>NC_080761.1:4004399-4320317 GCF_020826845.1 Diceros bicornis minor | reverse complement strand
TCCTGTTTGAGGGGAACATGTGTGGGTAGACGAGGGTAACGGGAAGGTGAGGGTCAGTGGACTCAAGGCTCATGGACAGGGAAGTCAGCCAGGATGGAGGTGGGGCCTAGGCTGGGGAGAAAGACCTGTCTTCAGAAGCCAAAGGCCTCAACATATGTGGGGCAGTGGTTCGGGCCAATGGAGGACAGGGGGTAAGCGTGGCTTCTCTGTGTGGCTGGAGCCTTCAGAGAGATTATTCCAAAGGGTGGAGTCATAGCAGCCACAAATAGCCAAGCAGAGCGTTCAGAACGCCGGCCGCCCCGAGAGGGCTAAGAGAAAGACGGCACAGCCGGGAGAGAGAGGCTGCTGATGGACAAGCGGTGGTAGAGGCAGCCTGGAGTCACTCCACAACGCGGAACCCTACCCTCTGCAGGACACCACGGACGCGGAGCTGAAGACCCGGTCCTCATCTAACGGAGAAAAAGACAGCGAAGGGAGGACCCCTGAGAAGGAACGGGTTTCAGAGACTCAGGCCAGCCGCCCCTCCGGCTGGCCCCCTCCTCCATGGGTCTGCTGCGCTGTGCTGGAGCAGGCACCCCCCTCGTTCGCTGACTCATCGCTCCCCTCCTGAGGCGGCCTCCTGACCTTCCGCTTGTCCCGTTCCCTCCCGCCACACACAGTGTGTCTTTACTCCTTGGGTGACTCCACGTGTGACCTCCGCCCTGCTGCTCCTCCTTCCCGTGTGCGCACCCCCTTCTTCTGGGGTCTCCTGTTCCCAGGCACACTGGTCCTGCTGAGGGCCTGTGCTGCTGAGTCACAGGCGGGATGTAGAGCCCTCCTTTCTCTGGCTGGCTTGTCGGCTAGATTCTGTCTTCAGTTGGGTGACTCTTTCCCAGGAGGCCCCGCAGCTCCCATGTGAATAAATCTCTTTGGCCCCCATTAGGCTCTATACCTTCACCCCAAAGTCCGAATACCTGTCTCTGTGTCGTTAACCTCACTAAGGTTCCCCAGTCTGGGTTTATCCACCAAGCCAAATGCTTTTGAAAGGACACTGGCACTCTTCAGGGGTCCCCTTGTGCCTTCTATATGCATGCCCGGTCCACAGCATCCTGTGAACTGACATGAGTGACAGCATTTGCAGGAAATGAACATTGCAACATAACAAACCCAGAAACACCTTTTGCAAAAAGTGTCAGAAGTAAAAGAACCAGCTGGTAATGCCTGGGACATAGGTTCTTATCCCTCCGCTTTTGCAGTCGCTGGATGTTGAAACAAGTCAACTTGAAGCTGTGTAATGAATGGATTCCAGCTTGAATCTTGGCAGGATTTGTTTTGCTTGAGGGAAGTTGTTTATGCTAACGGGTGCCCCCTGCATAGTTCGATTTATATTATACAGAGTCTTGTCCATCATCTGGATGCTGCTATAAACAAGATAATCTTTGTCTACCAGGAATGAGCCTGATGCCAATAACTTTAAATAAACACAAGCACCAGTTTTGTGTTTACATTGTCTGAGGTGAGCACTGGCGGGAGTTTTTAATGGCGCCATCGGCCCCTCCCTGCCTAAACTAGTGGCAGCTTTCGAGACTGACCTTGGTGGAGGACTCACTCGGGGAAAGATTTCATACTTAGCAGATGAGTGTTACACCCAGCCTGCATTCTTTCGTGTGGTTTTGGTATTTTTAATTTCATCAAGTGAGCATTGCATCTTCTTGTGCTGGATGGAGCAGGACTCGGCTGGGGGGAGACCTTAGATGTACAGAGTGAAATTGTGCACTCAAGCAACTGATGCGTCAACGGCAGGGCTCCGGGTGTCAGCGGGCTCTGAGGATTTTGTTGTTAATATGGCTATGACTCTGCTCTATGGAAGACATTGGTGTGTTGAGTTGCATTCCATGCAGAAAATCAATAGAATTTTGCAGAAGTTTGGATGTCTGTTGCAAATCCAAACCAAGCAACCACAGAAACATACAACTCTTCAAATAGTGATAAATTATCTCTGTGGAGGAATGAAGAGAAAGGCAATTTTGCCCACTAATCTCCCCTACAAAGAAAGCCAGAACGACATAGTGTGTGTGACTCACACACCCAGCCTACGAACAGACTGGAAATGTCTTTGGTGGTGGCACTATTTGGTTAATATTCCAGACTTCTAGTGCAGGACATAAGGACTCAGTTTCTGAGAGCTGCAGAGGCTTCTTGTAGACTGTCATCCTGCCGAGAGATGGTGCTGGGGGTGAGTGGGAGAGAAAGTGGGAATGCTCCACGTGGAAAACACAATAGGAGTGAGATCGCTGTGGTCCCTTGTTTGAGTTCAGGTTTGAAAATCGCTCAGATCTGACTAATGATAAACCCTCAAATTAAGATGAACAAAATCAAAGAGTCAAAACAGCCCACTTCATAACTGTGCACCTATGGAGTTTGGTTTTATTCTCTGCAAAGGAAACGAGACATTAGACCAACCTTCGGACTCTGCCTGGACGGTAGGCCCGACAGGCAGGTAGTACAGAATGGTGACGGAGACTTGGGCCCTGGAGCCAGACTGCAGTTTGGCTTTGCCTCTTTCTGTTTGAGTGACCTCAGGCAAGTTATTTAATCTACCTGTGACTCAGTTTCCCCTTCTATCTGATAGCAGTGAAAATAGTTCTTAGCTCATGTGGCTACTGAGAGGGTTAACTTAACTTTAGTGCAGCACATTGTGAGCCATTATAGTACTTCTCTGACAGCCCTTCTCGCCTAGTGCAGTGTGGGCTCGTAGCAGATGCTCAAAACCGGCAGATCCTGTAGGACAGCAGTAGCAGTGGGGGCTCTGTTGCAGAGAGCAGACTCCGCTCCAGCTAGTGTGAGTTGGGCTTAATTAAGCAACATGGCTTATAGAATCGGTGGGAGGGCTGAAAACCCACCTCTGGGTGGGGCTTTCAGGGATGGTTCCCAATGCCACCCTGGCCTGCAGACCCCAGCTCCCAGGGTGCTGCTGCCTCCTCTGTAATCAGGAAACAGTCTCCAGAAATCGCATCTGCTGGCTGCTACCCGTCTCAGCTAGACAGAAGGTCCCTGTGCCTCCTGGTGTCCACAGGGTTGCTCAGAACCAGCAGACGCCCACCCGCCTCACTCTCATTTTCCAAGCCTGTCACAAACTCAAACTCACGTGCAGAAGCTCAGGTGCAAGAGAGTCTGGTAAAGCTGTTTAGTGTCCAGCCCCAAAGATCAGGCAGGTGAGCCAGAGGAAGGTGGGGCTGGGGCCGAGCCAAAGGACACGGAGAAGTGGAACAGGCTTCAAGTGTCTCCTTCTTTCCTGACCTTCATTGTCCTTGGGTTCCTTGGCACCTGTGGCCATGGATGAATCCCAATGTGGTTCTAAAATCTGTGTTCTTTTAGACTAGTGCTCTAGAGAGCACTAGAAGATTCCAGGAATTTCTAGAAGAAAGGAAAAATGGAAAATATGAGTGGAGTTAAAGCAGATATTGCTGGACATCTAGAAATATTGGAGGGTAAAAATATATTTTTAATGATTAAAAACCCCAAAAGGTTTTCTGTTATTCAACTAAAGTCAGTGGTCTACATTGGTGGGATTCTGTAGATATCAGTACAGTATGAAAATCCCCTTATTCTTGCTAGTTAAAAATGAAACAAGAAAGACTAGAACAAAATGTTAGCCGCGTTTGTTTCTGGGTGGTGGGAATAGCGGTGGTCACTATTTTTTGCGTGCTTCTGTGCAGACCCGTCGATGTCTGTGTGCTAATTCTGCTGCCTGTGAGAGGCAGTTCACGTGCTCTTAAAGCCAGTCAGCCAAAACCAAAACTTTCTTTCTCTCTTTCTCTTTCTTTTTTCTTTCTTTCTAATCTTTTAAGTCATTTACTGATATTTTAAAATATCAGCATATTTAAATGCTGCTCTCTGCAACCGAGCTGTCCATCAGATGTTTAAAATACATCGCCAGTAGGTGAATCCTTGCCTGTGGAACTAACAGACCATTAGACATTTTCAGAGTATTATAAACACACAACCTTGGAACTAAATTCATCTGCTTGTCGATGGCTGCATTTTATCCCATCTTTTAAGTGAATTTGTCTGTCATCATCTTGACACTGAAATGCAGAGTCAGAAGCTTTTTTAAAGTTGCTTCTGGTTTGTTTCTCTAAAAACAATGACAACAGCGAAAACCAGGAAACAGATTGTATTAAAGATTACAGTAATTTTTAACCCTCAAAAATGTGAAGAGTATTTTCCATAAGGTAAGGTAAAAACTAGTCTTTGTTTATTTAAAACATAGAATATGTGTGTGGACTATATGAAGTTCCTCTCACGTAGGATCGCATTCAGCCTCAAGGCTTGTGAGGAAGGTGGCATGCTCTGTATTTTATTGACAATGAAGAAACAGGCTTAGAGAGGTTGAATGACTTGTCAAAGACCACACAGCCCTCTGATCCCGTCCACGGAATCACATCAGCCTCAGACAAGTGCATGTGTGTACACGTCCCCCTTGGCCCACCTATCACTATGGATGGTGACACATGTCTCATCAGCCTGCCTCCTGTAGCTCTCCCGTGGGTGCTTGCAGCCTGGGCCCTACACCTCAGCCCAACATGTGTCCTGATCAGGGAGCCCATCTGAACGAGATGACAAGCACCTGTCACTAGGACCCTCACATCTCCACAATGTGGAAGACCCCCGGTCCCACGTGCCTATAATGCTCTGGGGAGTGCATCCATGGGACTGTTTGGCCCAAAGCATTGTTTCCTGCAGGTTGGAACCTCATGGACCAGGAAAATTTCAGTTTGCCAACTTTTCCTTTTTTTCTCAAAAGGATATTACATACTATTTAACACCCCATCCCCCCTAAACTGAGAAGGCATACATTCAGAGGTGTATAATTGTAAAATTATAATTTTAAAAACAAACTAGCTTTCTGGGAAAAGCAGCACCCTATCATTTTTCTCATTCGGCTGTGGACGGGTGTGGTAGGTGTGACGGCCACCTCCTGTCCCTGGAGCCTGTGAATGAGCTGCCTGACGGTGCAAAAGGGGGCCGAGGCAGCAGAGAGTATTAAGGTCGCTCACGAGCAGACAGTGAGCTGAGGAGACTGTCTTCAGTTGTCCAGGGGCCCCATGGAATCACGAGCCCAGCGTGATCATCAGTGGAAGAAAGAGGCAGAAGAGGCCGTTGGAGTGGCGTGATGTGAGCAGCGCTCCCCACACTGTTTGGCTGTGGAGACGGAGGAAGAATGAGGGCAGCCCCTAGAAGCTGGAAAGGGGAATGCATTTTCCCATAGAACCTTCAGAAAGGGACACACCCCGGCCAACACTTTGACTTGAGCCCAGTAAGACTTTGAACCTACAGAACTGCAAGATAATACACTTGTGTTGTTTTCAGCCACTAAGTTTGTGTAGTTTGTTACAGTGGCAATAGAAAACTGGCACAACCAGGGAAGCTTCAGCCTGAATTTACTGAGGTCTGGGGCCCTCAGAACCCATCCTGAGAAGAGCCTGTCAGAATTTCCCATTCTACCAAAGGATGTTTTATACAACTAAGACGATGTACACAAAGCACTCCACCCAGTGCCTGGCATGTAAAGCCGTTCAGGAGCTGGTAAACCCCAGGCCCCACCTACGCCTTCTTTCTGAAGTCACAGGCTCAAATGCCTGAGGGCCACTCAGATGACGTCATAGCAGAGGCAGATGGGGACCCACAAACTGAAGGGTTCGAGCAGGTTTAGAGGCGGCAGCTGCTATTCAGCTTCCCCCAGTCACAGCCACAAAGGGGCTGCCCGCTGTCGCCAGGTCTCCCAGGTTTAAACTGTTGGCGACTAACAATTTAAACACACACACACCTGGCTCTCTGGGGTCTCCAAAGGAAACAGCTCTCTGTCTGGAGGCGGGGGAGTGCCCTGCAGGTTCCCAGGATGCAACCTCAGCTCTGCGTCTAAGGCTGCGACTGAGGGGGTCCCACCAAGGCCCCAAGAGGAGTGAAGACCACCGGCCAGGATGAACCAGCACCATGCCTGGCCCTCCATCAACGCATCCTCCTCATGGGGCACACACAGAAACCCTTTGCAGCACGGGCGCATCTGCATGCCTTATGTTTTCCAAAGCCCACGCAAGTCCGTATCCCTTTGTCACCTGTATCACAGGCCAAGACGTAAGAAGGAAAGAGGAAGATGAAGGGATCCACTCACCCATCTAACGTTATCGCACTCCTGCTGCATTTCCTGAACCACAACAGGCCTTGCCCTGAGAAGGGACACATCACCCCAGGAGTGGTCATGGAGGCCCCAGGCGAAGGGGAGCAGCCTAGTGGAGCACCCCCTGCCCGGGAGGGTCGGGGAAACCCCAGCATGAGCCCAGGGGGAAAGACAGGTTGCCTGCAAGTGTCACTAGGAACAGAGTAGGTGGTTGATAAATGATGTTATCACTATTAATAATAGCATTACTTCCATTCTGTCATTGCCGTCGTTGTTATTTGTTAACCAAGGCAACTGATCAGGTTCGTTTTTAAGGAAGGGCACTCTGGGGCTAAGACAGAGGATAACCCGGAGGCCAGAAAAGTCAGATGGATCATAAAGAGAACAATGCGGAGGCTGCTGGACACACCCCCCCAGATCTCGGCAGGCAGAGTGCTCAGTCATTTCAGCACGTGCCCCGCTTCCTGACTCCCTAGGCTTGCTGCGGGGAGAATGAGGCTTAGGGAAGTCCGTGATGGACTCAGACTAGAAAAGCCAGGAAGTGCTGAAGGCGGGAGTTGATGCCTGGTCTGCTTTGTGCTAGAAACCAAAATAGTTTCATGGAAAAATCAGCACACCTTGTCAGTTCCCTGTGAAGCCTGAATGTGGGTTAAAATCCCACATCCTCCAATGTGTCATTATCAGCATAAGTAGAAGTGACTGCAGTAACAAACAGTCCCCAGACATCAGTGGTTAACACAAGAACAGTTTTTTCTTGATTACATCTCAGCCCAGTGTGGAGGCGTGAGGGGGTGAATTTACTCCACTGGTCTTGTTGCTTGTCCTCCTCGAGGTCCTTGGAGTGTCTCCATCCTTCCACTGGAGAGGGGAAAAGGGCAAAGATCATGTGTAGGAGGGGTATTTGTGGGGGGAGAAGTAATTAAACTTTTTATTTTGACACAATTGTAGATTTATAAGAAGTTGTTAGAAATAATACAGAAAGATCCCTTTACCCAGTTTCCCCCAATGGTAACATCTTACAAAATTCTAGTGCAGTATCACAGCCTATTCTGACACGGATACAGTGAAGATAGAGAACAGATCCATCACCACAAGGATCCCTCATGTCGCCCTTTATAGCCACACCTGCTTCCCTCTTACCTCCACCCACTCTTGGCAACCACTAATCTGTTCTCCATTTCTATAATTTTATCATTTCAATAATATTATATATGTGTGGAATCATACAGTATGTAACTTTTTGAGATTGTTTTTTTCACTCAGCATAATTTCTTGGAGATTCTTCCAGGTTGTTACGTGTAGCAACAGTTTGTTCTTTTTTGTTGCTGAATAGTATGCCAGAGGTGTGGATGACCACACTTTTTTAGCCACTCACCCACTGAAGGAGATCTGGGTTGTTTCTGGTTTTTGGCTACTATGAATGAAGCTGCTGTAAACATTGTTATAGAGGACTTTGTGTGTCTTTGTCTTTACTTCTGTGGGATAACGTCTCAGGAGTGTAACTGCTGGGATGGAAGAGAGTTGCATCTTTCATTTTTTTTAAGAAACTGTCAACTGTTTCCCAGTATGGCTGTACAATTTGACGTTCCCAGCAGCAACGTGTGAGGGGGACCGTTTCTCCACACTCTCACCAGTGTTTAGTGTTGCCACGGTTTTATTTGAGCCAATCCGATAGGTGTGTGATGCTGTCTCATTGTTATTTTAATTCGCATTTCCCTGATGGTTAATGACATTGAACACCTTCTCATGGGCTTATTTGCTTCTGTATATCCTCTTTGGTGGAATATCTCTTCATATCTTTTGCCCATTTTCTAATCGGATAGTTTGCTTTTTGCCTATTGAGTTTTGAGACCTCTTTATGTATTCCAGATATCTGGATATAAGGTTTGCAAATATTTTCTCCCAATCTGTAACTTATCTTCTCGTCTTCTCTACAGGGTCTTTCTCAGAACAAAGGTTTTTAATTTTGATGAAGTCTAATCTCTCAATTTTTTTTCTTTTAGGGGTTGTGAGTTTGTGTCAAGCCTAAGAACTCTTTGGCTAGCCCTGGATCCCAAAGATTTTCTTAGATTTTTTTTCCTAAAAGTTTTATATTTTACATTTAGGTCCATGATCCATTTTGAGTTAATTTTTGTATTGTATGGGAGGTTTTTATGGGCCAGGTCTGGATGTGGCACACATCACTTCTGCTCACATTTCATTGGCCAGAACCCAGTTACGTGGCTCCATCTGACTGCAGAGGAGGCTGGGAATGTGTCCCAGTGGTTGCACAGGAGGAAGAGAGGAGCACAGGGTCAGGTATCGTGAGCACTGCAGTCTCTGCCACCCCTGTTTATAATGCCCCCAAAAGTTACTCCTTCCTCTGCTAATGTGTTCCAGAATATTTACCAAATACTTGGGAACTGGCAATGTTTCTGGGCCTGGAATGTAACAGATATTTGATAAATATTTGTTGACTTAAAGAAGAGGGGGAATCTCACTTTATCTTCACACTGTCCTACAGGACCAAAATCATGATCTCTGTTTCACTGCTGGGGAAGCTGTGTTTTTCTGCCCATCCTAGGAAACCTGTGAGGAGGGTTGACCTGGGTGTGGCCCAGTGGGGCCACAAATGAGAGGCTGGATCTCTAGGAGGGCATGTGGATACTATTGGCCCAGCCTCTGTTCACCTGAAGCCCTGGAGGCGACAGCAGCAGGAGTGGGAGGGGTGAGGTGCAGGAGCCGTGCCTATGGAGTAGGGGGAAGAAGGGTGGGTATGTGTTCTGCAAGGCGGCCAGGACACGAATGTCCGAGGGTGGAAGGCAAGGGATTCAAGAGCAGCTCTTGGATTAGAATATGAGTGAGTTTATCGTGACACCATCATCAGAGGTGGCAGCTGGCTCTATCAATTCAGGAGGGGAATGGAGGGAGGAAATCTTCCTGGATGTGTATGACCGCGTGCCCAGGACCCTCTGCACCTGGCCCTTGCTCCATCTTTGTGGTTCATTCTCGGGCCTGGGGAAACCAGGGTCAATGATCTCACCAGCATGGTCACAGACTGAGGAAGCTTCAGGAAAACCTTGAGAAAGCTCAGGAGAGAGAACTCATTCTCCTGAGAGTCAGTACTGCTTGAGGTTAAGAATTTGCATGCCCTGTTCAGACATTCTGGAACTGTGTGGGTTCTTTGTTCCAAACCAAACCAGAACCCCTGAGCTTCCAACCCTGTATTTATTCTTGGCAAAATCATCTTCTTATTTCAAAAAGTGTAGGTGTAAGAAGAAAGAAGACACACAAGTCTTCTCTGTAGGTCGCTCTCCTTGAAGCACCCTAGCGTGAGGCAAGTGGGGACAGCCTTAGAAAGTGACTGTAATCCCACCCCAGGGACCATCACTCCACAGCGCGGAGGCAGGAAAACAAGAACCATGAAGAATGGTTTCAGCCTTTGCCAAGCCAGAGACGACAGTAATGTCTGCCTGGGCACGATTTTGGGGAGCACATCCCTTTAATAAGGAGCACCTAACTAGGACTTGGGGCTGTGGGGTGGGGGGCTGTGCTCCCTCACCTCTGCCCAGCCCTGCCTGCACCCCACGTACTTACCCCCATTCACTGTGCCTGGGAAGCACTATAAATATTACTCGAATGAACTTCCCCATTCTCTCTGGATAGATTGGAGCCTACATTTAAATAAAAGTTCAAAAGGGAAAAAAGAAAACCTAAGATCATCCGAACTTCAAATAGGGCCGCAATAAGGTTCAGCTTGCCGTGTTTGACGTTTGCAATCAAGGAAAGGGTAACTGCAGGGAGAGGATAAAGAATTGTGCCCCAGTGTCTCCTGGAAGACGCGTACTCCTAATCATCTCATTTTTCTGGAAATGCTACATCCAGTCCAGCCGCCCGACCCCGTGACTGTGCTGGGGAGTGAGGCTGGCTGGGGTCCCTGGACCCACTGAACTCCGGGCAAGTCGCCACAGAGAGGCCTCGTTCGTGGGGAAAATGTGCATATTTCTTGCTGCCCCACATGAAGGTGATCTCAACAATCCCATTCAGCTCCCGCATGGTCTTCTCTAGCAGCTGTGTTTCGGTGGCCCCGGCGTTTCTGTGGGCTCTCTATGGGACGGGGTGCACACACTGTAGCCATCCATGTTTTCATCAGCTGGTTGCTGACAAAGTGCCCCCAAGCCCTGGGAGCCCCCACAGGCTCTAGCTGTGGACTCTGCTAGGGGCTTCCCTGCCTTAGTCATGGCGGTTGGTCAGGGCGAGGAGAGGGGTGAGGGTGTGTGTGTGGTGGGGTGGGTGTGTGTGTGAGAGAGAGAGAGAGACAGAGGGAGAGGGAGAGAGAGAGGGAGAGAGAGAGGGAGGGAGGCAAGGAGGGAGGCAGGGAGGGAGGGAGGCAGCGCTGGGTTCAGAAATGTCTCTGTGTGTGGTCTGAGGCTATTCCTCATTTCATGAGACCCGTGCTTCATTCCTGGCTCCGGTCACACTTGCACGTCACTGAATGAGTCCCTTATCCACTTTCCAAAACACTGAAGAGGTTTGAAGGGGCTCTGTGGGTAGACTGTTACTATCAGCAAAAGCAAACAAGCCAGCGTATGTAGCTAAGCGTTATTTAATATTTATATATAACAACCCTCAGCTGGGCAGGAACAGCTGTAACCAACAAGGACAGCAGGCAGGAGGCAGACAAGCTGCAAACTTTCCTGAGGTGGTCTGTGTTCCCTTTGAGGGGCTGCCCCTGGGCAGCCAGCTTTCCTCCTCTCTCAGGGCTGGGCTGCCGGAGAAAGAGGCTGGAAATGAGGACCCGTCTGACTTCCAAGCTGGGAGACCCCTGGGGGCAGCTTAGGTGGCAACTGGCTGTGGAATTCACTCACAGCCCTTCATAATCAGATGTGGTCTGAGCCTAAGGTCAGGTGGTGTTCCCCACCCTTGGAAAAATAAAACGGTCTGGGCAGCCCTTCCTTGTATAAAAAGAAACCTCTCTGATTGCAGCATAATTAAGATGCTAAGCTAGGAAGCTGTGGGTGTCCCAAGCCAGGAGCAGGTACAGCAAAGATTCTCCCTGTGTGCACAGCCTGGCACCTACTCTGGGCTGCTGATGGCCGTCAACTTGCCTTCCCTGTGGCTGGGGGAGACCACGGCCCCGCCCGGCTGGCCACCCTCCCACAGCAGGATGGCACCGGATGCCAGCCCCCTAGACCTCATACTACCAGCTGGAAGTGGCTTTCTGGTTTACAGAGCAAGACAAAACCATAAAGTCAGTCATTCTCACCAGCCAGAATAAAATCAGCGCCAAAGGAGGCTTCTGGAGCACCCCCCCCTCCACAGTCCCTGATAACCAGACGTGGGGGCCGTGCTCCAGGGCCAGACTCTGCCTGGGCCACCCGAGGGCTCTGAATGGGCTCCCTGTCTGCCAGAGCAAACAAGGTCCCCGTGGGTGGGGCTGGAGGTTATGAGGGACAGGGAAGAGGACAGGGGACTTTTTCTCTCTGGATGTTCCATTAAGGAAAGCCTGCCAAGGGGTTTGCCAGGGGGTTTGCCAAGGAGTCCAGTCTGCTCCAACATTGTGGATTCACTGATAAATAGTCCCATTCAAGGAAGACAAGGCCCAAAGGGCTTTTATAATGCCAGTGCTTCCTCGTGCCCCAGCCAGAGCCTCCTCCCCACCACCTCAGGCTGCCTCCCGGGCCTCCTCCCTGCGTGGGGCTCATGCAGTTTGTCTGCTAGTTTCTAAGTGTCTGTGTTCTGGGACACACAGTTTCGAGCTGTAGCTTCCGCTTTCCTGTCTGTGAAATGTGGGCCTTGCTATCTGACTTGCAGGCTGTCCTGGGGTTTAGAAAAGAGCCCACTTCCATAGGGCCTGGCTTCAGTCACTCCTCAGTGAGTGGCTACATTGTTATTATTCAAACTTGGAAGGAGTTTGGGGAGGGTCTGTAGACTTGCTGAAGGCCCAGGGGCTGGATGACAGCGGGAGGCCTGGGGCTGTGCTACTTGCTGTCAGGCCACCTCTCAGAGCAGTTTCCCATGGGGGCTGGGGGGATGGCCCATGGGGACAAGGCCCAGTGTCTGACATTTTCTGATTGCATACACCTCCTCCAGCTTCCAGCCCTAGAGATACTTGCATGCTGTCCGCACCCCGCCCCCCCGGGGCCCCAGCCTCAGAACCTCTCAGGTCTCTCCCCTCCAAGCCCCCAAGTGGCCCTGAGCCCTGGGTGCAGCCTCTGGCACTCCAGCCTTCGACACACTCAGAGCCGGAGCTCAGAGTGCAGCCGGGAGGAGCCCAGTGCTGGTCGAGTTGGCAGGAGACGGGGGAAGGCAGGGAGCACCCACGTCACCACCAGCCCTCCCCTCAAACAGCTGCGCTGTGGGTCAGGGGCGCCTGTGATGACCTTCCGAGGAGGCTGCCAGGAGTGGGCTTCTGAGTCTTTGGCCCCAGGGGGTGACCTGAGACTGTGGAATCCCCGAGACGACTGTGCCTCCCTTTTGGAAACCTACAGGATAAGAAGAGAAGTGTCTGCAAAGAGCAGGTGCTTAATAAACACTTGCTGACCTGGCTTGGTTTTCCTGAAAGGAGAGGGAAGAAGACAGGAGAAAAGAGGGCTGAAAGGGGGGCAGGCGGGCGTGGGGGGGGAAGAACGCCCCAGCACGTGCCGCGGGGCAAGAACGGTGCCGACCGGGGCAGCGACATGGTGTGGTGCTTCAATCCCTCCCCCCTTGGGGGCTGAGAACACCTGCCCTGTGCCGAGGAGGGAGGCTCACCCATGCGCCCAGCGGCTGGCTCAGAGTGGGAGCACAATGAATGGCCGGTCCAGCTCCTTGCGTGTCTCACTCTCCCGTGGAGCTGGGACACTCCACACTCAGAGAGTGTGCTCCCCACTCCCTCTGGAGGCCCCTGTGCCGTGGCATCACAATTCAGGGCCCAGAGGCCCAAGTACCTTTATTTGTATCTCTTTAGCATTCAGTTCCTGGGCTCTGTCCCTTCCTGTGGTGGGGCCTTGCTGCCAGATGCAGCATCTCCGAGTCTTTGGACTTGGCCATCGGCTGGCGGACTCCTTAAGCGAAGACCACCAGGCCCCGCGTTCCAGTCAGGAGACTTCTGCCCCCAAAGCTAACACATGAAGAAGTCCAAACCACCGAAACGAGCATCATTAGAAAGCTGCTGGAATAAATTAAATATAACCATATAATGGAATACAATACAGCCGTTATAAAGAATGAATTAGAGTGGTCACGTGCTAATTGACCTCCAAGATGACCTCTAAGATACAGTAAGTAAAACCAACAAAGGCCTGAGTTGGGGGTGCAGAGAAATTCCTGCTATGTGAGTAGAAAGTACATAATCTTTCCTGTTTAGAAGTTGATGTTTCTCTGCAAGTTTCCAACTATGGAGAGTTTCTTTGGGGAGGGGCAGCTGGGCTTTCATTGTACATTTCTCTGCACCTGTTTTTCCTTTTATTTTTTAACTCTGTGTACGTACTGCTTTTAGTTTAAATGGTGACTGTATGTGCTGGTTACCTGAGGTTAAGGACACTTGGAAGGAGTTTTGTTTAAAATAAAGCAGGATTTGGTTGGTGGGAAGGAGACAGAGACCCTTGACCAAGTTCAGCGTATGTGTGACATGAGAGGCAGTTGCAGCTCAAGCTGTTTCCGATGAACATCAGCGCCCTCCAGGTGAATGAGATGCAAACCACATACCAATAATGAGCATCCCAGGAAGAAAACTCCCTCTTCTGTCTGTCTATCCACCCACTTGTCTGCCCACCCACTCATAGGACTGTAGTGTCTACCCCCCCCCCCAAAAAAAAGGGAAAAAAAGGAAAGAAAGAAAGAGATGCTGCTGCCAACGCTAAAATCCCCCTGCGGACAGTGTTTCTCCCCCTTCTTTCCTCAGTCTGCATCCCAGTGCTCCATGGAGGGAGATTTAAAAGATGCAGAAGAGCCACATACTCACATATTAAAAACCATGGTTGTCAATGAAAAGAATCATTTTTCCTGGCACTCAAATGGAAGGCCTACAGCAAGCTCTGAAAGCTGTCAGTGCACTAAAGGTAAACAGCGATGGTGGAATGCACCTCCTAGAAAGACTCCATCCAGAAGTGTGTCTTCTGTTTTTCCAAACCAGCTCCAACCCGTTATAGCTTCCCTGCCCTCTGCTTTGAAAGAAATGACCAATTCAAGTCAACCCATATTTCCTGAGTGCTAACCATACCCAGTTTTCTGTAGTGAATATAAGGTAGCCACCTTATATGTAAATATAAGGTAGCCACCAGCTTCATGGAGTTTCCAGTTCATGGGGTCTTGTCCCACTGGGCAGGTCGACAAGTAACCATAAGTATTGCATAGCTGACAGGAGCCAGCCAACAGGCCAGCTCTGTTGGCTGTGTCTACTGAGTCTACTCTGTACTCTGGGTCAGGACATCTGGATTTTACTCCTGGGCGACAACTAGCTGGAGGCTAATTTAGGGCAAGTCACTTTTCCTCTAATTTAGGGTAAGGTCTGTTTCCTCACCCACAGCGTGAGGGGCAGCTTATGGTTGAAGAGAATATTGTGCATATGAATGAACCAACCAGTAAACCTCTATCTGCTGTACACACATAGGTAAACACACGTGTTTATTTTAGGGGGTTGACTTTTGGGACAATGGGAAAAAGCCGTGTCCTCCAAATCAAAGTATGTAGGAACAGGAGGTAAAAGTGAATTTGGAACAGAGAAGGCTTGCTGGATGGGAAAAGAGAAATGGTTTTTCACGTAAAGTGCTGTGAGGAAAAGGAAGGAGGCAGGTCCAAGAAGAAATGAAGCAGCTCAGAGGCCTCGGCCTCACTCTGGTCACGAGATGACTCTGAAAGTTTGGGGTTTATGGGGGAGAAGCTATGGGAAAAGAGGATTGACAGGAAAGGATCCTTGAAATCTATAGTCTATCAGACCCTAGGAAGAAAGGAGGATCCAAGATCTGGGCAGAGCAGCGAAGTGGCACTTGAGGAGCCAAACGCTGTGTCTGAGAGAAGCAGGCCTGGAGAACGCTCCTCTCTGGCTTCCACATGCTACAGTTCTCTGAAGCTCTGGTGGCCCCTAGAGGGATGCGTTATAACAAATGCCACCAAATGGACATCTAGATTTGTGTTCTGCTCCTGGGCTCCCCACAAATCAGCGGAGCTGTGTTTCCAGCTGATTTTCTAAGGAACAACGAGATTGCAGAGGGAAGAGCTGTAAAGAGGATGACAGAAAGGGTGGTTGGGGTTCAGGGCAATGCTTTCCTGCTTTAGGACCCTGCAAGGTTGCAATAGCTTTCTGCTCTGGGAAAATCTGTCATTAAATGCCAGGCTTACCAAACAGACAAATGAGGGGAAAAGTTGGGGTGGAAAGAGCAGAGGAAGAAGGGTCGACCAAATCTTATCATTAGGGAAGGCGGACTATTCCTGAAAGGGCTGCAGAGTCTGTTGATGCTCTAAAAATACTAGCCAATACTTATGTGTGACGAGCCACTCTGTGACAGATGCTACTCTAGGCATATTACAGTTAACTCACTTCATCCTTACTTTAGCCCTGCAAAGTAGAAGTGTATGACTATTATCCTAATTCTGGTCTTATAGATGAGGAAACTAAGACAGAAATTGGTTTGGTGACTTGCTCACAGTTATACAGATAGAAGGAATATTAGTTATCTTTTGTTGCCTAGCAAATTAGCACAAACTTAGCGGCTTAAAACAAAGCACATTTTTTACCTCACAGCTTCTGTGGGTCAGAAACCCAGGCACAACTTAGCTGAGTGTTCTGGATATCTCAAGAGGTGGCAGCCTAGATCAGCCAGGGCTGGGGTTTCATCTGGAGACTCGAGTGGGGCGGGACTTGCCTCCAAGCTGATGTGGTTGTTGGTAGGTGGCAGTTCCTTGAGTGCTGTTGGAGTGAGGGCCTCAGTTCCCCACTAACTGTTGGCCAAAGACCACCTCACTTCCATGCTTCTTGGGCTTCCCTTCATGATTACTCACAGTATGGCAGCTTGCACCATCAAAGCCAGAGAGGGAGAGGGTCTGCCAGCAAGAAGTTACAATCTTGTGCAACATAATCGTGGAAATGACATCTCATCACCCTTGCATACTCTGTTGGTTAGAAGCAGCCACAAGTTTCCACCTACACTCAAAGGGAGGGATTACACCAGGGAGGGTAAAATACCAGGAGGCAGGATCACTGGGGGCCATCTTCAAGTCTGACTGCCACAGTACAGGTGTGCTGTATTTGTACCTAGGCAGTGCAGCACCAAAGCTTACAGACCT
This sequence comes from Diceros bicornis minor, assembly GCF_020826845.1. NCBI lineage: Eukaryota > Metazoa > Chordata > Mammalia > Perissodactyla > Rhinocerotidae > Diceros > Diceros bicornis. Next base: position 4,303,912 of record NC_080761.1, on the reverse strand, counting down.
AGCCACTATGCTCTTCTCCCAGTGATGGCGTTGCCATTTCTGTTTATCACCCTGATCCTCAATGCCTGACCCTGTGCCCCTCCCGCTTTTATGTGGCTTTATCCTTAACTTATAGAGCCCTTGTAAGAAGTAGCAAATCTTCCCCCTGGCTTCTAGCCACCAAACTGCCAATAAATTAAGGAAGGGTGCAATCTAATATCAAAGGATTCCTTAAGTTCCCCGACTTTTTCAGGCAGGGTCCCTGCAGGAAACTGAAGGCATACTCAAATTAGGATAATTAGAGGAGGGTTTCTTTACGAAGGGGCTACTCACAAGGTGTGGGCAGGTTCAGGTGAGCTGTGCAGGAACCCTGGACTAGGGCAACAGAGCTGTTACCACCACCAGACCCAATGGGATGAGGGAGGGAGAGGTTATGGGAACCTGGGAGGAGACAGTTATGAGGAGGACGCCTCCTTGAAAGGAGACTTTGCAGGGAGGAAGCCAAAGCAATGAATTCCCTGGCCTCCCTGACTTCCCTCCCTCTGATGGCCCGCTGCGGCCCCTACTGGCCAAATGCACTCCTCAGCCAGAGGACCCAGCAGCTGTAGAATGCAGTCCACACAGGCCAGACACCTGCAGGAGCAGGCGGGAGGAGGAGGGGCGATGCTGGGGGTGGGGCGAGGCGGCAAATGGGACGCCCTGCAGGTAGACCAATCCTTTAGCAGGTTCTCCTAGAAGGCTTAAGTGTCGGCCCAACCTTAACCTCTTGGGGGAACTTAAAACTAAAGTTTTAAGAGTAGGGAAAATTGAACACCAATCAGAAAGCAGAATAGAGCCATTTCTGTGCTTATGTGGGAATGTATGATTTGATTTATTAAATGTTTAGTTTGTCCCAAACTTTCAGGAGCACATCTATGGCTAAAGCGAAGGAAGCAAGCTATTGCTATGTATAATTCTAAAGCTTCTATAGGTTCCCACTGTAGACTCTAAGTCTAGAACTTAATAAAAAGACTATTATTATTATTATTATAACAATTATATAGCAATTTTATACCTTAAAGATCACTTTAAATGTATTATCTCACCTAGGTATCTATTTCAGGGAAGCCATCAATTTCGTTGGAGCTTAAGGGAACCATCAGAAATAAGGCATTCTTGAACAGGATCCAGTGTTTGCCTGGCTTGGGATTACGATTTTCCCTGATGTTCCTTTTTATAGGCCTCTGTTTCGTTAAGAAAAGTTAGGAGATGCAAGAGGGTGTTGGTTCTGGCCATGCTGAGGAAAGGCACAAATGCATTGCTCTGATTATAATTATTCATCTAATACACTGTCCACTAGAAGGTTGTGATACATCTGTGGGATGGGATAGTAAGCAGGCACTAAAAATTGATGTTGTGAAAGACTTCAGTTGATGTGGGAAGATATTGATCATATATGGTTAAGTGAAAAAAGACCTACAAAAGACGATTGTACAGTGAGACTCAATTTTTGAAGAAATCAAATTGTGTGCGTATACGTCTCTGTGTGTGTGTGTGTGTGTGTGTGTGTGTGTATTTTTTTAAGTCATGGAGAGTAGATATGAGAATATGATCACTAGTTATCTTATCAGGTGGAGTTCCAGGTAATTGTTGTTATCCTTTTGCTTACTTGCATTGTTCAAATCAACATGTACTTATCGTGTAAAAAAAATTGTTACGGTATGGAAAAAAAATCCCTGCTTATAATACCTTGGAAACAGACCAAAACCCCGGGTCTCCCATGGAGCACAGCTCTAGGGACCCTAGTCATATTGTATTCTCCACACCTTGTGCAAAGGGGGCTCCTCAGAGTCCCCAGTCCACCCCTTGGCTATTCTGGTGTTTATTAGAAATATGCACTGTTATAGGCAAGGAAAAAAAGACACCCCCCTCCCACCCCCCATCCCAGGAAAGAAGGCCAAGATGAGCCACCCTGGACAGGATGGGCCAGTCCAAGCCAGGCCTCCACGCCTTCTACATTTTTCCTTCCCATGTCCACTCCCTTACCTCTTGGGTCATGGGCGAATGGTTATAGAGTTGGTATAGACTCTGGAATTCTGATCGTACAACTTAAATCTGGCAGGGTCTCTGCCTTCTTTATGTTTCACTTCCTATTTGCAAAATGTGCTGCTGTTTTCTCGTCCAGGAAACAAAGAGGCCCTTCTAGGTATCCTGGCCTCCTTGCTGCACCTCACCAGTTCCAGCTGGGCTCCAGATGAGAAATATGAACCAACACTTCCTCTGTCTACAATCACCGGTGATGCTTTCATTAAAGATATTCCCAGATCATAGAAGGTCTTCTCGGTTCCCAGCAAAGCGCCTGAAGTGACCTCATTCTGGAGATGGATGAGCTGAGCTCTCTGCTCATCCCTCTTCTACATAAAAAACATGCTTTGGGGAGGTCCCCTTTCCCCTGTATTTCTCTTCTGAAGGCGGTGATCTTTGCCTCCTTTCAGTGGCCTTTCCAGTTCCAGATTCTATTATGTTCCCTAGCGAGCCTGTAAAAGTTCCCTTTTTGGAAATGTTTCAGGTTGAAGAGGGTTTTTAAAGCCATGGTACTCCCGATGGCAAATGGATTCACTTCTCAGCATCTGCTTTTGACCTCCCTTCAAAGAGATGGAGGGCCAGAGAACATTTGGTAGCTAAAGGCCCAAGTATTGAGGCATTGGGCCCATGTCTTTTTCCTTCCAGGGATTATTTCCCTACTTCTGAAATACCTTTTCCACGCCTCATTAGGCTGTTTCATACCTTGGGTTCAACTTTTGTATTCTCAAACCAGAGCCACAAAAGTAAAGTAGAGTAGACTCCCAAAGACCCGTGGGAGTCAGGGAGTGCAGAGGACACTCCCCATCTCCTGTAGACTGTGAGTTTGATCACTGCCCTCCACCAGGTCTGTTACTGCCTCAAGTCATCAGGAGCCACTGCCATGGTCTGAGGGGAACGTTCCTGAGTGGTGAAATGGCCAACAGAGATCTGAGAAAGGCTGGAAAGGAAGAGAAACAGAAGACATGGACAGAGATACAGTCAGGTCCTAATGCCTAGGGCAGCAGCACCTTTAAAGGCAACACACCTTAGGTGCAGGGGACAGGGCCTGGGGTGGGGCCTGACTTGAGCAGTTCATTAGTTGGGGGAAAGAGTCCCATAAAAGGCTCCACTCCAAGCTCCAAGACATTGAGGTCTTAACCTAAGGATAAACTTACAGATCAATGGAATAGAATTGAGAATCAGAAACAAACCCATGTATCTATGCTCAATTGATTTTGGACAAAGATGCCAAGACAAATCAATGGGGAAAGAACTGTCTTTTTAACAAATGGTGCTGAGACAAGTGGATAGCCACATGCAAAGGAACCTACTCTATAGACAAAATTAACTCAAAATGGATCAAAGACCTAAATGTAAGAGCTAAAACTATGAAACTCTTAGAAGAAAACATAGGAGTAAATCTTCATGATCTTAGATTTGGCAATGGATTCTTAGATACAACACCAAAAGCATAAGCAACAAAATAAAAAAATACATAAATTGGACTTCATCAAAATTAAAAACTTTTGTGCTTCAAACAGCACCATCAGGAAAGTGAAAAGACAATCCACAGAATGGGAGAAAATATTTTAAAATCATATATCTGATAAGGGACTTGTATCCAGAATATATAAAGAACTCTTACAATGAATAATAAAAAGCCAAATAACCCAATAAACAAAATGAGCAAAGGATCTGAATAGACATTTCTTCAAAGAAGATATACAAATGGGCAACAGCACATGAAAAGATGCTCGACATCTTCGGTCCTCAAGAAAATGAAAATCAAAACAGCAATGAGATACCACTTCACGTGCACTAGGATGGCTATAATAAAAAAGGTAATAAGTGTTAGTAAGAATGTGGAATAATTGGAACCCTCATACACTTGTGGTGGGAATGTAAAATGCTGCAGCCACTTTGGAAAACAGTCTGACAATTCTTCAAAGGGTTAAACATAGAGTTACTATATGATCCAACAATTCTACACTTAGGTCTGTACCCAAGAGAAATGAAAATAAGTGTTCAAACAAAAACTTGTGCATGAATGTTCATAGCAGCAAAAACAATAACCAAAAGGTGGAAACAACCCAAATGTCCATCAAGGGACGAACAGATAAACAAAATGTGGTCCATCCAATACAATGAAATGTTATTCAGCAATAAAAAGGAATTGTGGGGGTTGTGAGAGATTTGGGGGGTGATCAAGGAAAAAGAGATGATCATGAGCGGCAGTAATACACAGCAAGCTTTCTTGGGTGGTGCTTGGACAGGGCTGCACATGAAGGAAAGTTCCTCACAGCATGAGACACTGCAGAGGCTTATGGCGAGTGGGCCACTATGCTGAAGGGGAGTGGACAAAGGCAATCCCAGGGGGCCAGAAAGGAGGCGTCTGTGTCCAGGTGATGTTGCTCAGCAGCATGGCGGGGAGTCTTTGGTCAGAGAGCTCTGAAGGGCCACAGCACTTTAGAGCCTTAAAACCACAAGTCTATTGGATCAATGGCCAGCTGATACTGGGTGCAGTTGCCCAGGGTACGCAAAGTAGGCAGACCCTAAATGGCTAAAAATCTGCTTGTTTGGGCTATTCTTAAAACAATTGGATGCATAAAATTTTGAGTGTGGCACTGGTGGGCTTTTGAGCTAAGGGATTTCAGCCTGCTGTGAAGAAATAAACAACCTAGAGGCCATCTTTGGCTCATTTATATAATGGAACGAAGACCTGCCACAGCATGGAGGAACCTTGAAAACATCATGCTAAGCAAAAGAAGCCAGTAACAAAAGACCACATATTATATGATTCCATAGGAAATGTACAGAATAGGCAAATCTATAGAGATGGGAAGTAGATAAGTGGTTGCCATGGGCTGGGTGGGATGTCGGGGGTTGGGGGTATGATGTAAAATGTATGGGGTTTCTTTCTGGGGTGATGAAAGTGTTCCAGAATTGATTGTGGTAATGGTTACACAGATGTGTGAATATACTAAAAGCCATTGAATTATGTAAATTAAATGCATGAATTATATGCATGTGAATTATATCTCAATAAAGTGTTCCAAAAAGAAAAAAAAATTAAAACTTAAAAAAAAAGGCCCAACCCACAGGCTGCCTTCTCTACCACTGATGTTTCAATATTAAATGAGCAGACTGGCCCTTTCATGGCAACACATGACCACAAACCATTAAACAGGCCCCACTATTAGTGAAAATATACTTACTCTCCTGCTTGCCTGTCACTAGGTCTGAATTTTCCAATGATATGAACATTATACTCAGTTGATGAGTAATAATAGAGCACATATATTCTTTCTTAATTCAAACTTAGAGAAAACTTAGAGAAAAAATGCAGGAATAGTATAAAGAACTCTCATATAACCTTCACCAGATTCACTAAATGTTAGCATTTTGCCACATTTGCTTTCTCGAGAGATGATAGATGGATGGATGGATGGATGGATGGATGGATGGATAGATAGATAGATAGATAGATAGATAGATAGATAGATAGATAGATAGATAATCTCCAGCATTTCTTTCAGAACTAGTGTGAGATATCCTTTTACCCTTAGATGATGCCTCCATACCCCTAAATGCTGTAGCGTGCATTTCCTCAGAACAAGAACATTCTTGTATATATCATAAAATTCAGGAGGTGCTGCACTGATACATTACTATTATTTAATTTAGTATCGAACTTGACCAATTGTTCTGATGACGTCGTCTGTGGTGTTCTCCTCTCTCCACCCGTGACCCAGGACTGCGCCCGGACCCCTGACCCAGGACTGCACCGCCACCCCTGACCCAGGACTGCGCTTGCATTCATGAGTCACGTCTCTTTAGTCTCCTTGGTCTTACACTGGTCTTCACTCTTTTTTGTCTTTCATAACGTCAATTTTTCTGAAGAGCACAGGCCAGTCGTTCCATAGACGTCCTCAGTTTGGGTCTGTCTGATGTGTCACCCTGAAGATACATGGCTTTGCATTTTTAGAAGGTGTTAAATAATGGCCCCCAAAGACATTAGGCCTTGATCTCTAGAACCTGGTAAATGTCACCTTTAATGGAAAAGGGATCTTTGCAGATGTGATGAAGTTAAGGATCTTGAGATGGGGAGATTATCCTGGGTTATCCAGGTGGGCCCTAAGTGCAGCCATGTAAATCCTTATGAGAAGAAGTCAGAGGGAGATTTCACACCAACAGAAGAGGAGGAGGCGATGTGACTAGAAGCAGAGATGGGAGTGATGTGGCCACAAGCCAAGGAATGCTGGTGGCCCCCAGAAGCTGGAGAAAACAAAGAACAGGTTCTCCCCTAGAGCCTCTGGAAGGAGCAGGGCCCTGCTGACACCTTAGTTTTGGCTCACTGACACTGATTTCAGGTTCTGGCCTCCAGTACTGTGAGAGAATAAATTTCTGTAGTTTTAAGCCACCAAGTTTGTGGTAATTTTTTACATCAATCACAGGGAACTAATACAGCAGGAATAGCACGGAAATGCTATTGTGTCCTTTTTACTGCATCATATCAGGAGGCACATAATGTCACTTTGTCCCGTTTGTCATTGTGTGAACATTGATCACTTAGTTAAGGTGATGTCTTCCAGGTTTCTCCACTGTCAAGTTACCATTTTTCCCTTTGAAATTAATAAATAACTTATAAGGAGATACTCTGAGACTATATAAATATCCTGTTTGCCATCAGACTTTCCTCCACTAGTTTTAGCATATAATGATGATTCTTCCCTAAAATAATTGTTACTGTGATAGGTGCAAATGGTGATTTTCTAAATCTAACTAATTATAAATTTATTAGTTGGCATTAGACTATAAGAAAGCACATTCCCTTCCTTCTCCACATTTCTTTATTTATCCATACATTTCTATTAATATAGACTAATAGATTACTGTTTTATTCAAAATGTTATGAATCTAGATTTGGACAGTGGGGGCCCTTTCAAGTAGACATCTGTGTCCTTTTTTCTTCTCTTTTTTCTTTTCTCTCTCTCTGCTCCCCATCCCTACCCTGTGGTCCTTTTAACATGTTTCCAACATTACTTTCTAGCACAAAATTCAGACCCGTTTCATTCTGGGTAGAACTTCCCTACCCAGTTCTGGAATCTGCCATTTCTTCAGGGAAGCCTGGCTTCACTCAGCAGGGAAAGGTATTTAGAAACCAAGATCTGAGCACCAGGTAAACACACGCATTCTCGAAAGGTTTCATTTAGCATAGGCCTTTGCTGATGGACAGACTCTGAGCTGAGGGAAGGGGCTGATGAGGTTCCGCAGTCAACTTTGCAACTGTGTGGAGCTGTTTCCAGGGTGTGGTCCTAGGGGGCTCCACCAGAGGGCGGTTGCAGAGAAGGAAATTCATTATTCTCCTCCACACCTCTCCCATTACACAGATGAGAACGCTGATGCCCACAGAAATCATTCCTTTGCAATCTCAGAGCCCTTTCCTATGACTCACATTTTGCTCTCTTCAAGGCTGAAGAAGAAAATGAAGGAAGGAAAGGAGGGAGGCTGGGCCAGAGTCTCCTGAGGCTGCAGTGTGGCTACCACAGAAAGACCACAGCTGCTTTGGCTCTGAAAACCAGCATGGCCAGCAGAGTCCTGTCCCGCAGCAGACTCAGGGAACCAGAGCAGCTCCGTGTGGCTGCAGCAGGGCCACCAGCTTCCCAGGTGCAGATGTAATTCTCTTCACCCTCTCCTCCTGCACAGCCCAGCGCTGCCTACACTTCTGACGTCCGTTTTCTCCTGGGCGCCCCCTTTGACCTAGGACATGTCTGGGAGGATTAATTGCTGGGTTCCTGGGGATTGTCAACCTCCAGATGTTCTGGAGTAGCCACCTGAAGATGATAAAGTTCCTGGGTTTCCTTCCTCCCTGTCCCTCCTCTCTTCTCTCTTGTCTTTCTCGCCCCACTCTCCAGCATATTCGCGATGCATACAGGTAAGATACCTCAGGCACTTCGGGTTTTACGAGGCTCTGGGGCCAACCGGTGTTGCCAAACATTGAATCATGTCTTCTCTAGTAGCTTTTTACAAGTTTCTTACGTTTCTTATGTCATTTCTCCCTCCCTTGGCAAAAAAGCTCGTATTAACTGAAGTTCAAGTTGTTGCAGGTTATTAGCGAGAATGAGTTAACTTAAAGCATGCTGGTTTGGAGAATCCACAGTGCCTCTGCCTTTTGTGCTGACTCCATCCCAAGCCATCGTCTCGGCTTGGGTGCTGAGGGCTGCTTTAGAAAAGATCTCAGCCCTCAATGCCACAAGCTACATCGGAGCTAAAAGCTTTTGCTCCAAGTCTTCCTTATTTTCATGATATCTATTCAGAATCATCATTGGGTTTCACCCTGTCATTATTCTGCATTCCTGATGGAAAAAGTAGGGACATCTCCACCTCTGGAACAAAGTTCACAATGGAACCATGTGCCAACCTTTTCCTCCTGTAAATACTGGTACAACAAATGGGTGTGGCTGGGTCCCAATACAGCTTTACTACAAAAACAGGCCTGGGCCAGATTTGGCCTGTGGGCTTTACAGTACTGTCCCTTGTTGACAGTCACTTCACCTCTCTGAGCGCTAATGTCTTCATCTAGAAATTACCCAAACATCCCTGTGACCTTCCAGCTCGTAGGCCCCATTGGAACACTTTGGCTGGAATCCCCACTTGCTCTAGGATGGGATATCAGCCCTCTCTTACTGTTTCTCCTGGAATCCAAAGGTGTGTGTGTGTGTGTGTGTGTGTGTGTGTACATGCACATATATACATCATATATGCATCTACATCCCATACAGAAATCAATAACGCTGTAACCCCTCTGCTCTGTGTGGCCCCTCGCCCAACCACCCAGCTGCCTGTACTCACCCCCTGGCCTGCACTAAGGCCGCGGCCCTGCTGCTGCCACTCCACCCAGGCAGCTGAGGATGCCATGGCTGAATTTCTCCACTCAGGTCCCAACACAGTGCACTCCATACCCCAGACCTGCCCTTGACCCCTGACTGCCCACCCTGGGAAAAGATTGTGTGAAACCATAGCAATTTCCAAAAACACCCCAGACGATGGCCTACTCTCGATTTGGGGCCACATATCACAGCAAACATTCACTTCTGGTCTATTCAGAAACAGTAAGGTTCTCCAATTTCCCCAAATCCCCTCAACCTCCATCCCCAAACAACCACTCAGAAACATCCAGAATTAACCCAGTCCATTCTGCTATGGGTCAAAGGAAGGGAGAGAAAGTTCCAGAATGAACCCTGAGGCAAATACCACCGACTTCAAGCTGCACTCAGGTACGAATTTTAGAGGGAATTTGGCCCCTTGACTCTTTTTCACTAACTCATACATAGTTTGTGTCCATTTCTCCCCTCCAGTACCAAAATGAATTATTCTTGAACCATGCTGGGGAAAAGCATTTTTATCTCTAAAGGGACAGCTCTTTTACCAGCTCCCATGTTTTATCATCCTCACCAGGTCATAGAGGCCAGAGAGGTTAGGGGGCCGTCCAGATGCAAGCAGGACCCACGCCGAGCCCCCCAGGCCGTCGGGAGGGACAGCTGAATGAGGTCGGTGTTCATCCCTTCACGAAAATATCTAACACAGCTGTTACCCTCCTTCCTGCCACCCATGTGGTTGTGTTTTTAAATATGGCTTGAACTTGAAGCAGTTTCCATTTATAAAAATTCTTTAGCAAAATGCTCTTTCCAATAACAATATTCTCATGTGTGCCTTTTGCTTCTGATACTTTCCTTATAAATGAGTCTGCTAAAACAGAGTTTTCTTGTCCTCTGGTTTTTGTGATATCTGCCCCCACCATGCAGTTTGGGATCTCCTACTTTGGCACGAGAACCAGAAAGGGCAGGCTGCCTACTTTCCATCCTTAGGAGCTTATCTAACGCCATCACAACAGTCAGTCACGCGGGGCTCCCGAGGATGTGCGGTGGCGTCCGCACAATCACAGGGCCACTCACTCCCTAAAGGAACGCCTGGGCCCTCCGTCTCCAGAGGGCACCACACATTCCGTCCTGCTTCTCGCCACGACTTTCTACTCTGGAAAAAGAGAGAGAGAGAAGATGGGCCACCTTGGCAATTTCTGCCCCCAAATACCCAGTACCTCTAGGCCAATGACCCCACCACAGTGGTTTCCACCCTGGGCGGGGCATTGGAATCATCTTTCAGGAGGCCAGTGCCCTGCCTCACTCCTACCAGTCAGGTCAGACTCTGCAGGCAGCACCCTACAGGAGTATTCTTGGAAGCTCCTCAGGGGATTCCAATGTGCCCTAAGGCTGAGAGCTGCTGCCCTAGATGACACCCCACGGCACCCTGCCCCCAGGATGCAGGGCATCAGATTGGGGCATGAAGTGGGCTGGATGTTTGCCAACAACTGTCTCCATAAAACTGATAAGCCCTGCAGGGACTGGCTGTCAGGACAGGCTTCTCCCCCTCGGGGATGTTTTCTGTCCACCACATGGGGATTTGGGTCAAGTCAACGCAAAATGGTCTTATCACTCGAATTGCATAATATCACCCACTGCCAAAGTGTGGCCACTTCCCAAGCTTAGAGGTGAGGAGATCACGGAGACACCCCTCTTTTGGTCATTACAAACTTCCATGCATTCACTGAGTTGTGAAATGGAGAGCCATAAACCAATTAATGTTTTCGTTTCTTTGTCAATATTGCATTTCTTCTAGTATGAAGAAAAAAGAGCCACGATAGAAATGTAAATATATATATGCATATGTGTATATAATATATATTATACATACATATACGAATATATATACACACACATATATATGTATGTATACACACACACGCCCAGAAATGATTCCAGAATGACATTAGATTGGGTTAGAAGTTTGGAATGGGAGCCTGGAGCAGTTGACACTCCTTTCCAGAAGCAAGGAGAGTCCTTGGTGGCAATGCTGGGATTTTTAAGCCAAGGAAAGCCGTAGTGAGGTAGTTGAACCCAAAGAAAATCATTCTGCAGTTGAGCAATGACCAGAAAGCCTTATTTTTAAATCTAAGACATTTATAACAGTGGAACTTGTGGAACTGGACAGAGGATGTCATTGTAGGGCTGGAAATTAAATCTGAAAATGTGAGCACGGGGAGGGGGCACGGAGGCCTGCATCCCCCACCCTCCCAAGCACTGAGGACACCTGTGGCATGAGGGATTCCTCCTCTACTGGCCAGCAGACTGCTGGGTTCCTCAAGGGCGAGGCTTCCTTGCTTGTCTTGGTCTCATTGTCCAGTAAGTGCACAGCGTCGAAACAGAAGTGCATTCAATATTAATTGGAAAAAATAAACAAATGACCCCAGCACTTTCAAATGTTCATTACAAAACTTATGAATTAGGCTTTAGGTTCAGGAGTAGATTTCAAAACACATTAGTGTTACCTGACCCCCTACATACACACCTTTCCATAATTCCCCCAATCAATTTAACTGACTATTTTCCTCTCTGAATCTTTCTAAAGAGCTATTATGACAAAATCACTGAAACACCTTGATCTATCAGGGCAAAAAATAATTTGAAAAGAGAGTAACCATGAAGTGCCTTATTCTGGGTTCTACCATTAACGGGTGCGAAGGTATTTTTTCTTGAGCTATGAGCCTCTCCACAAAACAGTTGCCCAATTGGCTACTTCCTACCTATAAGGTTAGTATTTCGGGGAAATGGAGAAGCTATATACATATGCATTTATGGAGGAAAGAAACTTTTAAATGTTTTTCAACCAGTAATATTGTAAAAATACCCAGGAGACTTGTGATGTGGAGCCAGAAGGAGTCTATGAGGTGAGGTTATGTCTGCCTAGCCCCCTTTGAAGCACTTAGAAAAGGTTGCAAATATAGAATAAACCCAATAATATGCAAAAGTGGAAAAAGGGAGGGTCTTTACCCTCTGTGACTTGAGCTAGCTCTGTCTTTTGAAAGGAAAGCAAAGTATGCCTCTAAGTGAGAAACATTTTAGCATTTTAAGGCAGGGAAGATTTTGAGTGCTGGAGAGATCTTAAATTGTTTTGAATCCTAACATTTCATAGTGCCATAGGAACACCAAAGATTTTGCATACTAGATTAATTAAACCAATTATTCTTTTTTACGTTCTAATAAAACTCTTTGTCTCTTGAGAAACCTCAAGCAATCTGTTAGTGAGGAATGCAGAGGCCTGATGGAAGTGCTTCAGTCTCCTCTATCTGAATCGGGACAGAAAAACCAAGAACCAGAACTGAAGAGAATTTCTTTCTTGTACAGAAATGTTTGGTTTTTTTAACGCCCTGCCTACATTTATAGACCTGCTTAGGACACTCACAACTTGCGAATAAGAGTTGCTAATAAGTTTGTAAATGAGTTGTTTAGAGCCTGGAAAGCATACTAGGTCCTGCATCCTCTGGCCATAACCTACTTCACCAGCCTAATTGATTGTACCCTTCCATATCAATGAATTTGCTGGCCCTGGTGGTCTAGCGGTTGAGATTCTGCACTCTCACTGCCGCAGGCTGGGTTTGTTTCCCGGTCAGGGAAGCACACTACCCACCTGTTGGTTGTCATACTGTGGTGGCTGCGTGTTGCTGTGATGCTGAAAGCTATGCCACTGGTATTTCAAATACCAGCAGTGTCACCCATGGCGGACAGGTTTCAGTGGAGCTTCTGGACTAAGACAGACAAGGAAGAATGACCTGACCACCCACTTTCAAAAAACCTGGCCATGAAAACGCTATGAATAGCAGCAGAGCATGTCTGATATAGTGCTGGAAGGTGAGAGGATGGCGCAAAAAGACCAGGCAGGGTTCTGCTCTGCTGTACACAGGGTTGCTAGGAGTTGGAATTGACTCAATGGCACTAACAACAAAAAAAAATCACTGAATTTGGGATTCCTCTAACTGGTTTTGTCTTTTATGCCTCTATGCATTTGCCCATGCTGTTACCTCTGCCTAGAATTCCCCTCCTCCACTTCTCCACTAAGAAAACGCTTAGTCTTCTTTCAAAACCTGATCTCACCTTTACTGTGAAGCCTTCCTTGATTCCACAAATAGATTTCATTGCTCTTGCTCATGCACTGTTCACACTTTAGCTGCTAGAGCATGTAAATGCACTTAAGTATTATCAATCATCTTTCTACATGTCTGTCTCCATCACTAGGCTCTGAAACCCTTCAGGACAGAGATTATGTTTCATTCATCTCTGTATGTCTAGTGCCTAGTCCAGCACCTCTCTGGTTGCGAATCTAGAAGTAATCAAACAGGAAAGTTCCAGCAAAATGTGGGAATAAATGAAAAAAAGAACAAGATGTGGACCCAGAATACAATGCCTCCAATCCATAAGAGTGGTCACAGCAAGTCCAAGTGTGCAGCAAACGCTGAGATCAATCAGTACAGGATAAGACCACAGAACAGGAGGTCCTAGGAGAGAGGACTTTGTGAGGAACCAAACAGAGAGAATAGCTGATGTGATGAAGACTCTGGGGCAGTTCGGGGGGGAGAAGCTGAACCTACAACAATGACAGACAGCACAAAGAAACGCTAGTCAGAACTCCAGGAAAACCAAAAACTGCATAAGTATCGTTCTTTATGAGAAAAGGAATGATTCATTTCTTGGAGATGGAGTAAATAATATTTATATATTCATAAAAATAGAAATTTTGATCATTAATTTAACTACAAATAGTGATATATCTCTCTCAGGACACAAGTGGAGAGGGGATGTAACTAAGTTATGGCCAATGAAATCTGAGCTTACGTTGTTGGTAGGACTCATGGAAAAGCTCCATAAGAGGTCAAAAAACATGTGAGGCATTTCCCTTTTCCTTTCTCTTGTCTCGTTTCTTGCCAGATATAGAGTCCAGGGTTTCTATAGTAGCTCTATAATCACTTGGGGGCCAAGTTCCTTCCGTCTTTCTGCTGCCTATATCTGGTTTCTCTTATATAAGAGATAAACAAACCTTTATCTTATTTAAGCAGCTTTTTATGGATCTCTGTACTGGCAGCTGAACACAATTCCTATCTGATTCGAGAAATATAGCATTTTATTTAGAGATATGGAATGAATAATACAAAGAAACACAGCCCTTTCCAGCTGTGTTAAACAACTTGGGACAGGTACAGGTGGTGGGGTGTGTGTGGGAGGTGTATGCACACTGTTGACTGCATGTGCACCCCCGTGTTGAGGCGTGATGAGTGAGCGTGTGGGGAGAACCAGGCTGAGTCAAGGGGTGCGTCCCCACAGCAGCAGCTCTGCTTAATTGCTAATAGGATGCATATGTCTGGCCATTGGTTTAAAATGCAGTTTGAATCATGGAATCGCTGTTTGGGTGACTTAGGCTGGATGCTGCTATCAAACTCCAGGGCTAGTATTCTTCCTATCCCCTCCCTCCCCTCTCTTCTCCCTCTTACATGTCTCAGCTGCCACATGAGGTCAACCATCTGCATCCCTGCTATCCCCAGCAGGGATACCGTGAACGGTTGTTCAAACTGTGCACTAAATTAGTCATTAACTTAACTTATTTTTTTTTTTTTTACTTGAGAGAAGAGTGCCTTTTTCTAAATCACAGAAAGTCCCTGTATGGACTAGTGGCCCCCTATCTCCCATTGTCTTTACAATAAAATCCAAAGTGGTTGCATAGCCAACAGTGGCCTCCCTGGTCTGTCCCACCTACCTCACTGATCTCCTGGTGACTCTCCCTTGTTCACGCTGCTCTAGTCATAGCGCACTTCTCGTTCTTCTTCACCTTCTGGAAGCCTATTTCCACCTCAGGACCCTTACCCTTTCCCTCTCTCTGCACGAGATGTTGCCCCTCATTGAGCAGTCACTGGATGAGAGCTGCTATCTAAAGGGGATGAGATCTTGAGCGAGACAGCTCTCCATAGCTGAGGCAGTTTCCAAACGGGCTGACAACTGAGGGCCATCTGCCAGCAGCACTGCCAGTGGCCTCGGTCCTTAAGGGGGACCTGAGTGGCACCTCACAGCATCCACCACATTATCTTATTCATCACTACATCTCGAGTGCCTACAACAGTACGTGGTTCATAGGAAGTATTCAATAAGTTTTTGACAGATAGATGAATAAGTTATGCTGGTCTTGGTGGCTTGAGATTCAGCTTCCCTCCTTCAAGGAACCATTGCATATTACCGCTCCAAACCATTCTGTTTACTGTTATATTTCAGTCCCTTAAGCACATGTTATTTCATTACACTTGGAGCAGAAAATCGGACAGGGGACAGATCTTCCCTGTCCCAAGTGCCTCACCACCAAACCAGAGAGCCTCACAGAGACACACAGTTGTCAGACGCTCCCCGGCCCCACTCAGCCAGGGGAGCGCTGTTTGTCCTCGCTGGCCGCTACATGTGGCAGGCAGGCTCACCTGGAGCTCTGCTGCACCGTTGGCTTTGGACCTGCTCTTGCATAATACAAGCAAAGGTGCTTCTATTCAGAGACTTCCCCCTGGCAAGTCTTTACTTAACCATGTCAGCCTCTCAATCCGACCCTTCTGCCTCCCTAAGAACATTCTGTTGTAACAAGGCCCTTCATCAGCATAGAAGATGACTCATCACAGAACACAATCCAGGCCTTCTTCTTATGTTATACCTTCTTTATTCACAGATATTAAAATAAATTCAGATGAAGATTAACTTTAAATAAAAAATATTTGGAGTTTTAAGTTTGAGAATTTGAAGTATATTTTATTTGGAAATTAAAAAGGAGATGGCCAGAAACTTTGAAGTTAGGCATGACCTTGTGACTTGTTCTGGTGAATGAAATGTGAGTGGAAGAGATAGATGTGTGTCATTTCCAGGCGGAAGCTTTAAGAACCAGTGCAAAGGATTCTCCAGGTTCTTTATCCTGTCCTGTCGATGGTGGTAGCAGGCATCAGGATGGAGCTCCCCTCAGCCTGGTCCCCCAGTGACTATGGGCTGACATACAATGGACAAGAAGTGTCAGCAAGAAGCAAATTTTTGCTGTTTGAACCCAGAGATGTGGGAATTGTTTGTGACTGAAGCATCATCTAGGCTGTCCTGCCCAGTTAGTATGCTCCCTTTCTTGGGTTTCCTATTCACTCTAATCCCCCTTGTAAATCTAGATGGATGCTTGCACTCGGCTTTCCACGTGCCTCGTACATATTTTGTTGTCTCTCACAGTTGCCATGATACCTCTCCCTGACCACCCCAGTAATGGTCTCTGCTGCTCTGAGTGATCCCCACTTTCTGTACCTGTCAGCATCCTCCAAGTATTCAATCCCCAGCTACGCTGGCTCTGGCTTCTCATGCTCCCTCTTGGTGCTGACCTCTGACAGCAATCCTGCTTCCAGAAGCAGCCTAGAGAAAGGAGGGGGCTCACAGGAGCAACTTCCCACCAGTTTCCCCCATCTGATCTCTCACGCCCACCTCCCTTCCCCTGGTTAATCTCAGAGGTAATATATTTTCCTACAGACCGAGAGAAAGTGATCAACCTGTCTTGCTTTAAAATTCATGTTTGTGACTAGATCATTCCTTTTTCCAGTTTTCTGTCCCCCCTCCTAACTTCAACGCATGGTTCTAACTTTCTTTAAAATATGACTCCAAACTCACCTTGTTCAGGAAACATTTCAGGACTGACTGCACATGAATTGATTCATTCCTTTGCTTGTTGCCCCCCGGAACTCAGCTATTCAAGGGTACTGTGTTAAGGTTCCCTTGTTGATGAGCTCTTTTGTAAATGTGTTCTTTGGGTTTCTATGCTGCCTTTTCAGAGTAGATTTTACGTGCAGGATTAGCAAAAAGAGCTCAGAGCTGAAATACAAGAGGATAAATTAATCTTTCACTAAGAAATATTAAAATAGCTTATTTTAGAAACAATAAAGAAGTCATTTAATTGGAACCTTCTCGCAGGCCAAATCTTGTATTTCTTCAGGAAGTATGCCAAACTCACGGATCTGTACATCTTAGGCATCCAATAAATATCTTTAAGTGGCTTAGGAGACATTTTCTGAGGCAAAATTTTCAATTTTTTTCAGTGAGTTACCTTCACAGAAAACGTCTTGACACAGGCGTTTCATTTTGCAGCAGGGTTGGTGCTTGATGACGCTACACATCCGCTTGGTTGTTATTCAGTTATTAAAAACACTCAGTTCATACTTACTGGAACCTGGCCCTCTGTGAGTGCGGCAGGGTACACGAGAGGAAGCAGAAGTGGAAAACATGGTGCCTCCTCCTGTGGAATTGACATTTATTTATCCAAACAAGCAGAGGAGGAGAAAGGCAGGCAGCTCCAAGGCCAGTCACCCTGAGTGTGGCCGGCAGATCAGCCACACGTGGACACTGAATTTACTAAGTGCAGTGTGTGGCTTCCACTCCTTCAAGCTATCAGATGCAGAGTGGGCATCAAGGTGCAGAGCCAGGGGCAGGTGTCATATTACTAGACTAAGTAAAGAATGGAAAAATTAAAGCAAATTTGGTCATTTCCTCTTCTTCACTTCTTTCACTGCATTTATTATTACTACAACTATTAATAGCTTCCAATTAGTGAATATCATAGACACAAATTGGGTTGACTACCTGGCCCACAGTGATTTGCTCAACACCCTCTTTTGGAAGGTGAGCCTGTGACCCAGGCTAGGGCACTCATGGTACATCAGGTCCTGAGCACAGTGAGCAGCATAGGAGTGAGGACTCGATTTGAATGGGATTCATCAAAGATCTTCTTGGGATTCGTTGAATTGGGGCCAGGAGAAAAAAGTCCCCTTTTCCTCTCTACCTGTGAAACTGTTGACACATGAGTCTGGGGCTGCTGGTGGCCACCGTGGCAAGTTTGTGGAGACAGTGGATGTTGGAGAGGACGAATCCAACACACTTCCAGGGTCCTCACAGCTCTCATTCTTGCCGCCCTCCTCTTGGCTCGGTTGCACAAACCAGTAAAGCAACCCCCCCTTCCTTTTTTTTCATAAATAAGTTCAAACTGGGCTTCTATCACTTTCAACCTAACAGCCTTAATTAATTGTAGAGGCCAACAAATGCGAAACACTTTACACACAGTCTCAATGATCCTCACAGAAAACCCAGGAGGTGGTGATTGTTAACTCCATTTTATAGACAAAAGAAAAGAAAATTCCAAATTATACATCTTTGCTATCACAGCATTCTTCCCTGCTTTTCACAAAAGAGCCTTTATGTTTCTTTAAATTTTCAAATTAAATTTCTTTATTCAAAGGTGCCTAAGCATATTCTCTGCCCTCAGTGATTTTTAAAACAAATTTCCCCTATTTCTTCATGAGACGCTTCCTTTAACTTTTGTCTCATTTTCTCATTCGTTCAAAATAATATATATTGAGCAACTACGATAAGCCAGGCAATGTGCTAGATTCTGTGGACACCAGAGTGAGCCAGATGAACACCCCAGCCGTCTGTTCCAAGCTTAACGTCCAGTAGGGAAGACAGACAACCAGGCAGTCACTGTCCAGGTTGCTGTAAACCACGCTGAAGGAAGTGCGTGGTGCTGTGGAAGCCCACAGTAGGGGCACTTGACCCTAGAAGGGTCAGAAAGGGAATCCTAGAGAAGGAAAGATCCAAACTGACACCTGAAAGATGTCTCTTTCTCTTTGCCCCTCACTTTTGTCTCTTACTATCGTTTGTCATGATCTCGATCTCACACAACATATGCTTTTCCTTGTACTTATTTTTCCGTTCATGGCTTTTAGACCTAAGTCCTTCAAGCATTTATGAAATATCTACCATGGGTTAAAATTGCCCTATGGAGAAACTGATAGACGAATGAGAGAGACAGATTCTAAAGAGAGAATTCAGTGGAATATGGAACGTTCTAGTGAAAGTTGCTTGGGATGCTGGGAGCGCAGACGAGGGCTCCTCCCTCTCATGACACCCAGCTCTACACAGCCCTTTCTCTGTGGCTTCGTCTCCTTTCCCCTTTCCCTGGCCCATCCTCTGCTGCATTTCCCATTTGACTCCCACCTCTTGCTAATTCTCTTCATTTTCACATCTACGGAGCTCACCACTCTCCTCATTTCCTAATCACTCCATTATTTCCACTGAAGTGAGGAATTGAAAAATAAACAAAGTGGTTGATTTTATCCTGTTTTTTTTAGCAAGCATCAAAAATATACGTAGGCCAACAAGCAGATCCAAAAGGGATAAAATATGCCACCCTGGGATTTGATTGTGTTGAACTGGAAAAAACAATGTTCCTTTGTCTAACTCCTTTGTTAGCTTCATGCCTTAGTTTGCTTCCTGTATGTTCCCCTCATTCATTTCATTTATGTTGTTGCTTTTATTTTTGATGTTCCATTATCTGTTAATCTCTCCTGAAACTGACAATAGGACAGGGGTAGCATGAATGAATGGATGAATGGATGATGTACTGAATAGGATATTTGGGGTGTGCAAGAAGGACTGAGGAGGGTGTAAAATCAACTTTACCTGTGTATTCTACCATTCATTTATTTTTCTCTGTCCTTGGTTTCTATTCATTTGGCTCCTCTCAAGTCTCCACTGTTTATTTAATTATGTTTTTTTCCCTCTTCCTGCAGGCCCCTGCTTGCACTGAGTTGCTCTGTCTGGTTGTTTCTGAGACAAGAGTCACTGACCCTGAATGTCTGCAACACAACTGACGAGGGAGGAAGGACGGCTCGTTCAAATGCAGTTCCTGTAGTCTACACAACCCTGCCTTCTGCATTCAACTCTTCCTGGTATTTAAAACATGTGATAGCTGAGATAAGAATTTTAAAATATTAACAAAATCCAGGCCTCAACACAACACAATCCAATGGAAATAATATTCATAGCAACAGCACCCACCAGGGTTCACAACCCATGAATGAAATGTTGTTATTATGCAATGAAAGTCTGCAGCCTTCCTACTATGGAATCAAAACATGACCTTTACCTGAATCCCACTCTGTTTTTCTTAAGCCCCAAGGACAGCCTAATAACATCGCCATACGTAAAGAACTTGCTTTAATTTTATTGTATTTTATTTTATGAAAATGAAACTGTTAGCTCTAAACTCAAAGTATGACACCCAAAAAAAATTTTTTTTAAATTTTGTCTCCTTCAGCAGAAGATCCTTGTCTTTACTCTGCATCCCATGTACCACCAACTGCTGAGTGTGACAGTGGCATTAAGTTACACTTACAGCTTCTAAGCCAAGCCATTGGCTTTGTATCCTATTGGAATTAAATTATTCCAGTAGCCAGAAATCTAACCAGAGAATGTGGAGGAAAATGAGGAAGAAAAGGAGACGTGAGAAGAAGGGCACAAGGAAGAGGAGGAAGAAGAGAAGGAAAAGGAGGAAGGAGGGGAGGAGGAAAAGGAAGGGGGTGGCAAAAGCAGGGAGAGACAAGTTGGAGAAGAAAAAAAGTATTCCTCCTGCAAGGGGAGGCAGGATTCAGTTGTTCTGAAAACTGTTCAGAAATATTTTACCTACAGATAGGATGGATCCCCTGCTTTTTTGAGCAAAGGAAATCCTGGTCACTGATTTGACAAGAAGCGTGGGTAGAATCACAGAATCTGAGTTGGGAAGGACTTTAAAGGTCTTTGAGCCCAACTCACCATCTCATCTTGGAATCTTCCTGCTTCAGTTCTCATAAGAGCTGGAATTGTAATCATTCTGTTCATTTCTTTTGTCAGTTTTTGGAACTCAATTCTTAATCTCTTCCAGGATTTATTCTTTCCTGGGTGTTCATTATAACTTTGTTCTCCGATACCTAGGATATTTGGTATTACCTATTTTTCCTGATTCCCACTTTTCCTGGATTTTTTTCACATGATGCTCTCACCTCCCAAAGTTGTCACTCTCTTCCTTAAAGTGGCTTGCTCTGAGCCCAGCCACCCTCATTTTCTGGAGTCCTGGAAAGCACAGTTATTCTGGCTTGTAATCATGGAAAGTACTACCCACAAAAGGAGAGCACCTTGGTACTCACTTTGTGTCCAGACAACAATGCCAAGGTAACTCATTCCTCAACTGTAACCAGCAGTCACGGGGATTACCCCAACTGTGATGCTAGAGAGATACCTGGAAGACTTACTTCCAGCTCACCTGGCCAAACAATCATTTACCCTCCTCCACACCTCCTCCCATATTCCAGTGAGAAGCTAAGATTTTTATTAGCTAGCATCTCCAAGATATTAATCAGCATCATTTAATCTTAAGGAAAATGCCCAGAGCACCACACTGACCATATAAGATATGAGAAAATCAGGAGCAGGAGTGAGTCTGCTGGCCCTTCTGTGGTTGTACAGATCATGGCATAAGCCTTGATAGGGTCTCCCTTGACAGGTAGCATGACAAAGTGGTTAGTCAGATTCTGAGCTCAGACTCCTTGAGTTCAAATCCAGGTTTTGCTGCTGACTACCAAGGTGACCCCGGCAAGTTACTCAGACTCCCTGAGCTTCCATTACTTCGTATGTAAAGTGCTTCAAAGAGTGTCTGGCACATAGCAGGTGATTAATAAATGCTTGCTATTTTTATCACTGCCACCGTCATCACCTTTGGGTTGGACTATGAGCTTAGTTAAATAATTAATTAAATTGTACATTTAGTTCCACCAAACATCAATGAGTAATAACAACTGGTTCACATTAGTAGAGCACCAGCTACACACTCCTGTGCTGAGCACTGCTATAGGGCCCAGCGGGCATCAAGAGTTAATGTTTCCAATGATGCTATGAGGCAGGGACTAGGATTAGCCCCCTTCTACTGCAAGGAATGGAGATTCAGGAACAGTACTGAACCACCCACGGTCATTCGCTAGTGTGAAGAGAGGCCATTTATTCACACCCAGTTCTCTGACTGCATAGCCCGTGCTCAAACCCAGAGATCCTGCCTCCTCCTCCCCTCTTGGCTTGTATACAATGCCGGGCTTAGTACCTCAGGGGTGAATGAAACTTCACAAGGACCAAATTGTGTGTGGATTTCTATGTGCCTGTGTGTGTGTGTTTGCTTAAATCAGATTTATCATCAGAAAAAAAATCTTAAGCATGTCCTTCTCAGACGCTGGACCAGGCCTATAAGACAGAGATGCCCAGAGGGCCCTTTACAAAACACTCCTGTGCTGGCAAAATTACCCCCAGAAGGAAAGTGGATACCCACTTTGAGTCTCTGCCCCCTTGTTTGTCCTTGCTGGCTCCTGACCTTGGCTCTCAAAGACAGACTTATTTGTTTTGGTTGTTAGAGTAGCTACTGAATCTGTTCTCAAACAGCAAATTCCACCTCAGTTCTTCACTTTCTCCTGAGTTGTTCAGAATACTACTGAGGTCAAGTCCCAGGGGGACTGAGAGTTTGTGTGAAGAGAAACAATGCTTTTTCAAAAGTGAGGTTAACATGTGGACAGACCATTTCATGAATGACGAATGCACTTGTTCCTGTGGCTGCTGTCACAAGTTATCACAAACAAAGGCTCGAAACAACACAAATGTATTATCTTACAGTTTTGGACATCTGAAGTCCAAAACAGGTCTCACTGGGTTGAAATCAAGGTGTCAGCAGGGCCACATTCCTTCTGGAGGCTCTAAGAGAGTAGCCATTTCCTTGTTTTTCCAGGATCTAGAGGCTGTCTCATTCCTTGGCTCTTGGCCCCTTCCTGACAGCAATCGCATCACTCAACTTCTGCTTCCATTGTCACACCTCCTTCTCTGACTCTTCTGCCTCCCTCTTTCCTTTATAAGGACCCTACTGATTACATTGGGCCCACTGGGATAACCTTCCCATCTCAGGATCCTTAACTTAAAATCACACCTGCAAAGCCCCCTTTTGTCATGTACGATATCATATTCACAGGTTCCAAGGATTAGGTCACGGACATCTTTGGGGGTCATTATTCTGCCTACCAAAATGAGCCTTCTGTCTGTTCAGGTTCCTGGACTCTCACTATGGTCCCTGTTTTGGTGCCTGTGGTGTGGGACCTTCCCTCATGGTGGGAAAGCCCTTGCCCATAAAGCTCAATATAAGCATGTGGGTCATATATGGGAAAGGCTTCCCGAAAACCTTACAGTTGGGGGTGGTTGGGATCCAAACCAAGCCCTCGTCAGAGCTCCAGATCAAGGAAGAATAAAGAACGTCTGCCTCTGCTTGCACCCTCTACCGCCTCTGCCTAGGAGGGCCAAGAAGAAGGGAAGGATGAAGGCAGGGTCTCACCACCATTTTTACATTGGAAGTCAATGGCCGATCTCACAGGCATCTCAGAAGGGCGAGCACCCTGACTCTGAGGAAGGAATGCCTTGAACAACCCCTGCCCCTGCCTACCTGCTATAACCTGGGGCCTGACCCCCTTGACAACAACACCCAGGGCCTTCCCTGATTGGTCTGGGGAAAGGCAGAGCACCTGGCCTTTTCAGGACACATCTGAGTGGCTTTTTCCCGGGCAGCCCGTGGTGAACATGCCCTGTACTGGTAAATTGTCCTTGAGGCTGTTTTGATAATTTTCTTTTCTGAATGGGCAAGACCTCTGGAGATTATGAGAGTTATGGTTGTCAGCTCACTGGCCTACAGATGATCCTCAATGGGAACTGCACTGTCGTCCACTTACACATCTGTCATTAGACTCATAACTTGAGAAGTGGATGTTTGGCTATAGGCTAAATCCCACTGTAGCAAGTAGAGTCATGGCCATAGTCTCAGTGGACCCAAATGTTTCTAAGAACTTAGATGTCCCCTGGAACTTTCTGCATGTGATTTCTTGGGTATGTCTGCTTTATCTGTAAGCTTAGCATCCCTACAGTCTGAGGCTAGCTTCAAGCCCCACGTAAATAAATAAATAGATTTGCTCTCCTGCCCTGGCAACCACTTGGCTGCATCTGGGATTCTGTTAGTATTTCCTCTGGCTTCTGTAGGCTGTTTGGTGTTGGCCACACAGCCCTGCTCTGTGGCCGGCTCTGTTCTTGCTGGGAGGTTGCACCCGTTGGAGGCAGGCGGCTGGGCCACACAAGGACTGCTAGTAAACTGTTTACTCCACGCTGGTGCTCAGGCCGGTACACCCACTGTAGTCCAACTCCACCTTAATGACCAGACCTCTGCAGCTAATACCCCCTAATCAGGTACCTCAGAACTGGCTGGAGTTTCTTTCTTTTGTCTAGCAAGCTCCTTGCGTTTCATCCTTTACCCTTACATCCTACCTCCTCATCCTTCCCAAATTTTCTGTCTATCCACTCTGAAAAAGCAAAATATCCAAATGTTGGACTCACCGAGTAGCTTTAAGTAATTGCTTTTATTTCCGCATCAAAAGCATTTGGGAAAACAAGACTGTGTTCTAAGAGGCCCGCTGAGTTTTAGACGTTACTCCAGTGGAAAGGGCCAGCTGTCACCTTTCAGGTAGGGTGATGCTAAGGGTCTATTTACCAATGGCAAAGGGAAGCTGATCACCATTTTTCTTTCTGGAAGGTGTTTGGTTATGTTGAGCTTTGGCCCTAGGACACTTCTTCAGAAACAGAGTATGAGGCCAAGGCCCCCGGCCAGTGAGGAAGAGAGAAAGACCTTTGTGGCTTTGCCCCCTTGGGAGAAGAAAGCAGAGATCTAGAGCCTTCAGGTCCCAGCCCCCCGCCTCCCTTCATGCCTCCCTCAGCCATTCCAAGGATGCTGACAGCCATAAAAAATCAGGCCTGTTAGCAACAGGAAAGATCACAGGCCCTGATTCCTGTTGAGCCCCTCCAACAACAGCTGCCATCTGGCTCACCATCACAGGCAAATGCGGGCCCTGATTTATGGGGCCGCCCGGGTCAGGGAGGGGGCTGCACACATTGCCCTTTCCCCCACAAACACCCCAGTGGGCCGGGGCCTGGGAGAGGGCTATTGCAGGTCATCAATAAATCCTGGGGATAAAACAATGCAGAGGTTATTAAAGGGAGCCGAGAGGGGATGGATGTGAGTTATTCCAATTACAGGCATGCTTATCTTCTTCTGTGCGGTTCAAAGTGGACGCACCCTAATGCATTTCAGCAGCTAATAAAAGTACTGGAGGGTTTCTTTTTTTTCTTTCTTTCTTTCTTTTTTTTTTGAAACCCAGAGTGCTTATAAATTACAGTGTTGGGGGGGGGTGTGTGTGAAAGATACATAGTGGCTTTGAAGCAGCACTGACAACCTCAAACTAATTGATCGTAAAAGGAAGCCAACTGCAAGAGATGATGAACCATTTATCTAACCAAAAATAGGTGGTCCCCCTATGGGGATGGGAAGGAAAAAACTAAAATTAGGGGTGGGCAGTGGGGAACAAATGTAACATTTTTAGTGCTCAGTCGCAGGCTCTAAAACCAGAGGCTCTGCAGATGTGCCTGTGGCTTTGAGCTGGAAGACCAGGACAGGAGGCCGTTTTTATAAACACAGAGAAGTCCAGACTCCCCGGCAGCCTGCAGGCAAGACCGCTCACAAAGCTGATCAAAAGCTTTATCTTCTACAGCTTTTCCCAGAAGAAAATTTCACCAGAACCCTCAATTGCTGGCCATTAAGTCCCCTTAGCTTTTATTGTGCTGAAATGGAATTGCCTGGAGATTATAATTAAATTGCATTGATATGGGCTAATGGGGGGGGCAGACAAAGATTTAGGGAAATGATTGTGCTGTGCAATACATGTTAAAAGATGTAGCCGTGTGGTCTTGTAGTTTCCAAACCTGGCAGTACCTATTCCTGAATGACAGTGTTGCTGGAGATGGTGGACAGATCTGCTTTAATAAACACAAAAGTCCTTCTGTACCTGTGTTGCTTTCACCCAAGAGACTGGTGAAGTGCTCAAAAATTGTTTGCTCTTTTAAATACAGTAGATTAAATACTCCCAAGCCATCTTGTACATTTGCTTAAAGGCAATCACTTTTTTCAAAAAAGAAATATAACAAAAAGGAAGCTCTAGTCTAAAAAGGTGTTGAAATCCAAGTAAGAATTAACACATTATTAAAATTTTACTAGATGTGGGTTTATAGGAGGCAGGTTGGAAAAGAACTCAGAAAGGCACCTGCCAGCTCTCTACGCTTCCTGTTTCTTCTCACGTGCCCCTGGTGTCTCAGACAGAGGCCGGACAGCGTCACTCCTCCGCCGTGATTCCACAGCCAGCTGAATCCTCACTGACAGCTCGGTCAGTCAAGGCCACAGCCCTGGACACGGCATCAAGGCCCTTCCCAATGTGCCCTTGGTCTCTGGCCTCACTGCTGGGTTTGCCCACATTCCCCCTGTCCAGTGGCCACACCACGTGACTATGGGGGTTCATCCCCACCGTGCCCCCCCGCCTCCCTATGTCCAGTCGTGTCTGCCTGGAGGGCCTTTGGCCTCCCCTCTGGAGAGTTTCCGTTGTGCATCCTTCGAGAGGCAGCCCCGCGGTCTCCGGTCGCCCCTCTGGTTGCTTGGCACACTGCTGTCATTCGGGACTGCAGTCTGTGTGCACAGCTCGGCACCCCACCTCCTTGCCGGCTGCTCCCAGGCCTGACCTTGCTGCACTCATCTTTTCAGCCCCCAAACGCACAGGTGGGCCCCCTAGGCTAGCGGCTAGGGGCTATCGCAAATAGCGCTGGGTGTTGCTTCCCGTAGGAGAAAGAGGCAGAGATAATGAATGAAGAGGGACCTGGGCCCCCGGGAACGGAAGTGGTTTGGCCCAAGTCACTCAGCTAACAAGCGGTAACTGGGGACTCAGAGCAGGCTTTCCTGACTCCAAGCCCAGCCTTTTCTCTAGACCCGACAGACAGCCTGTTCCCATAAATTAAAGCACAGAGCGGGGAGGAGCAGCTCCTCCAGGAGTCAGGCTTCCTGAGTTTGATTTTCGGCTCTGCCAGTTACGAACCGGAAACGTGGGGGAGAGTGTTACCTCTGGGAGCAACAGGGGCACCCATCTCCGACGGCTGCTGCAAGAATTAATTGAGACAACCTATGCGAAGTGATGTCAGAGCTCGTGTTACCCTCTATTAGTTATTAATTGCTTCTACTAATGCTCATATGCAAAATTTTTCCATTCAGCAACGAATATGCTACATAAACCTTACAAATAAGAATTCTGTCCCCAGAATTACAGTTCTCCTTCCTTCTTGTTTCCGTGTTTCTAATGCTCTTCCCACGTGGATTTTACCCCACATATGGAATTTGCTACTGGGTCCTGCTTTCAGATATCCTGAGCCACAGTCCTCACGAGCCACCAACATTTGGAAAACAACACATTCTCATCACCCCAACTGCGTCTCCCAGACTGCCTCTTTCACCCAGAAGTGGAGCCAAAAAATTTTTTTAAGTACTTTTGGTTTAGATTCTTAGTCTTTTTTCCATTTGGAAAATATGACCGTTGTACTTTTGTGGGCCTCCAGCTCACTGAGGTCATGGGGGTGGCAGCCCCATCCCTTATCCACCCGGCAGTCAGAGAGGGGCTGGTGACCCCCCACCTACGGCCCCATCCTCCTGGGCTGTGAGGCCCAATTCCAGCAAGGACAGCGTGTGCACACCTCAAGGGCAGGCACGGGGTTCCTGAAGCCTGGAAAAGCGCCCAGCTCGTTTAGGCACTTCAACACTTGCTGAATGAATGAATGGAGGGAATGGATGAACAAACGCACCCCCTGCCCTTGGTACATGTGCGTGGAGATACTCTGTGGACAGGAAGGGGCGGGGAGAGAACCCGGCTCCTACTGCTACCTGGAGCCCCTCAAGCAGACTCTTGGAGGTGTGCGTTGTCCGCATGCAGCTTTTGTCGTCATGTTGTGTCCCCATCCCCACACTCCCTGGCGAGGTCCCCATCAGAAGGCAGCAGCGGTTGCCCCATGGCCTCACATGCTGGGAATTGTTTGATGTGTGCTGTGCTGCGGGATTCAGATTTCAAAACACCCTCCACCACCCACCACAGCCGATGTCTGTTTGGGGAGCTCTTCAGCACGGATGTCTCTTCATTATACTGCAGGAAGGATTTTGTTTTCGTTGCCAAACTGAATGCTGTTTGGTTACCGCGTTGAGAAAAGGCCCTGGGCTTGCGAGTGGGGCTGGGGAAGGGAAAAGGACCTCTGCCCAGGGGACGGACCTCTTCCCTCCTCTTCTCTGGCCTGGAATCTGATAAGAGCTGCCGGAAATACTGGGAACCAACCCTCCCCAGGTGCTCATCATGTAGCAAGAGCGTTCTGCTGGCCCAGATGTGGCCCCTGCAGCGTCTCCTGGCCAAGGAGAGACTGAGGATCACCCTGCGGAGTAAACACTAGTAAATAAAGGACAGAAATGCCTTTTTCCCCTGGTGGTACCCAGCCCTGCGATAATTAACTTGTTCTTTTCTTCTCCCTCTCTTACCAACCACGGAGCAGTGACATCTTCTTATAAACAAGGTGCCCACAACTGTCTTGCTGACAGGTGTTGCACATAAAAGACGAGCCATCCCAAGAAGATATAAGGCAGATGTTGAAAACTGGAAGCTCACCAGTCGATTTGCCCCATGCAATATGATCTTAAAGGTTGAGCTCACATTGAAAAAGCAGAGACTTCACCTGAAAATTCATATTTCGACCTTCTTTTGGACACTGGAAGGTCCTCCGAAGATGGAGGGCCTACATTCCCACTTGGCAGTAGGCGCCTGGGGGTGCCATAGTTTGACACTTCCTCTTATCTCTCTTAGACCAAACTGAAGCTCAATTGCCATTCATCACTGTATTTACTCTGTTGTTTTTCTTATAGCACAGACATATTTCTCTGTACCCATATGTTGTGGATTGAAGATGGCTGCAAATTGATTGTCATTCCTCCCATCAAAGAGTGAAGTCCATTTCCCCTCCTCTTGAGTCAGGGCTGGCCTGTGAT
The DNA here is from genome assembly GCF_020826845.1 of Diceros bicornis minor. Lineage (NCBI taxonomy): Eukaryota > Metazoa > Chordata > Mammalia > Perissodactyla > Rhinocerotidae > Diceros > Diceros bicornis. Next base: position 4,275,181 of record NC_080761.1, on the reverse strand, counting down.
TTGCTCTATCCAATAGAACGTGATAGAAGTGATCCTGTGTAACTTCTTAAACTGGGCCTTAAGACACACACAGTCTCTGCTTTCACATACTTGGAACACTCCTTCTTGGAACTCAGCCATGGTGCTATGAGAAGCCCACGCCACTTATAAAGGCCATCTGGAAAGAACTGGAACATTCCATTCCACAACCCCAGTTGAGCTCCCAGCCAATAGCCAGCCTAACTGTCAGCCATGTAAGTGAGCAATCCTGGGTGCTCCCGCCTGGTCCAGCCTCCAGATGACCACCTCCCTGCCTGACCTCACAAGGAGCAAAAGAAATCCCAGCAGAGCCCTGTCCACCCACAAAATTGTGAGAGATGGTAAATGGCTGTGGTTGTTTTATGTCTTTAAGTTTTGGGGTGGTTTGTTCTGCAGCAGTAGCTAACCCAAACACCCTATCATTATCAAAGTTTGAGGGGAAAAAAGGGTAGGTCAGGAGGCTACATGTCTCAAGAAAAATGGAAGACAGTAAACCTTTTTGGAACTGAAGACTCTTCCTTCTGAATTTGTACCCAAATACCCAGCTTGCGTCACAACTTCACACTGGTGGGTCTCTAAAGCATTTTGGTTGAGAACTCTGGCTCTAAGGGAAATCTTGTTCATAGATGCAAGAACACTGGACCTGCAGACCAGGGCCTAAGTTCTGCCACTCACTAGCTCTCTAATGGTGAGCAATCACCAATTCTCCGGCCTTCAAGTTTCCCAATCTATGAAGAGAGAATAACAATATCTGCTCTGTTAGCCTTGTATGGGTGTTTTATAAATTGCAAAGGACTTTGTAAATGCAGAGTATTGTTATTTGCATTATATGCCCAAGAATTTTTTTTAAATCTCTACAACTCTTAAGGGACCCCAAAAGTATAATATATTTTTATTTGATATGCTGAGTTATATAATTGGTCTTTGTCTATCCAACTGACCTTGAAGTCTTTGGACCAGGATGACAAAGAGGTTTCAGCTCACGTGCCAAATCCAACTGTGTTTACTGCCTGGAGAGCTGTGTTGAAAATGGTTCTGAGGCCACGTCTGAGAAGAAAGAGAGGTACATGCAAGCCATGAATTTACCCTCTCAGCACTTTTTTCAAGGGCTTTTTGTTTTGTTTTTAAAGGGAATTCGGATGAAATAATTAAATATGAGTTAGAAGACATGAATTTGAGCTGTGTGACTGTGACCATGGACCACACATAACTTCTCTGATCACCAGTTATATCATCTGAAAAAGGATGATGATGATGATGATGATGATGACAACGAAAAAGTTATTGAACACTGACTTGATGGTTGATATGTACTATTTCATTTGATCCTCACAACAACCTCTTGGAGGAAGTCTGCCTCATTATTTTCCCCATCTTACACATGAAGACATAGAAGCACACATAGATACATTAACTTGCCAGAGTCACACAGCTAGGAAGTCGGGAAACCAGGATTTGAACCCTGATAGTCTAGACCAAGCATTGGCAAACTTTTTCAAAAAAGGGCCAGATAGTAGACATTTTAGGCTCTGTGGGCTGTATGGTCCCTGCGCAACTACTCAACTCTGCTGTTATAGCCCCAAAGCAGCCAGGGACAATATGTAAACACATGGCTGTGGCTGTGTTCCAATAAAACTTTATTTACGAAAACAGGCGATGAGCTGGATTTGGCCTGTGGCATATAGTTTTCCGATCTCTGTTGTAGAGAGGTGCTTTCCAATAGAAACAGTGTGAGCCACATGTGTAATTTAAAATTTTCTAGCCATATTTTAAAAAGTTAAAAGAGACAGGTGAAATTAATTTTAATATATTTTTAAACATAATATATCTAAAATATTATTTCAACGTGTTATCAATATTTTAAAAATTGTTAAGATACTTTACATTCCTTTTTTTTTATGTCTTTGAAATCCAGTGTGTATTTTACACGTAGAGCCTATCAAACTTGGACCACATGTGGCTGGTGGTGACACAGAGGACCTCCAGGTCTAGAATCCATCCTTTCCATCTGCGTCAAAGGGGCTCACCAGGACCTTGGAGCTAACACATAAGAACACACTATAGAAATGCTAATTTTTGGTTTTTGATTCAATTGGGTCTCTTGGATGGGCCCCAGCTCCTACCTTGTATGAACCATTTCAAGAGTTTGATTTTAATTTAGTGATTTGGAACTCAGAATGCATTTTTCCTTAGAAACAACACTATAAATGATCATTAGAGCCTTGGGCCATCCTACAAAGCCCTAATTAATGGGCAATATACCTGTCCAATATGGTGTGGCTTGAATTACTCCTAATGATCATTCAAATGTTCTTTTCTGTTGGCTCTAACTAAGGATGCTGGGAACAGACTCTGGCCCTGGGCAGCAGGACAAAGCAGGTGGCCCTCCCTAAGCTTATGGGGGGGGGGGGCCACCATCAGAGATTTGAACCATGGCCCAGGCAGTTGCCCCTTGTTGGCGAGAGCTCCTATGCCCATTTGCTTGCCTGAACTCTGGGAAGGCTGCGTTCCTACGTCAGAGGTTGCCCAGTCCCGATTCCTCCCTTCATCAGGGCCACGTAAAGGATGTAGCATCTGCACTGCATTGCTTTCAGCAGGCACAGGTTCAGGCCTTCAGAAAGCAAGCAACAGGGCATTGAGCAGTGATTCCCAGACTGGAATTTTACGAGCCAATAAAATTTCAAAAAAACAAAACAAAACAAAACAGAGGACCTATATAAGGTAGCCAACTTGTAATTTTTCCGGGTAAACACATTAAGGAAAAAAAACTACCATCCACTGGCACCATCAGTTTAATACTAAATGATGTTCAAATGGCATTTTAATGCCCAAGGGGGGGGTGGTCTCAGAATTAAGGACAGTTTTTTCAATTGAATAAATTTGGCTTTGTAGAAAAAAACCCACCCCATTGCCTATATTCTTAACATTTTGCCAAGGCCCATGAACTCTGCCTCCAGGGGCAGAGGATCTCAGGCTAGCATTCGGGAGCCCGGGCAAGAGAGTAGAATGGTTCATGGCAGTTGCAGAGGGTGATCAAAGGTCTGGACAGAGGCTAGCGGGAGGCGTGCTGTGGTCGCTGTCAGTGGAGCCACTGGGTGAAGTTCTCATCCCTCAAAGGGTCTGGAGTGAGACGAATTAACCCAACATAAAACGTGTCCTTTATTGGCACTAACATCTTAAACTTGCATCTTGTGGTAGAGTTAAGATATTTGCACATCCCTTTTCCCTCTTTTGATCCTCTCAGAAACTCCACAAGATAAGCAGGAAAGATATCATGTGCATCTTACAGATTAAACAGCCCCAAGTACAGAATTCCAAAGAACACAAAGAAAGTCTTTTTTCTCTCCTTTCTGGAGACTTTTTACTACAGCCCGTGTTGAACACCTAAGCAATGTGTTTGGAGAATCAGGACTCCTGGATTAGATGGATGGTTCCATCACTCATTCATTTTATAACTTTGGACATTAAGCCATCTGTGGAACAGATGGAGTTAATAACACTAATAATAATAACACTTACTGACAATGAGGACCTCATTAATACCTGTAAAAGGGTTTTCCAACTCCTCTGATGAAAGGAAAAGCAAAGTGGAAAGAATCTTTATGATATCTCCATGCCTCGGGTTTTCTGCTCGGTGGTGGGCAGGTCCCCAACTATCTCTCTGCTGCCAGCAGGGGCCTGAGCTGCTGCCCCCCTTTAGTGTCTATTTCCTTCCTAAAAGGCGGCTTCTTCTCTCCTGTTTACGATAACCCTGTATCCCCCATCACTACCACGGCGTTTTGTCACTGGCCACACATATGGAGGGCCTGGGTTTGCAAAGTTGCTTTGATGGCGTTTCCTACATGAACTTTATTGGAAGGATAATTGTCAATGGTAATGTATTCTCACACCAGCATTTTCCTGTCTCTGAGCTGGAGAGTTCAGAATTTGTGCTTGAATTATTCCCAGTTTTCAAAGATCTGAAACAAGCACATCAAAGAAAAAGGATGCCAAAAAGCCAGCTTCCCATCATGGACATTGCCAGCTCCACAGATGAGGAGCTCAGTGTGGCTATTCTAGGCACTATTGAAGTGCTCTCGATCCATCCCATCTCCCCACCTCCACCTTCCCCTCACTGTCTCTTTAAAACCATGCTTTGCTCCTGACAGTTCTCTCTCAGTCCTCTCTCTCAAAGCCCAGCGCTTTGATGTAACTGTGTAGGGCAACAGACAGAGGGCAGCAGATGGTAGAGCACTGAAAGAGCTATTTTCAGCTTAATACTAATCTAGTTTGCCCTTCACAGTCTCTGGAATTTTGCTTTGGGAATCAAAGTTAGATTAAAGAAGGCTTCTCTTCTTACGTGTGTGCATCTGGCAAATGTTCTGTCTCAAGTGCGCCTCTCTTCTTCCACCTGACTCCAGGTGCAAGCACTTGGACTTAAGGAGCAGCCACAGCGAATGGACAGGATGGGAGTCTTCTTGCCAGTCTGCAACCCCAGCTTCAGCAAAGTAGTGTGTTGAAAGGGCCACCAGATGCTGAGACCTTAAACCCAGGCTTGTCCTCAGGTCACAGGTTCCCTTTGGCGCTTGAGGATTGGGAGGGAGGAGAAGAAACTTACTCGCATCTTCAACCATCTGTCTTGTAGCAGGTGCCTGCGTCCATCTTACTGCCCCGGGAAACACATCTGCTGCCTTTGTGTAGTTCCCACCTTGTTTTTTTTTTTTATTGAGGTCATATTAGCTTATAACATCACGTAATTTCAGGTATATATTATTATATATCAGTTTCTGTATAGAGTGCATCATGTTCACCACCAATAGTCTAGTTTTCATCAGTCAGCATACATACGTGCCCCTTTATCCCTTTCACTCTCCCCCCATATCCTTCATCTTTGGTAACCACCAATCCATTCTCCTTATCTATGTGTTTGTTTATCTTCCACATGAGTGAAATCATACAGTATTTGTCTTTCTCTGTCTGACATATTTCACTCAGTATAAAACCCTCAAGGTCCATCCACATTGTCACAACTTTATCTTTTTTATGGCTGAGTAGTATTCCACTGCATATACCACCATGGTATTAGCAGTACCTCCAATTTTGTCACCAGTAGAATCATGGATATCTTTATATCACATATGCTCATCACTTCTTCACATTACAGCAGTTAGAACCACCACTAGATCTTGTCATTTGAAACATTAATAAGGAAGCACACATATTACTACTTGACAAATTGTTTAAATTTTCTTAACTGTGTTTCAATATAATTAATTTCCTTTGTAATTCTATGTATTTCACTTTATGCATTTAAAAAAAAAACCATTTTAATTCTGCTAAGGGGACCATAAACTTACTTAGATGGCTGAAGGGGTCCATGGTACAAAAATAGTTAAGAATCCCAACCCAAGCCAAGCTAGCCCATGGCCCAGAAGGAGCACATCATTCCCTCTGCTGCCATCCTGTCTCCTCTCCAGTCCCCTCTTCTCTGTTCCTTACTTCTCTCCTCCCTCCTTTTCCTCTCTTCCGTCCAATATTTATTCTCTCTCTTGCTCTCATCTTCAACACTGGCCTTCAGCAACAAGACAGGAGACTGCGCTGGGCACAGGTCCTCCCCCTAAATGTGAGTGTAGAGCAGAGGCAGAGGTGCTCTTTAGAACCTTGGCTTCTTGCAGCCAAGTGTGTCTTAGAGGGGAGTGGCATAATTTATCTCCAGGGTGGATGGCTCTTTGTTTAGGAAAATACTTGGAAAGGCCCTTTGGCCAAGAAAGTTGACGCCCAAAAGACATGGATAAGAAGGGCTGGGCTAGAGAAAAAGAGATAAATTGCTCTGAAAAGGGCCAAGGGAAGAATTTTGAGATTCTGTATTCAAAAGAGGGTGGCTCTGAAGAGGGTGGGGAGAGAGGGATCATTGGCCAGGCGGCCGGAGGCTGAGATTTATGGTAGTGCTTGCCCGGCACCCAGACTTGGTGGGAGTATCAATCAATTGTGCTCCAGCTCCCTGGGCCAAAGGGAGGGTTCATGACCCAACCTTGGCCAGTCAGATCTCTCCTCGGGGTAGAGTGATGGGGAGGACTGGGAACGGTGGGAGTCCAGCCATCCCAGTGACTTTCCCTCAGGTCTCGCTACCTAAATCCTCTGAAATGCTGGTTCCTATCCTTTCTGAGGTCAGGTTCTTCATCTATTCCTTGAATTTCCTGACTTATCCCTTATCCTTCCTAGAAATTACTTGTTTTTTCTGTTTGCTTAATTGCTCAGAAGCAGCTTCTGTTGCAACAACCAAAATATCCTAAATGACCCGAGAAGGCGGAAGAGAAGAAATGGCCTGTGGGAAGAACAATAAGCAAGGAGTACAGCGAGAATGATGTTGGGAGGAGGAAAAAGGGGGGGTGGGGGGTGGAGGCTAATCTCCATTAGCAAGTCCTTTGTTTCCTGTGCAGGGACTTAATCTAGCCCCATAACCCAAATATTCACTAAATGTCTGCTTTCCAAAGTTTTGTATTAATTTACATTCCCAGCATCATGTATGAGAGTTTATGTTTTCCTACAATTTGCCTCACCTTTGATATTGTTCGATTTAGCGATGGGGAAACAGCCCGCAGGGCATCTGAGCAGGGCCATGTGACCAGTGCTGTGTCATCTCCAGGTTGAGGTGATTGAGAAGGGTGAGCCCTCACACCTCCTCTTTCCTCTTCCACCAGCTGGAGGTAGGTGAGCATAGCCACCCGGGAATTCCCATGGCGAAAAGCCCAAGAGAGGTGTCTGGTCCCCAAATCTCACTTGAATGACAGCGACTTCCCAATCAGGAGCAACCGCTTTAGACTTAACATGAAGGAGAAACAAGCTTCTGTCTTCTTTGAGCCATTTTACATCTGGGTTTGTTACAGCGTCTCTTGCTACTCTGATCAACAAACTCTGTAACCCAGTAATTCCAATTCTAGGAACAGTAGCACAAGTGCACTATTTGCAGTAGAAGAAGAAAGAAAATGCCCCAAATGTCCATTAGTAGACAAATGGATAAATGAATTTGATATAGTCACATGAAAGAATACTATACTACAGTCAAAATGAATCACTAGATCTGTATGTTTCAACAGGACAGATCTAGAAAATAATCTAGAGTGAAGAAAGCTAGCTGCAAACTGTTCATACTATTTAACACCATTCATGTCGTAATTTTTTTTAAAAAGCACACACACAAAATAAATCTCTTTATTATGTATAGACACACATAAATAAAAAGTTTCGATACTGGGTTGGAATGATACCTTGGGGATTGCTGGTGGGGAGGAAGAGGAGGAGATGCGGGAGGAGGAATTTCATAGACTTCAAAATACCTATACTATTTTATTTTTTTGAAAACATCAGAAGCAGACGTGTTTGAATGTTAACATTTGTTCATTTAGTATGGCTGATACTTAGATGCCTATTCATTATCCTCTGTACTTTTCTGCTTGTTTTCTTATTGATTTTTCAACAACAACAAAAATATCTAAGGAGGGAAAACTCCTGCCTGCGTCTCCAGGGCCTGGAAGCAGAGAGCTCCCCAGAGGCGGAACCACAGCCCTGCTGGGAGTCGCTCCCTTGTGGCCACTGAGGCCTCCTCTTCCGTTATGTGGGCTGTGACATTTTCTGCTAAAAACAGAAAAGAACCCCCTTCCTCCGCCCCACAGTCTCTTCCCTTCCACCTTCCATTTTTCCATTTCTTTCTCCTGAAAGCATCACCACCACCAAAGGTATCATTCTTCTACTGTTTGCCCGCAGGTGAGATTCCAGGGAAGGAAATACTAAGTTCAAATAGCAAGTGATTCTCATGAGTAATAAATGGTACAGGAGCAGGAAGGACATGATATAACTGTGCACCGCCAATAGAAGAGAAGGCACAATTTCAAACACGTAGAGAGTTACAGCATTCAGTGCGGGTCCTCCTTTCACAGAAAACAAACACTGGAGGCTCCAGTGACAGGAGGCCATGGAGAGTCAGGTGTGCTGAGAATTTCGTTGCAGTCTGCTCTTAGCAGAAACCCCGTTACAAATATTCATATCGCTTGTTGTGATATTTCTGATTGATGAACATTTTCGTCGCATTGGTGTCCAGAAAACAAGGACAAAACTTACGTGAAATTAGGCACAACCCAGGACAGCTCTTTTGTAGCTAGAATATATCTTTCTATTTCTAGAATTCTCAGAGGTAATCTCACAAGTTTTTAATGAATCAGGTTGGGAAGTTCTTCCTTTAGAAGACAGAAACAGTTTCAAGAAGGTGCTCTGGGTGGTACAAGTTTCTGGGTCCAGAAGCACACAAACATCCCCCTAAATGCCCTTGTGTCTGCCCACTAGTCCTAGCGTGGGAGAAATTATCACCATAAATTAGGCAGACAGAACTGCCAGAAGGCAATCCCACAATGTAAATTTCTAGAACAGGGCTACTATTGGGCTTGCTGTTACATCTGACCCCCTAACCTCCCTCTCTCCCAAACTTAGAATCCTTGACTGTGAGAGGCTTGACTTGCAGTCAGACACATCTTGATTGTTAAAGATCCTGCATTGAGAGAAATGGAGAAATGCAGGGAACAATGTGGGGGTCTGGTTTGCCAGCCAAGCCCTGTGGACTAAATTTGAGTTCTGTGGAAAGGAAGGAAGGCACTTTTTTTATGACTGTGTTTGAGACTGAATAATTTGATTGAATAGTCGATGAGATGAGACTGAATAGAAGCTGGAATGAAATTGTTTTAGCCCTACTTGGCTGGGCTGAGTATATTTCATGTGATGGTATTTATGGTGCAATAGTTCAGACTTTGGGGAATGTTCTATCTGATGATTATGTAATTCTTATTGGGACCATGGGTTCTGTAGGTGGTTCTGTAGGGAAGAGAGGTTGTCACCACCCTGGGAAGAGAGATGTTCTAATACAAGGAATAAGGACTCTAGAAGTGGATCTTCGAGATGACCTTATGTAGTTCCTCCTCCCCAGGTTCTTAGGGTCATTTTGCTCAGAATATGAAGCATGGAGATGCTCAGAGCTCCTCCAATGACAAGAAGAGGGAGTAGCCTGACAAAGAATCCTGGAAAGATCTGGGCCTGGGCATTCACTGTAAGTGCTCCTCTTTGTTGTATTTTCATCTCACTTTTCTCAAACTTGAGTTAATTCTCATAAAAAAGGCACAGTCTGGTCTCTGCTGTGCATGGAGAATTAAGGGGAAGGGCTGGTTTGTGGTACAGAGGAGAACAATGTCCCTCACTCCGGCCATTACTGGGACAGCTATGCTCAGTGGTCAGTATTCTGAGGGCCATTGGCAGCAGCAGTGGCTGGGACAGCATGAGGCCCCAGCTGCTGAAGAAGCTGCCCTCAGCCCTGCATCAAGGAGGCTCTCTCTCCTCTGCATGAATCCGTCCCGTTTCCTGCTCCTCCGTGGGCAATGAGGACCCAGGACTGAAGCACCTCTGAGGACCTCAGACAAATCAAGGAAACAACCAGAGAGCTTCTAGACAGCCGGTTAATTCGGTCAATGCAGCCTGGAGATGTTTTACAGTCATGTGCCACTTAACAACAGGGCTACGTTCTGAGAAATCATCATTAGGCGATTTTGTCATTGTGGGAACACCATAGAGTGCGCTTACACAAACTTAGGTGGTACAGCTTACTACACATCTGGGCTGTATGGTACTAATCTTATGGGACCACCTTTGCATATGTGGTCTGTCATTGACAAAATGTTGTTATGCAGTGTGTGATTGTGTATGAAGTATCATGTTTATTAATATCCATTCTCCCCTTCTTTCTTTAGTGACAGAACCGCTGAAATTTATCTGGGTGGATGGCCTCTCATGTGGATATCAGCTTGAGCCCAAGCATCATTCATGTATAGTTACACTTGACAGTTAGGATACAGGTTAGGCTGAGTAACAAATGGGCCCCCAAAATATAGCAACTTTAATCAAAGTTTCTTTCTCTCTCCTGTAAAAGTAGGACAATTACTGGTGTGGACTTAAGATGAGGAGCACAATATATGCCAAAGGACAGAAGCCAAAATGAGTTCTGTGTCAGAGAGAAGAATAAATAAGATGTGCCTGAGGGGGAGTAACCCGCATGAAGGACTCAAGTGGACTTTCCTCTCCTGGACTCCCACAGCACATGGGGGTGGAAGTGGGGAATCTTGTGTAGAGCCTAGAAAATGCTCGGGACAGTATCATGCCACAAATAAATCAATGACATATCCAGACCCAGAATCCTGGTCCCATATGCATGGCCTCGAGCAGGTATGGCAACGAGACAGGCTAATACTCCAACTGCAAACTTATTTATACTCCAAATAGTGAAATACAGACTTATTGTCCACAAAGCACAGTGAGTTGTCCTCAAGCTCCTTGATGAGGTTGGGGGTGGGGGCATGCTGGTGAACTTCAACAGGGAGGACAGGAAGTGTGTTTCAGTCCAAGTGTGTTTGAGGTTTGTGAATTATTTGGTACAATAATACTAGGTATTTATTTATTACATTACAGTGGAGCTTTCTGTGTTTGAATCAAAAGCAGACATAAAAGCCTATTGTACAAAATCAGGTTCTATTATAACATAAATGTGCATTGTATAAAGCAAAAAGGAAAGGAAAAAAAACTATTTTAAAAGTAAAAATAAACTATGGAGCTTATAAATTATGGGAGAGTTGAGAGTAAGGGGAAAGGATCCGAGATGGCTCTTCTGTTCTTTGCCCTGACCAGAGTCTCCATCACTACGACCAGCTCTTGCTCAGAACATGCTTCAGCCAGACAAATGGGAAATGAAATGGTTCTTCTTTCCCCAGTCTTCAGAACCATGACTATTCTAATCCCATTTGATCCCCTACTTCAGGTGTTATGGAGCTAAGTGGAGGAAAAATAATAGAATAGGAGAAAAACAAAGAGAAGAAGGTAGGTGGACTCCACAGAGCGTATTGCACACACTCAATAAAGAGAAGTGGCATTAAAACAGCCCCCTCCCCTATCTCAAGCAATACTCCAATTTACAGGGATTTCACAGATGTTGTCTTGCATTGGTCTGCTCTTATTGTAGGAGGGTACAGCATTGCATTGCTGGAGTTCTGCTGATGGGCTATATTTTCACTCGGGGTAGCTTACTTTTTAAAACAGCTTAATTGAGATGTAGTTCACATACAATACCATTTAAAGTACAAAATGCAATGATTTTTAGTATATTCACAGATGTATGCAACCATAGTCAATTTTAGAACATTTTCGTCACCTCAAAAAGAAACCTGGTACCCTTTAGCTATCACCTCCTATCCACCAGCCCCACTTCCCCACCTCTAGGCAACCACTAATCTACTTTCTATCTCTATAGATTTCCCCTTCTGGACATTTCATATGAATGGAATCGTATAATATGTGATCTTTTAGCACATATTATGTGACCGGCTCCTTTCGCATAGCATAATGTTTTCAAGGCTTCTCCATGTTGTAGCATGTATCAATACTTCATTCCTTTTCATGGATAATTTCCTGAATATTCATGGATAATATTTTCACAGATAACATTCATAATATTCCATTGTATTGTTATATCACATTTTGTTTATCCATTTGTCAGTTGATGGACATTTGAGTTGTTTTCCCCTTTGGGCTATTATGAATAATACGACTATAAACAGTCATGTACAAGCTTTTGTGTGGATATATGTTTTTATTTCTCTTGGATATATACCTAAGAGTGGAATTGCTGGATTATATGGTAACTCTATGTTTAATCATTTGAGGAACTACCAGACTGTTTTCCAAAGTGCCTGCAGCATTTTATATTCCTACCAGCAGTGTATGAGGGTTTCAATTTCTCCACATCCTCACCAACACTTGTAATTATCTGACATTTTGCTTAAGCCATCCTAATAGGTGTGAAGTGGTATCTCACTGTTGTTTTGATTTGCATTTCCCTGATGACTAACGATGTCGAGCATCTTTTCATGTGCTGTTGGCCATTTGTATATCTTCCTTGAAGAAATGTCTATTCAGATCCTTTGCTCATTTTTTTTACTGGGTTATTTGGCTTTTTGTTATTCATTGTAAGAGTTCTTTATACATCCTGAATACAAGTCTCTTATCAGATATATGATTTTAAAATATTTTATCCTATTCTATGGTTTGTCTTTTCACTTTCTTCATAGTGTCTTTTGAAGCACAAAAGTTTATAATTTTGATATAGTCCAATTTATCTATTTTTTCTTTTGTTGTTAATGCTTTTGGTGTCATGTCTAAGAGTCCTTTGTCAAATCCAAGCTCATACTTCAATGTTTTCTTCTAACAGTTTATAGTTTTAGCCTTACATTTCGGTCTTTGATCCATTTTGAGTTAATTTTTGTATACAACGTGAGGTAAGGATCCAACCTCATGCTTTTGAGTGTGGCAATCCAGTTGTCCCAGCACCATTTGTTGAAAAGACTATTCCTTCCCCATTGGATGATCTTGGCACCCTTGTCAAAAATCAGTTGGCCATAGATGTGTAGGTTTATTTCTGGAATGTAAATTCAGTTCAGTTTATCTACATATCTATCCTGTGCCAGTACACACTGTTTTGATTAACATTGCTTTGTAGTAAGTTTTTAAATCAGAAAGTGTGATCCCTCCTGCTCTGTTCTTTTTTAAGATTGTTTTCTCTATTCTGGGACCCTAGAAACTCCATATGAATTTTAGAATCAGCTTGTCAGTTTCTACGAAGAAGTCATCTAGGATTATGATAGAAATTGCATTGATCAGTTTGAGGAGTATTGACATCTCAACAATGTTAAACCTTCTGATTCATGAACATGGAATGTTTTTCCAATTGTTTAGATAATCTTTAATTTCTTCAACAATGTTTTGTAGTTTTCAGAGAATAAATAATGTGCTTCTTTTGTTATATTTATTTCTAAGTATTTTATTTTTCTGATGCTATTGTAAATGGAATTATTTTCTTGATTTCATTTTTGGGTTGTTCATTGCAAGTATATAGAAATATAATTCACTGCTGTATATTGGTCTCATATCCTGCAAGCTTACTAAACTTATTAGTTCTAATAGTTTTTTAATGACTTTCTTAGGATTTTCTATATACAAGATCATGTCATCTATGAATAGAGATAGTTTTATTTCTTCCTTTCCAATCTGCATGCCTTTTATTACTTTCTGTTGCTTACTTACTTGCCCTAGCTAGAACTTCAAACGCCGTGTGGAATGGCAGTGGCAAGAGCAGACATCCTTGTCTTGTTCCTGACCTCGGTAGGAAAGCGTTAAGTATGATGTTAGCTGTAGGTTTTTTCATAGATGCCCCTTATCAGTTTGAGGAAGTTCCCTTCTATTCCTAGTTCATTGAGTCTTTTTATCATGAAAAGGTGTCGGATTTTGTAAAATGCGTGTTCTGCATTCGTGAGATAAATGTGATATTTGTTTTTTATTCTATTGATATGATGTTTTACATTAATTGATTATTGGATGTTAAACCAACATTGCATCCCTGGGAAAAATCCCACTTGGTGAGGGTATACAATTTTTTTTATATGTTGCTGGATTTTGTTTGCTAATATTTTGCTAAAGATTTTTGTATCCATATTCATAAGAGATATTAGTCTGTAATTATGTCTTCTTGTGATGCCTTTGTCTGGTTTTAGTATCAGGGTAATACTGGCTTCATGAAATGAGTTGAGAAGTATTTCCTCCTCTTCTATTTTTTGAAAGAGTTTGTGAATGTTTGATATAATTCAGTTAATGAAGCCATCTGGACTTGAGGTTTTCTTTGTTAGTAGTTTTTTTTTTTTATTACTAATTCAGTTTCTTCACTTAGCAAAGGTCTATTCAGATCGTCTATTTTGTCTTGGGTCAGTTTCGTTAGTTTGTGTCTTTCTAGGAATTTGTCCATTTCATCTAAGTTATTTAATTTGTTGAAGTACAATAGTTTACAGATTTCCTTTATAATGCTTTTTATTTTTGTAAAATCAGTAGTAATATTCCCTCTTTCATTTCTGATTTTAGTAATTTGAGTCTTCTCTCTTTTTATGGTGGTCAATCTAGATAAAGGTTTGTCAATTATGTTGATCTTTTCAAAGAACCAGCTTTTATTTTCAATGATTTTCTCTATTGTATTTCATTAATTTCTGCTCTAATTTTTATTTCCTTTCTTCTGAATGTTTTAGGTTTAGTTTTCTCTTTTTTCTCTAGAGTCTTAAGGTGGTAAGTTAGGTTATTGACTTAAGATCTTTCTTTCTTAATATAAGCATTTACAGCTATCAAGGCCCCTTAAAGCACTGCTCTAGCTGCATCCCATAAGTTTTGGTATGTTGTGTCTTCATTTTCATTCATTTCAGACTCTTTTATGATATCCCTTTTGATTTCTTCTTTAAACCATTGATTATTTGGGAGTGTGTTGTTTAATTTCCACTTGTTTATGAGTTTCTTTTGTTCTTTCATCATATTGATTGCTCCTTTCATTTGATTGTGGTTGAAGGACATGGCGTGTATTATTTCTGTCTTTTAAATTCATTGAGGTGTATGGTCTGTCATGGAGAATGTTCCATGTGCACTTGAGAAGAATGTATATTCTGTGATTGGGTGGAGATGTCTATAGATGTCTGTTAAGTCTAATTGGTTTATAGTGTTGTTCAAGTCTTCTATTTCCTTGTTGATCTTCTGTCTAGTTGTTCTAAAGTAGATTATTGTGGAATTATCTATCTCTCCCTTTATTTCTGTCAGTTTTTGCCTCATATATTTTGGTGCCGTTATTAAGTGAATATATATTTATAATTGTTATCTCTTCCTAATGAATTGACCTCTTTATCATTATAAAATGTCCCACTTTATCTCAACTAACATTTTTTGTCTTAAAGTCTATTTTGTCTGGTATAGCCATTCTGTTTTCATGTGGTTTTTGTTTGCGTGATAATCTCTTTTCGTCCTTTTACTTCCAATCTCTTTGTATCTTTGAACCTAAAGTGTGTCTCCTATAGACAGCATATAGTTGGGCATTTTTAAAATCTATTCCGACAATCAGTGTCTTTTGATTAGATTGTTTAATCCATTCACATTTAATGTTATTATTGATATAGTTCAATTTATATCTGTGATTTTGCTTTATATTTTCTATATGTCTCTTGTCTTTTTTTGTCCGTGGATTCCTCCTTTA
Source organism: Diceros bicornis minor (assembly GCF_020826845.1). NCBI lineage: Eukaryota > Metazoa > Chordata > Mammalia > Perissodactyla > Rhinocerotidae > Diceros > Diceros bicornis. Next base: position 4,260,042 of record NC_080761.1, on the reverse strand, counting down.
CTGTTCTTTTGCTTTAAGTGAATATTTTCTAATGTAACATTTTAACTTCTTTACTGATTTTTTCTCTATTTTTTTTAGTGGTTGCTCTAGGGTTTACCATATGCATCTTATCTGATCAGAATTAGCTTCTGATTTATACTCACTCAGTTTTAGTGATATATAGAAATTTCACTCTTATATAGCTATATTTCCCTTCACCCTTTTTTCATAGTACTATTATACATGTTAGATCTATTAATATTACAAACCCAACAATACATCATTATAATTATTATTTTATAATCGACAGTCATTTCCTTAGCCCAATTGATCTTTGCTCCCATCTACCTCCTTTATGCAATTATTGGTAAATATGTTACACATATACTACATATTTATGTGTTATAGGTCCCCAAATACATTATATACATAATTTATACCACTGTTTTAAAATCAGTTAAGAGAGGAAAGGAGAAAAATGTGTATTTAAACTATCTTTTATTATTATATAATAACCTTTACCTGCGGTCTTTGTTTTTTTTTATGTGAATTTGAATTACCATTTGGAGTCACTTGCTTTCAGCCCAAAGAACTTATTTCTCATAAAGCAGGTCTGCTACTAACAAATTCTCTCAGATTTTGTTTGTCTGGAAAAGTCTTTATCTCACCTTCATTTTTTAAAGATAGCTTTGCTGGATACAGTATTCTTAGTTTAGAGGTTTTTTTCACTGAGCATTTTGCATACATTGTCCTACTGCTTTCTGGCCTTCATAGTTTCTGCTGAGAAGTCAGCTGTTAATCGTATTGGGGTTTTCTTGTAGGTAATAAGTCATTTCTCTCTTGCTGCTTTTAAGATTATCTCCTTGTCTTTAACTTTCAGTAATTTTACTATGATGTATCTGTTTGTGGATCTCTTTGCATTTATTCTACTTGGAGTTTGTTGAGTTTCCTGGGTGTGTAGGTTATTGTTTTTCAATAAATTTGGGAATACTATGAGCCACTCTATGGCCACAAATTTGATAACCTAAATGAAATGGACCAATTCCCTGAAAGACACAATCTGCCGAAACTCACACAAGATGAAACAATCAGAATAGACCTATATGTATTATAGAAATTGAATCAATAATTAATAACCTTCCCAAACAGAAAGCACTAGGCCCAGATGGATTCACTGGTGAATTCTATCAAATATTTAGGGAATAAATTATACCGATTCCTTACAAGCTCTTTCAGAAGATAGAAGCAGAGGGAATATACCCTATCTCATTCTATTAGGCCAGCATTACCAAAACCAGACAAAGACATTACAAGAAAAGAAAACTACAGACCAATATCTCTCAATAAATTTGGGGAGTTTTCAGCCATTATTTCTTCCAATATTTTTTGTGCTCCTTTCTCTCTTTTTATTCTGGTACTTCCATTTGTGTGTGTCGGTACACTTACAGGTTTCTCGCATTTCTCTGAGGTTCTCTTCATTTTTCTTCATTCTTTTTTCTCTCTGTTCTTCAGCTTGCGTAATCGCTATTGATCTATCTTCAAGTTCACTTAGTCTTTCTTCTGCCAGTTCAAATCTACTGTTGAGCCCCTCTAGTGAATTTTTTATTTGTTATTCAGAATTTCCATTTGGCTCTTTTTTATAACTTTTATACTTATTGAAATTCTCTATTTGATGCAACATGGTCATCTATCTTCCTTTACTTCTTTAATCATGGTTTCCTTTGGCTCTGTGAACACATTTATAATGGATATTTTGAAGTCTTTTTCTGATAAATCCAACACTGGTCACTCTCACAGGCAGTTTCTTTGCCTACCTTTTTTTCTGGTGTATGGATCATACTATTAAGTTTGTTTGCATTCCCTGTGATTTTTTCTTGGAAACTGGACATTTTAGATAATATATTGTAGCAACTCTGGATATTGGTCTTCCCCCACTTGTCTAGGAATTATTATTGTTATTTGCTTGTTTATTTGTTTAGTGACTGGTTGGATTATTTTGTTTAAGTCTATTTCCCCTCCTGGAGTGTTAAGCCTCTGATATTACTCCTCAAAGACGCACAGTTTGGATATACTCACAGTCAGGCTTGGATGACAGTGGTCTTCTTAGGGTTCTCAGACACTCTTTCTCTGACCACACCCAATCTTAAGCTCTATTAATTGGTGCCTGATTGCTTTGTTGTTTTCAACAATGCCTTGGGGCATAAATTGCTCTACAAACTAATCCAATCAAATTGTGGCTCCTTTGAAGGAATAGTTTCTGAGCTCAAGGTTTGATTTTTTTTCTGACCCCAGGAAGATTCCTCCCTGGTTATTTATTCTGGATTTTCTCCTGCAGACTAGCAGGCCTACAGTATAGCCTATATCTTGAATCTCCTCCCAATTGCCTTTCACCACAACCTCCACAGTTTTTGAAAGCATCCTTAGGCTTGACTTTCTCCACACTCTGTTGCAAATGAATTCTGTGCTTTTGGGAAAATATTAAGAACTATCTTTTTTATGGCCTGCTTCTTCCCCTGTGCCCCACTCCATTCTCCAGCAAAATATCTGAGTCAGGACTCTGGAGCTGGGAGTGGGACAGTGGCAAGCTTCTGAGTGACACCCCCACTCTAGGAGCTGAGCAATTGGTGGAGAAGTAGGGAGCAGCCAGAGGTCCTCTCAGTTTGCACCTCACGAACTGAGGCAAGGTCCTCACAAAAGGACCAGGGCCACAGTCCTCTCAGCATGCTGTGCCCAAGGTAGACCCTCCATTCCACAAGTGGGAGGTAGGTGGCAGAAAGGAGCCCCACCTCTCAACCACACTCATCTGGAAATCAGTCTCAACAATGGGTAGCTTGGGAGAAACACTGCCATCCTGACCTCTGGGGAAGAAAGCCCTCTGTGTGCTTTGGGGAAAGAGAGCCCTGTGTTCTTGGCTGCAGAAGTCTGGAGTGGAGTCTCTACCTGCTGAACTGGGAGTAGGGAGGGAGGAAGCAGTCTTGCTTCAAATACCACAGACTCTCACCTTTCTTAACAAATTTTTGTAATATTTCTTGAATAAAGGTTTCTTCTTTTGCTGTTTTTCCCTTAAGACCATTTCCAAAAGCTTTAGATGGTTTGAGTTTTTTTAATAGTTTTTCAGCAGTTTCACTGAGTAGTGGGTCGGCAGAGTTCCTCACACTGTCATGCTGGAAGTTGATCTTACTCTGCATAGTTTTGAATATGTAGCTATTGTTAATACCATTTTGTATAAATAAGAACTTCTTGCATGCTCTCGTCATGGTGATGTCATGGACCAGGAATGAGGTGTTGAAGTCCTAACCCCCCAGTACCTGCAAATGTGACTTTATTTGGAAATAGGGTCTTTGTCAATGTAATCAAGTTAAGATGACAACATACTGGATTAGGTTGGGCATAATCCAATGACTGAAGTCGTTATAAGAAGGGGGAAAGTTGGACACAGACAGACACACAGTAAGAATGCCATGTGATCACAGAGGCAGAGATTAGTTTGATGGGGCTACAAGCTGAGGAATGCCAAGGATTGCTGGTAACCTCAGAAGCTGGAAAAGGCAAGGAGGGAGCCTCCCTTAGAGCATTCAGAGAGAGCCAGGCCTTGCTGATATCTTGATTTTGGACTTCTAGCCTCCAGAACTGTGAAACAATAGATTTCTATTATTTTAAGCTACCCAGTTTGTGGTACTTGGTTATGGCAGTCCTAGGAAAGAAATACACACGTTATTTGTTAGCATTGCCTGGTGGATGGCTGGCTTGAAATGAGTTTCCAAAAAACCATCTGGAAGGCTCACCTCTATTTTGTTTCCCATTTAACACCATCCCTTTTCCTTTTTCGTTTCATAATGTGGCTCCATGGGGAGACTGCATTTCCGTAAACTACTCTTTCAGTTACTCCTTAAATTTGGGAACTTCTTGGTTTCTAGAAACTTGTTTTAAAAATTACATTTTGGGGCCGGCCTGGTGGCATAGTGGCTGGGTTCACGTACTCTGCTTCAGTGGCCCGGGGTTCATGGATTTGGATCCCGGGTGCAGACCTATGCACTGCTCATCAAGCCATGCTGTGGAGGCATCCAACATACAAAATAGAGGAAGATTGGCACAGATGTTAGCTCAAGGATGATGTTCCTCACCAAAAAAAAAAGTACATTTTAACTGCCATACCCAAAAATATACAATAACCCCATCTCACTGTTTCACAAGGTAATAATTAGTCCTCAGGTTGGCATATCCTCCAAGGGCTCTGTTTAGATTCTCTTCTTTTTGGTGCCTGGGTTACTGCCCTGTAAAGTGGCTTAGCAGTGCAAAGAGCTAAAGGAAGGGGGCCGTCCAGAAATCTGATTCACCAGTGCCTTTTCTTCCCCAAATTTGGCATATTTTTTATTCTTGAAGCAGTGTATAAAACACATTGTTCGCAACATTTATATTTTTCTAACATCTAATAATTTCCTCTTTTATGGTGTAAAATCTGTTTCTACAGACCTTTTTCCAATTTATTTCTCACATCTTTGTGTCTCTCTACAATGTGGCTAATCCCAGTGACTTTAAGAGTGCCCACATTGATGCACATAATAGTAAAGAGAAAGTTTCAAATCCAAGCCAGTAATGGAGTATGTTAAATAACTGGTAACTTTTCATTTCTGGACAGAGACATCTCTGAAGCACACTCAAAAGTGATCATGATGTGATGCTCTTCACTCAAAGGTTTGAGAACCTTTGGATCATCTTGCACTGCCAAGGATGTTGGATTGTAAAAAAAAGTATAAGAAAAAAGGGAGAAGAGAAGAGGATGCCCGAAAGAGTGACTATTTAGAGGACTATCTGCTGTACTTCTTACGGGATTGGGCAATATCCAAACAAAGAAAACTGAAGGCCAAAGGACAAGGCAACCCAATAGTGAAATGACTGCTTTAGAAATGCTCTCGAAATCTAACAGCATTGCTAAGTTGGCGTGTATAAGGGACTCTGTATGCGTGTGTGTGCAAGCACACACGTGCATGCATGTATATTTGAGACTGTTGTCTGTGTGTGTTTGTCGCTACCATTTGAGCGTGGGCAGGAAGAGAGTCTTCTTACGCAGCTTCCGTCTTGAGATCAGCACCCTGACTTTTTCTACTCCTTCTTTCTCCCCCTCCTCAGCTCTAGCGTACCCCTCCTTAGCTAGTCACTCAGATGCCTTCCAGCCACATAATTGTGGTCATATGGCTTACAAATCAAAAGAAGAAAATATGTTAGAATACGTCTCCATAGGTCTTGTGTTTTTTTTAAGTTGTAAAAATTATCACTTGGGTTTCGTTGGACATTTATCTAGAAGCAGGACACCAAGACAGTGGCAACTTTTCCAGTTCCATTGTTCTTCCAGGACACTACTCTTTCTCAACATCTGTTAGAATCTTGGAGACCTAAAACCACAACTGATTAAAATTCTTCTCTCATTCCTGAAAAACTAAGAAGGGTCCAGATTGAGTAAGACCTTGACTCCCAGGCTTAATATTTTGTATAATGTGGAAGCTTGGATATTTTTTATTAATCTGACAATGGTGGACAGGATGGGTTGAGCTGAGTAGCAGAAACCAGAAGCTGAAGGATCCCTAAGGAGCCTGTGAACAGAACTGAGCCAGGAGCAAGAAGAGCGTGAACAAGGTAGGGTCACTGGGAGTGGGGAGTGGGGAGCCTGTGCAGACATGGCCGCCGGGTCTGCTGGCTGATGGACTTGGGGAGCCAGAGAGAGGGAGAAGCCAGCGGTGATTTGGAGTCGTGATGCTGGCTGGCAGGACAGTAAGTCAGAAAGCATTCCCAGAGGTAAGATGCATTGGCATTTGAAAAGAACCTTAGGAAGCTACCTAGCCTCTAAAGCCAGAATTGCCTTTTGACAAGAGTAAATGTCACAAGAGCTGAGAGTCCATTTCAAGGCTCTGGTGAGACTTACCAAGCACAGTAAGTTAACCTTGATGTTAGTCCCTCAGGAATGTGAAAAGATAACTGCTTCTTTATTTATTTGGCAGCTGATCCTCTCTCTAAGCTCTGGCTGATCACCATATTTGGGGGGCCTTGTCTCATTACGCCCACTGTTCACGAGGCTCTTGCCTTATGAGCAGAAACTCAGTATCACGACTTTTCAGTGCCAAGCAAGGCTTCTATCTCTTCTTCCAGACCCTGACCTGGGCAGGTAGGTGGGGCCCCATATCTTACAACCAGATGGAACATCACAGTATTTTCATAAATAAAGAGCCTGGTGATGGGAGTTATGCCATTTCCCAGACTGCAGTCCTGTTTCTTGGATTCACAATGTGTCCTTCTTGCTATACCTACGTCCTATCTAGAAGTTACAAATTAATGAAGAATGCCCCTTTCCTGGCCACTTTTCTGCTCCTGCCCTTTCCCCCATCTTCTGCCCTTAATTCCTTTTCCTTCTTTAGACACAAGGCCATCAAGAGCTGATCAAGGTCTCAATGAAAACAAATTGATGGTGATGCTTGGGAGCCAGGAGCAGTGGACTGGCTAAAAGAATGGACCTGGAATTTGCATTTTGGCTCAAGCTCTCCCTGGGATCTCCAACTTGTATTGGTTCTCCACCCCCGCCACAACCCCACCCCATCAGACCTGCTGAGAAGTTCTTTTCTTAGTCATGCCACGTGTCATCAATATTGAACAACAAGGTTAAAACATTTGGACAAATACTCCTTTGTCCTTTCTCCTCTCTCCCCTCCTCATTTGGCCAAAATGTCACCTTCATCTGCCAATGTTGGTCAATTAGGCATCTGAGTGCTCTTTCAAGTAAGAAATTCAGAAGCTTCTGGTTAAACCAGTAAAATCTAAATGAATCACAAACCTGACAAACAGCCATGCTCTCTACCTGTGCCAGCAGAAGGGCCAACATGGGAGGGACCCACTCAAATGAATTGGTCTCATGCTAGGCAATGCCTTGAATAGGAGGATTCCAGAGGCATGCAGGCCTGCTATACACATATACTTAGCCTTAAAGATAAATTCTTCCACTAACAGTTAAATAAAATTCTAACTACTTGGCCTCACCTATTTCCTTGCCCTCTTCAAAATGCAAATGCCTTCTGGAAAATTACTACTTTATGCAAATCTTTCTCACTTTAGTGTGAAATAATTTGCTAGTTAACTTTTCATTCTGATTGCCAGTTGAGACAGGTCCAAAGCGAACAGAGTACAAGGAAATTGACTACAAGCTGGGACACAAACATTGATGTTCCAGTGAGAGTACTTGGTGGCAAACAATGGAAATCAATTCTAACTTGACCAGAAAATGAATTTAGTGGAAGGATTTAAAGATATAAATTACTGAAAAACAATATATGAACTGAATGGGAAGCCTGGAGGACCTGGTTCTGGGGATGGGCAGAAATGAAGAGAGGATGTGGGCCAAGAATACAGGAAAGCCACGCCACGGGACTTGCTGCTTGGGATACCACCAGTGGCATGACCCAGTGGACATCACCATCAGCTCGCTAGGCCCTTGTTGCCACCCTTCTGATTTTTTGTCTCTACTGTCACCTCCATTTCTTTAAGTCACTCCTTCAAAAGCACAAGGCCCTGAACGGGAGAGTCTGACTGAACCAATCACACCGCCTGTCCCACTCCCAGACGACAAGTGGTGAGAAGACTCATCTGCACACAGTGGGAAACAAGGCCTAACCTCCCGTAGATCTTGGCCTTTCCTCCAAAGAAGCTGCCCAGTGCTGCGCTGCAAACAGGGCAGATGTCCCCGACAGGGCATAAAACTGGAGAAGGTACTGGAGTATGAAAGCTGAGGTGCTCAGCTCTAGTCAATCCTTTTGCATATGTTAGTTTGTTTAATCTGTGCACCCAGGGAGAGTTTATTACCTCCTGTTTTATGGATGAGGAAACCAAGATTTAAAAAGATTAAGTAACTTGCCAAAGGTCCCACAGTTAGAAGGGAGACACAGGGATTCCAGTGTGTCCCTGGAGGCTCCAATAAGCCAGAGGGGTGAGCTACACTGGAGTGGGGTGATGTGGGCCTGATCAGGAGCCTATTTGTAGAGCAAGAAGGAGTCTATTTGAAGCACTGGGCTTGGAGAAGGTGTATTAGTTTGCTCCTGCTGCCATAACAAAGTACCACAGACTAAGTGACAAACAACAGAAATTTTTCTCACAGTGCTGGAGGCTACAAGTTAAAAATCAAGGTGTCAGCAGGGTTGGTTTCTTCTGGGGCCTGTCTCCCTGGCTTGTGGACAGCCATCTTCTCCCTCTGTCTTCACAGGGTCTTCATTCTGTGTATGTCTGTGTCCTAATCTCCTCTTCTTATAAGGACACCAGTCATTTTGGAATTGGGCCCACCCTAATGATCTCATTTAACTTAATTACCTCTTAAAGGTCCTATCTCTAAATACAGTCACATTCTAAGGTACTGGGGGTTAGGGCTTCAACCTATGAATTTGGGGGTACATAATTCAGCCCCTAACAGGAGAGTAACCGGTCTGGCAGGAGAATGGGAAGGAGGAAGGGCTTTCAAGTAAGAGAAAGGGAGAGGGAGAGGCAGAGGGAGAGAGGGGGAGGCGGAGGGGGGAGAGGGAGGGGGAGGGAGGATCTGAACGGATAACTACCTCAGCCCCCATTTCACAGATCTGATGAGTGACTGGCCCATCTGCCTTCACTGTCATCCAAACTGTTGGGTTAGTCTTGATTTTGAGTCTAGTTAAATCCAAGGCAAGTGTGTTCCTCTTTGATTCTCACTATAACCTCGCCTCTCCAGTTTAAATTATCCTTCAGTCAACACTGTTTTTGCCTGTTTTGTGCAGCAGGGTTCTGTCCAGTTCCAGCTGCTAAATTGCCAGAACTATACTGGGAGATCTATGCAGTGGGGGAGTGCTATGGATTGAACTGTGTCTCCCCAAAATTCACATGTGGAAGCCCTAACTCCCAGCGTGATGGTATTTGGAGATGGGGACTTGGGAAGATAATTCCCTTTAGATGAGGTCCGGAGGGCGGGGCCTCATGGTGGGATTAGTGCCCTTATGAGAAGAGACACCAGAGAGCTTGTTCTTGCTCTCTCCTTGCCATGTGTACACACAGCAACAACCTGGGAAGAGAGGCCTCACCAGAAACCAACCCTGCTGTCACCCTGATCTTGGACTTCCAGCCTCCAGAACTGTGAGAAAATTAATTTCTGTTGTTTAAGCCACACAGTCTGTGGTATTTTGTTATGGCTACCCCAGCAGACTAAGACAGGGAGGGAGGAGCTGTTGCACCAGTTTTCTGTCCCTCCCTGTCTCAGCCTCCATGGCTGTCCCTGCCCCTCCCTCTCATTTATCTTCCTGCCTCTTCCCTTTCCAGATCTCCTCTACAGAATTTGTTTCCTGAGGCTGCTGTAGCAAATGACCACAAACCTGGTGGCTTAAAACAACAGAAATTTATTCTCTCACAATTCTGGAGACCAGAAATCTGACATTAAGTTGTCAGCAAGGTCACACTTTCTCTCTGAAGGTTCTAGAAGAGAATCCTTTCTGCCTCTTCCAGTTTTTGGTGGCTCCTTGGCTGTAGCAGCATCACTCCAATCTCTGCCTCCATCTTCCCATGGTCTTCTTCCCTCTCTGTGTCTCAAATCTCCCTCTCCTTTATCTTACAAGGATACCTGTCAGTCACTGGATTTAGGGCCCACCCTAAATTCAGGATGATCTCATCTTGAGATCTTTAACTTAATTACACCTGCAAAGACTCTTTCCAAATAAGGTCACATTCATAGGTTCTGCAGATTAGGACTTGGACATATCTTTTGGGGGCCACTTTTCTACCTACTATACCTCCATGCCTCATCCTCACCATAGCTCATCTTCCCACCTCCACATCCCTGCTATCTCCTTACCTTCCCAGGCCTTGACCACAGAACCTTGGACTGGATTGGAGGTTGTGTGTGGACTGAGTGCAGGACACTCAGACACTGCATCTCACCCCCACATCGGGACCTAGGGAGGACCACTTTTTCAGTCTGCAAGTCGGGACATGAGAGCAGTCTTATAAAGAGCTCCTTCCTGGGAAGGAAATAGTCTACACATTAATATGAGTGTGTTCATACAAAGATTATTTACCCAACTGGCAATGTGACAATTCTGCAGACAAGTCCCAACAGCCAGTTGTGCCTTGTTAGGGATTCATTGATTTTGGGTGGCCCAGATTCCATGATATGATAGGAGCAATGTGGGCTAAGTTCCAAATGCCTTTGGCTGTGTTCAGAGCGTGTGGAAGAGAGTGTTAACAGCCCCCTCACGGAATTTGAAGGCTTTATTCATGTGCCCCAGTCCTTCTTTTTCCCACCGAATAAAACATTTTGACCCAAGAGTGAGCCCAGCCCCAGCTGGTACCATCCCAGCGTCCTGGCAGTCCCTCAGCACAGAATCCTCAGTGTCCTCCAAGGACCCAGTCCAGGATTCAGATTCTACCCCCTGCTGGGCGTGGCTGTTCTCACAGTGCATGGTCAATGAGTCCTTGATCACTTCACCAGTGGAATCCCAGGAGATGGCCTGTGAATGACAGCCTCCTCTGCCCGGGCAAAAAACAGGCACAGCGCATCCAAAGTGTCCAGCTGGGAACTGGGCTCAGACTGGACAGGCGGCTCCCAGCCCAGTCACCACCACTCCAGGCAGTTTTTGCCTTTTATATAAACACCGAGGGTAGAGCTTTTAAGTCCCCCCATCCCCCATCCTACTTTTCCTCCTTTATAGCCAGAGAACAATTTTTTGAGGCAAAGGGCTAGAAGAGAAAAGGCTGTTCCTTCAGGTGGGCACCAGACTGCTTTGTTGTGAGATTTTTCCCTCCTACAGCGCCATTTTAAATTTGGGAGTCTAACAAAGACTTAGGTTACTGTTCTGATCCTTGATAAAAGTCTAGCATGTTCAGAGTTACTCAGAGCTGGGAGGAGTATCTAATACTCTGGAAACTACCAGGGTTACTTCATCCCCCACTTCCATTCTGCCTTGAACATGGGGGCTGTTATCATGCAAATCCCACTCTCCCTCCCCCTCCCTCCCTCAACTCCAAATGAGGGGCAAGGCCATTTCACTGGAAATGTGGTGGGCAGCTAGGAGACAATGGAATTGTCCCAAATGTGGATGAGAGACACACAGGTGGGTTGGTTAATGACTTCAGGTGTTATGGCTTTCTGGACATTTATGTAAACATGATGAATTGTGCACACACATTCTTCTGCACTCCCTCCCCAAACCCCATTAAAGTGACAGAAAGGAGACAAAAAGACATCCACTCACAAAGGCAAAGAGAACATGAAAGGAGTCAGAGCAGGGAGAGGTCATCTAAATTCTAAAAGCAGCAATGAGATTTAGTGGTGATTGAGCAGACCCGAGGATGAGGCTGCAAAGAGCCAGCTCTGTAGGGGCTGGACCGGGGGCTGTGGGCCTGTTCACACTGCAGAACCCAGAAAGCGTCAGGAAGTAGAAGCATCAGTGTTTTCTCATGGGGCAGATCCCGGTGGGCTGAGAACAAGAGGATTTATTGCAAATCTATAAAAGAAGTCACAGGTCCCCTTGCCCACCACCCCGCCTGGCATAGGACCACTCCTCCCTCATCCAGAAGGGGGATCACTCTCTAGAGAGGCTAAGGCAGAGGGTCCAGGCCCATGAACCCAGGCTCAGGTGTAAACAGTGGGTGAGGTCCAAGTCAAGCCACTTCCCTCACTTGGCTCTGAGGTCTGAGAGCCAGGCTCTGACCCTCCCCTCCACCCCATCCCACAGCAGGAAATTAGAGAATCCCTCTCCAGGGAAACTGATCAGCCCCGGAGACTTGACTGCAGTGACGTTTGAGGGTTTCTCAACAAAACAGCCAGCTACCCTCTGGGAAACTCTACCAAAAGGAAAACCCTTGCACACAGAGTTCCCAGCACCATTTTAGCTACTCACTCTTAAGTACACAAGACACCAAGGATTAGCAGGTATGAGAAAAGTCTTTATGAAGAAAGAGAAAGAAAAAAAAAAAAACAGAAAAAGGAAACAGGGATAATGTAAAGATCAAGATATCTTTTTTAAATTTGTAATTCATTTTTTTAAGTGAGAAAAAAAGGAGATATCGCCTCCATAAAACAAGATCAAAGCACCACATAAAGAGGAACATATAAAAATGATAACATGAGTCTTTAAAAACCATTACAGAGCTCCTACTCTCTGTGTTCTGTCACTGCAGAGGAACTGGGGTACAAAGGGGAATAAAGCTCTGTCTTCCCGCAGGAAGGAAGACCTCACAGTGCAGTGGGGGAGGCCCAGCCCCGGGGGGTGCAGTGCTGGAGAAGCCCAGGGCATTGGGGGAGAAACAGTACATCGTTCTGAGGCAGCCATTTTGACTTAAGTGCTTCATGTGTTTTCTAGCCAATGCACATTACTAACATTCCGCTAATGAGACAGACTTTTGCTGTCTGCTTTATTTCTGATTTGTATGAACTTTTTTCAGTATAATGCTTATATAATCAACGAAATACAATGAAGTCTTTTTTATGTCTATTAAAGCTGAGTTCACCTCTGAAGGCGTCATTTGCCCCTCCAAATTTTCATTAGAAAGAATTTAGTAATCAAAATACCATCACATACTGAGAGAATTATTACAGACGAGATTGCAGTCAGGAGCTGAGAATAAAAGACTATAGTACCACCCAAAGATTTCTTACAACCACAGCTGCTAACATAGTGTCCAATATATTCAACACATTCAGTCCAAATCCCAACTCCTCTGCAGTCAAGGGTCAACACATGGTAGTGGGTCATGGGTAGCAGAATCTGCTCAGCACACCTCCCATTCCTCCTCCAGTCACAGCTCCTCCTGATTTCCTTTAGGAAACTGCTCCTTCCTCTCAGACCCTTGGGAGGTTTGGGTGAGATGCCGGCCACTGCACCCTGCCACAGGGCATTGGCTCATGATCCAGCCTGGGCTAAGAGGGGACCACATCAAGCCAGAGTATCTTCCCCGGAATCAGAGGCAGTGGCAAGCCCTCTCTCTTCCTTTGGAGCACAAGCTGTACAGATGTCACATCAGAGCTGCCTCATACACATCCCGTCCAGGAGGAGGAAACTTGGATAATAACATTCATAACTGTGGCCTATTGTGCTCTTACAACAGGTTAGACCCTGTTCTAAGGATTCCCATGTACTAACTTAATTCGAAGAGTAACCCTCTAAGGCACGTTCCAATATGATCCCCATTTTACACATGCAGAAACTGAGGCACAAAGATGTAAAGTAACCTTTGCAACCAGATACTCAAATCCAAACTCTCAGTCAACACACAGAGTAGAAGCCAGAACTGGGGAGATGGGACTTGAGTCACTTACAATGGAGAAAACTGTGACTGGTTCACAAGCCCTCACTGATACACACATCCTATCTAAAGCATAGCTAAGAACTCTTCTCAACCTATAGGCTAATTGAAAGAAAATGGGCATTACTAATATAATTTTATAGGAAACTCAGAGAACCTAAGCAGCAGACCATTCAAAAATCAAGTGTGAGGGGCCGGCCTGGTGGCGCAAGCAGTTAAGTGCGCACGCTCCACTGCTGCAGCCCGGGGTTCGCCGGTTTGGATCCTGGGCACGCACTGATGCACCGCTTGTCAAGCCACACTGTGGTGGCATCCCATATAAAGTAGAGGAAGATGGGCACGGATGTTAGCCCAGGCCCAGTCTTCCTCAGCAAAAAAAAGAGGAGGATTGGCAGATGTTAGCACAGGGCCGATCTTCCTCACCAAAAAAAAAAAAAAATCAAGTGTAAGATAAGGGAGTGAGCACCCACCGGGGCACCCCCACTCCTGCCTCACTCTGAGTGTGACTGGGTCTGCATGATGCAGCCAACCTGGGACAATGAGGACTGAGGTCAAGGCTGACCTGCCAAGGATGGCAAGTGGAAAGAAAGAACCTGTGTCCCTGAAGGTGTCATTTGAGCTGAGAAATTAACCAGCCCTAGAGACACCTGACTTCTGGACTTAGAGTTATGTTAGGTAATCAACTTCCTTATTAAGTCATTTTGAGTCGGAGTTTTCTCTTGTAGCCAAATGCGTCCTACATGATACTCCTGGCATCCCGCCTCTGCCTAGCTATATGATATATGTAGCTTGTACATATAGCTTCACTCCGACTCCTGGAGGCTCAGTTTCCTCCTCTGAAAAAAGGGCCAACAATGCTTATTATTAGATTCATTATAAGAGGAAGGGTTGTGTATAGCACCTGAAACAGGACAGAACAGTACAGAGCAGGTTGTGTTATACATACTGATACACCATCCTTTCGGGTTAGTGTGGACCCATTTAAACTTAGTGTAGACGCACAATGCATTAAGCCTGAGGAAAGATAGTGCTCGTGTAATCTTAGGCTCTAGGACAAGGAGACAGGACACAAGGACTGAGGGCAGAGGGACCCCTGCTGGCACTCAGCTCATTGTATGACGCGGAGGAGCACCTCCTCATGAAGTGTTGCTCCCACCAAGGGCGGGAGAATGGAAGACTTGTGCTCACAGGACAGTGCCATTACTGACTGAAAGCCCACCACGAAGCACACGTGCACTCACCACACTGTCTCCTAGACAGGCTGTGCACTTAGAACCCACGTGAAAAAGGCCTGAAGAGCTGCTAAGCCGAGTCCAGCCCCCGCCCCAGGTGAAAGCGCCTTGCAGCAAAGGTTGCAAAGGGACCACATCTGGCTCCTTTGTATTTATTTCACCACACAGGCCGAAATTTGAATAGGGAATGGAAACCAAACTTCCCACTCAACTTCACAGGGTCCCCTCATTTCTGACCAAGGCACACGCATTAGAGACTGGAGAAATGTCACCACTGCTTACATCAGCCATCTCTTAGCCCAGAGTGTTCATCTCTGCTTTGAAGCTATTCAAAAATTAAGCAACTTTAACTTTTGAATGGAGTGTTTTTGTCTCTGATAACTTGGTCTGTGGGACTATAGATTCATACAAGTGGCTCTACAGAAGTTCTAGATTTGACTCACTCACTTCTCTTTTGGGGACTGCACTTACATTCAGGGGGGTCTCGGTGCGGCTGAGAGGCACTGGGCTGGCGACAGCAAGTGCTTCAGGACGGGTGAGCAGCCGAGGCTGGCTCTTCCCGACTAGTCTGGAGCACAGGGGTTCAACACTGGTGACTCCAAGATGTACTTGGTTAGGCCTGCATAGCATTTTTAAAAGCAGAAACTTGTACATAAAAAAATCCAGATTTCTGGGTTTACCTGAAAATTGGAAGATCTGGCCACCCTGGGCCATGTCCCTGACGTGGCTGTGGCTGGTCATGGAATCTTTGTCACAGTGCCCAGCACATCACCCCTGCCACACGTTTATATTTCCTGCTGGCCCTGGTCCCCGCTCAGGAGAGCTGCTGGAAGAGACTGCCCTGCCTAGAGCCCCTGGGCAAGAAGGCTGTCCGGTGAGGGCTTGTCCATGCAGGGAGGAAAGCTGTGCCCAGTAGGACAGAATGGGACGAGCTCAGAGAGTGGCAGATCCAAGAGACACAAAGAGTGTACCTAAGGACACTGGAGATGAGAGCGAGTGGCGCTCAGGGCTCAGTGGTTTAGGCCGACCAGAGTGGTCACGTCTAGGACCTGCTGCTTTCCAGCTGTGGGTCTCGCTCCTGGTCATCACATGGTTTGAGGGTTAAATGCGTGGGCTTGTGTGCTCTGTGCTCAGTGCTCAATACGTGTTCGCCCTACCGTTACCACGGGGGGCCCTGAGCTCACCAGACGTCCCAGTTGCAGAGGCCCAGAAATTTCCTTTGCTGTTTAGGCTGGTGTGGGGACTTCTGGAGGCAAGTTTAACAGCCATTAATACAACAGAAATCTTTATTCCCAAAGAATGTTGTTTTGAGGCTTCCCAGGTAGAGGAACAACTTGTAATCATGCCACTACAAAGACCCCAAAGGGCTCAGGCTGCACAGATGTAAGATTTGAGGCTCTCGAAACCCCGTGTCTCTGTCCCTCCCTTTCTCAGGAGGGCCTGACAGATTACCCATGTGATTTAAATTTGGAATAAATTACAGAGGCAATGTGCAAGTTCTCTATTTTGTTCTCTTAACGAGCAGCCTGTAAAACGAAGGTGCTGGGACAAGGCCCCTTAAGAAGCGTGCTCCCCGCTGGCTGTGGGGCAGCGTCTACCTGCAGGCACACCTGTTTTCTCTTTCAGGCGCCATCAGTTCCGCGCATCAGCGGAGTCAGTCAGGGCACAGGCCGCCGGCAGCTCCTGTGGCGTCTGAGGTTTTCTCCTGTTTGGGAGACGATGTAGGTTTCTGTGAGTGTGTGTATATGTGTCCCTCCTCCCCGGATTGTGAGCTGAGAGCTAAAGCACTCAATGGGTGCATTTGCAACTTCTCAAAGGAAGCAAAGACAGCCCCTCAAAGGAACCAGTGCTTTTTCTGGGGCTGTTTACAGAGAAGTAACCCCTGTGTCATTTTCCCTCGCAGGGAGGTCCTTCCCTTGATTGCTAATCGTCTGTGTACTTTAGCCATGTGTGGTGTAAGCTGTGGTCAAGGCCCTGACAGCAAGGTCCCTCTACCCCGCAGCTTCCCTTTAACTCACAGAACACAGCAGGCTGTGCTGGCTGGGCCACCCAGGGAGCAGCCACCAAAGAGTTCTCATGCGGGAGACGGCCCTGCATTCTCCACTCTCCAGCGACCAGCCCACCCAGCTTCTCCCCACCAGGGTGGCTGAGTCGCCCTCCCTGACCTCCTGGTCGGGACACCTTCTCATGCCTTCCACCCCAGGTCAGCAGCACAGCCTTCCGAGCCTGTTTCTGAGCCAGTACGTGGCTCTCTCTTGAAGCCCTCAGGGAAAAGCCTGGGACGGGAAGTGAACAGGGTGGCCACTGGAAAG
The DNA here is from genome assembly GCF_020826845.1 of Diceros bicornis minor. Classification (NCBI taxonomy): domain Eukaryota; kingdom Metazoa; phylum Chordata; class Mammalia; order Perissodactyla; family Rhinocerotidae; genus Diceros; species Diceros bicornis. The sequence goes on along the minus strand of NC_080761.1, from coordinate 4,243,223 downwards.
TGTGGTCTCAGACACACGGCACCGGCTGGGGGGCAGTGCTGGCACTTCTAGGAAGGGTGTCTTTGCGAGCCTTGCATGTGACCCTTGATGGCTCAGATCACTTGCGGGGACTGAATAACACCTTGGAGGCCTGTGTGGCCAGCTGGAGCTGAGGAAGCGAGGGATGAAGGAGGGGGAAGCTGGGGCCAGATCACAGCCAGTCTTGTTCTAAGGCCTATGAGCAAGGGATTGATGGGGGAGCAGATTTCCGTCTCACAAAGATCACTCAGGCTTCAGCATGGAGGCCGGCCAAAACAGGGGCAAGAATGAAAGCAGGGAGACCGGCCAGGATCTCAGGGTCCCCCGGGAGAGAAGAGGGGCATGGAAGAGGGTAGTGGCAGTCCTGGCATGTTCCAAGGGCTGGCCAAAGCCACTACCCTCTTGGGGCTTATGTTCTAGTGGGGCTGCCGGCCAACAGATCAATACATAATACAATAAATTTCGAGTTGTGATAAGTTCTGTGAAAGAAAACTAAGCAGAGGGGAAAGGAAAAGGCAAATGAGGAAAACAGATGCAGAGAGAAATAGCTGACCTAGGATCCAGTTAGAAAGGGGCCATGCTGCCCTTCGACCCCCACCTTCTGCCTCCTGGTCCCACGCAGCATAGGTCAGTGCTTCCCAGAGTGCCCTGGTCACAAGGCTCGTGAACAGATAGATGCTGGAGCCCTGACTCACTGAATCCCCATGTTCAGGGTAGGGCCCGCTGATGGTTTTTCAACAAGTATCCCAGGTGAGTACTATCATCAGACAAGCCCGGGAACCAGAGATGTGAGGACCACGGTGTGTGGAATCAATCGACTGCAGCTTTAGCACCACCCCTACCACTATTCTTATGACCTTGGGTCCTCCACTTACCCTTCCTAAGCCTCACCTTCCTCATCTGTAAGATGGGAATCATAACAGCGCTAGCATCACAGGGTTGTTAACAAGATTAACAATAAAATGCACATACACTGCTTTGCAGGGTGCCTGGCCCATAGCGGGGGATACAACATGGAGGAGGGGCTCTCTACAGCATGATCAGTAATGCTTGATTACATTTTATCAAGTCAATGAGTCTATATTGAGCTCTACTATTTATGTTTTACATCTTGGAACCCAAACGCCTTTTCCCCTGCTCCCCAAGTTAAATCAAGTCCCACCAATCCCACTTCACAACCACATATCCCATCCCCATGGCCAGCACTCTGCCCCAGCCGTCACCGTCCCTCCTGGATCAGCCTCCCGCTGGGCCCTCCCTTACCACCTCCAAGCCCTCCATTCTCCAGGCCTCAGCCTGGCTGTTGTTTCCACCAGACTGTGTCAGTCTCTCACTTAGTTGAACAGCTTTCCATCGCTCTTCAAATCAAATTCAACATAATTACCATGGCTCAGCCAGGCTCATCTTCATCTGGCTTCAGCTCCATGCTCCAGCCTTGCCATGGAAATCCTATCCCCAGAGTTCTCAGCTGCAACTTAAACATGACTTATTCAGGAAGCCTTGGTCTCCCTCTGATATACTTCCACAGCAACCTTTTGTAAAACTCATCAGACTTGCAATTAGTTGTTTAATGTCTTTCTTCTCTGTGAAATAGTAACGCCCTGAGAGCAAGGATAGAGTCTTTCTTCTTGGAGACATGGATTGTGTTGGGATCAAGAATGCCAACTGGTGAGACAGCTCCCAAGGTTGGATCTCAGCTCTGCCACCTACTAGTTGTGCGACCTCAGGCAAATTATTTGGATTTTCTGCTTCTGCCTCCAAAGCTACAAAGTCTAACTCATGAAGTTATTTTAGAATTAAATCAGATAATAAGTGAGAACTGCACAGAACATTCATTGCCTGATACGTGGCAGACACTTATTAATTTTAACTGCAATTATGTTTGTTCACTCTAGACCAGTATCTAGACGTTATGCACTCAGTAAATACTGGTTTAATGAGGAACATTCTTTATCCTGCTCAGTATTATGGCTTGCATATGCCCAACAGCTAGCATTTAGTGTTGCTTCTATTCCATAGCTGGGCAGAGTCTTGGTAGAGAACCCTTATGTATTTTATGCAGAATTAAGAATAAGAGTCCTGTAGGATGGTTTGGAGAAGAGATTCTGATTTCAGGAATAGAGCATGTGTCATCATCTCGAATTTCTTGGTGGGAGATGATGTTGGAGGAACTTATTTGCAGAATGCTTTGGAAGCACTTAGGCTTTCAAGTTCTCAAAGGCATATTAAATAATGGAAATATTGTAGTGTAATCTAATTCTTTCCCTTTTCCTCAGGGATTCCTGACTGCTGGGTAAGGTCTTGTTTTTAGGGTATAAATGCAGGCTATACAATATAGTGACTTGGGCCCAGTAAACATCTGTAATGGTTAAAAACATCCACACTCTGTGTCATGAGGTGTTGCCTATGTTCATCGACACTGTCTTAAGGCAGTCTTTAAAACTCCCACCCGTGTGCTAGAAAAATGTCAAAGGTATCCCACAGGCAAGCTCTGCAGAGCTCCCAACCATCATTTGGTGCATTTGATGACAGAGCAGCATCAAGTTGTTGATGAAACTGAATTGTGGGATTTGAAAATAGTCTGAACTGCCCAAACCTCCTTCTGGACCTACCCTAGTAGGCAGTTCCTTCTAATCATTAAGGTTTGTCATGATGCTGAGAGGGTTACCTGGGTTGTTAATACCAGACTCCCACGTGTGTGGCCCATCCTAAAAAACGTCTGGAGAAAAGTGATAACAGGCATGCCCAGCCACATGCTCATATAGTAATTGATGCAGTGTCAAGCGGCATCATTAGATACAGAGATGCAGTGAACCCATATCCCTCACCTTTAGGGGTCACGTTTCCTAGGAAGAGCAAGGAAGAAGAGGGGTAGGCTAAAATTCCCACATGCAACCAAGTTAGTTTTGACATTAAGAAAGTGGGTTATAATCATCTACAAATCACTTTTCTTCTGAAGAGACCAAAATGTTGCAGGTCACCACCCCGGTACTTATCTACTCACCTTTTGTCCCCATGTTACTGCCTTCTTAATGTCATTGCTCAGAAAGAGCCACCACTCCTCTCTGGAGCAAACTCTATCACAGGGTAATTTAAACCGGGACTTCTCAACTTGAATAAGCAGAGGAACACCCTGAGGGTCTTGTTAAAATGCAGATTATGACTCAGGAGGCCTGCAGTGGGGTCTAAGACTGCATTTCAAGCCAACTCCCCAGTGATATTAATGTTGCTAGTCTGTGGGCAACACATGAGTTTTGGGTTGCAGGAGTTAGCCAGCTGGCTACGAGACAGTATTGGTTGTGGGGGACCCCGGGAGGCAACAAAATCCTTGAAATTCTGCTCATTTCATTTATAAAACATTTCCCCATTTCTTATCTCTGGGTCTCCACCCAGCTTATTCACTCTCTGTGGGGTCAGTCACCCACCTCAGCCAGGACTGGTAAGGATATATTCACCTTGTGCTGGGAATTAGTCCCATCTCCACGCCTCTATTGGCTACCTCTGGAATTAGTAACGACCTTGCCATATTTTATGAGCTTTCCATTTTATTTTATTTATTAGCATTCCATTTTATTAGGCCTTCCCAGACTACTCTTGTTGATTTTTACAGAGAAAATAAGCAAACAACTGGGAGAAAAGGAGCTGGTTTAGAAATGGATAATTCTGCTGTTCTGTTAACATTTTCACTTGTGGTGGAATTTCTGCTTTAGCTCAAAATATCCACCGACCTGATGCACCATCAGCGTTTCCTGCGGCCCCTCTGCCGCGCAATCCCCACATTCGGTTCTGACGGAGTCTGACAGTCTTTCAACATGTAGAATTGTAGGCCAAGATGTTTGTGTTTATGTCCCAAGTCCAGGATAAATAAATAGCCACATGGTATTGAAATCACCTGTCAAAATATCCTCTGCGGTTCTGGGGCACAAAGAGAAGTCTCTCGGTGTGACTGGCTTACTTGCTGGAAGAATTCAAAGGCTGTTTATCTCATTTAGTAAAAAAAAAAAAAAAAAAAGACCTGTAATTACTGCGTTTTGACCTCAAGGCAGGCAATTACTTCACAAAAGCTCTCCCCAGGAAACCAGACATTAGCCTGGCTAATTAGGCTGACCCCTCCTGCAGAGGCTCTTGTCGCGGGGCACGGGGCGGGCGGCCGGGCGGAGCGGGGTGGCGCTGTGCCGCGCGCTGTGTTGTGAGGTTTACTACTCACTTTTATGTGTTCCTTGAAGTGCGGTCCCTTTCCCAGAGAGCGGCTCTCATCAAAAAGAAAGGGCGCCCGGACAAACTGATCTCCTTTATTGCACAAGGAGGAGGAAGCTGGGAAAAAGAAGAAAGAAAGGAAAGCGGCGGAGGTTGTAAATTCTTTCCAACATAGGAAGTCGTTCTCTGCCCTTTAGGAAAGGGGTTTGTTGTTTCAGCCGTTTAGGCACATTTCCTACCCCGTCAAATCCTTGCACATCTTGAAGGTTGGCTTCTGTTTGGACTCCGTGAAGCTGAGCAAATTAAAGAAAAATGTTCCGAGCACGTAGAATTCTCTTCTTCTAGGGAATCCGACATCTCTCCTTGGAGCTCCGTGAGGTGGGTGACAGAATCATCACGCCCTTCCACACGTGGAGACGGTGTGGAAAGATGCTCTGCGCTCAGCCAAGCCCAGCGGTCAAAACGCTCTCACTTGGCCTTTAACTCCAGGGCATCTCAGCGGTTGAAACAAGGATCTGCACAGTGGGAGGTTTTCAAGGGTAGAAGGGGAACAGGTGATGCTCCTCCAAGGGTGCAGACTGGAGGTGTCCCCTTGCCCACGCACAACAGGATGCCTTGGAAGGTGAAGAGATGGTCATCTGGTTTGGGTGGGTCTCGGAAAGCAGGAGGCAGCCCAAGTCAGCTTGAGTCAGCTTTGCTTATGGGTCAGAACAGCCGGAGCGAGTCACCTGTTTAAGCTCAGACCCTAGCAGTGTTAAAGAAAGAAATTATTCTGACACTTGTTAAAAGTGTCAGACTTTTCAGGACTGTGGCAATAGGTGCCATGGCTATGGCAGTAGGGGAGAGACTTGGGGCTAAACTCAGAATTGATAGCCGAGGAGCAGAGTGCAGGGGTCAGTGGACAGAAAAGTACCAAGAGAAGACATCAAGGGTAGAGGGATTCTTGCTGAAGGCAGGCCAGCGTGATCAGATATCAAGGGTAGGGGATGAGGACTTTGATCAGATATCAAGGGTGATCAGATATCAAGGACGGTGGGATTCCCACAAAAATGACTTAGCAGGATTCTTGCTACAACTGCATGAGGTAGGCCGAAGACAGGGCCCAGGGATGAGGCCTAGTGGAGAAGAGGGCTCAGAGGAGTCTTAAGTTTGGTCAAGGAGAGTCTTTGTCAGTGGAAAGTTGAAAGGCAAAAGGTGCGGGAAGCACCTGGGTCTTTTGCCTAATGGTTTTAAAACAAGGACCAGAAACAGGAGGAGGCAGCCCTTCTGATCCGGGAGAGGTGGGTGTTCTTTGCTCTGCGCGTGGCTTGGCTGGTGTGCTGCTGTCTTCTGGATGGCTAAGTGGCCCCAGCTGCCGGCCACATGAGAACCAGGTGGAAAGCATTCCAGGAGGGCTCCTGATGCAGCATCTCCCCGGCTTCCTACAGAGGAAAGAGGCAAGATATTTTGTGACCGTGCTCGGAGAACCAGTACCTTTGGTGCTGGACAGGCAGTCCAAAGACCTGCTGCTTACCCAAATCCACCTTGTTTGGCACTTTGAGGTTTCCAGAGGCAAGTTCCTAGAGGTGTATGAAGAAAGCCAAGAGCAATGCTACCTACTCACTTGTGCTCAAAGGCGTCTGGGAAGGATGGATAATTACAAAATGGTGACGCCAACATTCTGAATGACTATTTTAAAGGCAAATTACCTAATAAAGCTCCAGTTGCATGGTGTGGCCTTTGAGCAAGTCCTAATCTATCTTTCTCACCAAACTAAACCATTTACTCAGGGTAAGATGGCCGAGCCAAATAGCGCCTGTGTATGTATGTGTGTGTGCGTGTGTGTGAGAGAGAGAGTTTTTTAAAAGGTAAAACCATGCCTCTCATAGAATTATAAAATGAACACGTGCCAAGAATTTTATTTAACATACTGGTTCTCTCATTAATTAATAAGGTGTTAGAACTAGTTCAAAGGAGAACCCAAAGAACAGACACAGATTAGGCCATCAAGAATACTGAAATGAGTGACGTCAGCATCATGACAGAGTGAGCTTTCCCGTGAATTCTTCCCCCACAAGATACAACAAAAGCAACAGCCACAGACCAACAACAGAATCCCAGACAGTGAAAAGCTAGAGCGGAGGGATCCACACTGCCGCACATCTGAGAGCGGAACGTGCTGGGCCCCCGGAGGAAGTGGGGAGAGGTAAGGAGAACTCCGCTCCCTCCCCATCAGATCAGCGATCCGGTCCGCGCGGCTCCCAGAGAGGGGGGAGGGGCGGCCCTCGGCGGGAAACTGTAGCTCTTCGGGCTCTCTCAGCCAGTGGGAAACTCCCGCACAGAGGGCTCAGAGGAGCCACAGGGCTACCATCAACATCTGAGCAACCCAGAGAGCGGATAAAGAGGGGCAAACGAGAAGCCTCCCACGTCAGGGACCCAGAGGGCAAAAGAGAGAGCTCCCCCCTCCCCGCAACCCGGAGTCTGCAGCTCGACCAGATCTAGCGGTCCGAGGCAGACCTGAATAAACTGGACTGGACCCGTGGATCGCAGTGGGGAAAAAAAACAAAACAAAACAAAACAAAACTGCGGATCGCAGCAGAAAAACGGGGGCAGAGCGCAGGGGGCTTAGACTACACAGCCCTTTACCACCAGACAGTGGCCGCAGGTGGAAATTGCAACCAGAGACTTCCAGGATGAGGAAAATCAAAACCAACACAGGAACCACAATGCAAAAATATATGAAATCACCAGACCAGAAACAAAATGACAAGCACCCAGAAATCAACCCCGAAGACACAGAAATCCATAAACTAAATGACAGAGATTTCAAAATAGCTATCATAAAAACACTCAACGAAATACGAGACAACACAGACAAACAATTAAATGAGATTAGGAGTTTCTTCACAAAAGAGATTGAAATCATAAAGAAAAACCTATCAGTGCTGATGGAGATGAAGAACACAATGGAGGAGATAAAGGAGAATCTGGAATCTTTAAAGAACAGAGCTGACAATAGGGAGGAAAGAATTAGTACTTTAGAGGATAGGAATACAGATATACTCCAGATGGAAGAAGAGAGAGAACTAAGACTAAAAAGAAATGAAGAAAGACTCCGAGAAATATCGGACTCTATTAGAAAATGTAACATAAGAATTATAGGTATTCCTGAGGGAGAGGAGAGGGAAAGAGGAACAGAGAGCCTATTCAAGGAAATAATAGCTGAAAATTTCCCAAATCTGGGGAAGGAGCAGGAAATACCAGTAAGCGAAGCCAACAGGACGCCTATATATATTAACAGACAATGGCCTTCACCACGACACCTAGTGGTAAGGCTAGCCAGGGTCAACGACAAAGAAACCATATTAAGGGCAGCTAGACAAAAACAAAAAATAACGTACAAAGGAACTCCCATCAGGCTCTCAGCGGATTTCTCAACAGAAACTTTTCAGGCTAGAAGAGACTGGAATGATATATTCAAAATACTAAAAGACAAAAACTTTCAGCCAAGAATACTCTATCCAGCAAAAATATCCTTCAAATATGATGGAGAAATAGTAACTCTCCCAGATAAACAAAAGCTAAGGGAGTTCATGGCCACGAGACCGCCACTACAAGAAATACTCAAGAAGGCCCTCAGGCCTGAAAACAAGAAGAGAAAGGGAACACAAAGCTTGGAGTAAGGAGAAAAGTAGGTAGACAAAATCAGAGAAATAGTAGATCTTTACCGGAATAGGTTAGCAACCACTTAAATACTAAACTCAAAGATCAAAGGAAGAAATTCACCAAAAATAAATTTAACCTCATCACTGTAAACACACAGCCACAACACAAGATAGAATAAGGTATAACAAGAGCAACTTAGAAGGGGAAGAGGAAAGTGACTGAATTGACTTAGTATAAGGAAATAGGAGGCTATCAGATAATGGACTATCTAATACAGAAGATTTTTCGCCCAAACCTCAAGGTAACCACTAAACAAAATAATCAAATTAAAACCACATATGATAAACAAAGAGAAAACTAGAAGAATCATAAGACAGAACAACCAAACTGAATTGGCAGTCCAAAACAAATGGGACAAGAAACAAAGGAAATGCAAAAGAACCAGAAAATAAGTGACAAAACAGCAACATTCAGCCCTCATATTTCAATAATTACCCTAAATGTAAATGGATTGAACTCTCCAATCAAAAGATACAGAGTGGCAGGATGGATTAAAAAGCAAGACCCAACAATATGCTGCCTTCAGGAAACACATCTTAGCACTAAAGACAAGCACAGGCTCAGAGTGAAAGGATGGAAGACACTACTCCAAGCTAATGGCAAACAAAAGAAAGCAGGTGTTGCCATACTCATATCAGACAAAGTAGACTTCAAGATAAAACAGGTTAAGAAAGACAAAGAAGGGAAATATATAATGATAAAAGGGACACTCCATCAAGAAGACATATCACTTATAAATATATATGCACCCAACATAGGAGCACCAATGTACATAAAACAACTATTAACAAACCTAAAAGGAGAAATCAACAACAACACAATAATAGTAGGGGATCTTAACACCCCACTTACAGCAATGGATAGATCATCCAGACAAAAAGTTAATAAAGAAATATTAGACTTAAATGATAAACTGGACGAGATGGACCTAGTAGACATATACAGAGCACTCCACCCAAAAACAGCTGACTACACATTCTTCTCAAGCGCGCATGGAACATTCTCTAGGATAGACCATATGTTGGGAAACAAAGCAAGCCTCAATAAATTTAAGAAAATTGAAATCATAACAAGCATCTTTTCAGACCATAAGGCTATGAAACTGGAAATGAACCAGGAAAAAAAAACTGGGAAAGTGACAAAAATGTGGAGATTAAACAACATGCTACTGAACAACCAATGGATCATTGATGAAATTAAAGGAGAAATCAAAAACTATCTGGAAACAAACGAAAATGATAACATGCCATATCAAACCATATGGGACGCAGCAAAAGCGGTCCTGAGAGGGAAACTCATAGCGATACAAGCCCACCTTAACAAACAAGAAAAAGCCCTAATAGGCAACCTTAAATTACACCTAACAGAACTAGAAAAAGAAGAACAAACAAAGCCCAAAGCCAGCAGAAGGAGAGAAATAATAAATATCAGAGCAGAAATAAATGATATTGAGACCAAAAAAACAGTAGAAAGGATTAATGAAACAAAGAGTTGGTTCTTCGAGAAGATAAACAAAATAGACAAACCCTTAGCCAGGCTAACTAAGAAAAAAAGAGAAAAGGCTCAAGTAAATAAAATTAGAAATGAAAGAGGAGAAATTACAACGGATACCATGGAAATACAGAGGATTATAAGAGAATACTATGAGAAATTATATGCCAACAAATTGGACAATCTAGAAGAAATGGATAAATTCTTAGACTTATACAACCTCCCAAAATTGAACCAAGAAGAAATGGAGAATCTGAATAGACCAATCACAAGTAAAGAGATTGAAATAGTAATCAAAAACCTCCCAAAAAATAAAAGTCCAGGACCAGATGGCTTCTCCAGTGAATTTTACCAAACATTCAAAGAAGATTTAATACCCATCCTCCTCAAACTATTCCAAAAAATAGAGGAAGATGGAACACTTCCTGAATCATTCTATGAGACCAACATCACCCTGATACCAAAACCAGACAAAGACAATACAAAGAAAGAAAATTACAGGCCAATATCGCTGATGAACATTGATGCAAAAATCCTCAACAAAATATTGGCAAACCGAATACAACAATATATTAAAAAGATCATACACCATGATCAAGTGGGATTTATACCAGAGACGCAGGGATGGTTCAACATCCGCAAATCAATCAACGTGATACATCACATCAAGAAAACAAAGAATAAAAACCACATGATCGTCTCAATAGACGCAGAGAAGGCATTTGACAAGATACAACATCCATTTATGATAAAAACTCTCAATAAAATGGGAATAGAAGGAAAGTACCTCAACATAATAAAGGCCATATATGACAAACCCACAGCTAACATCATACTCAACGGGGAAAGACTGAAAGCCATTCCTCTGAGAACAGGAACGAGGCAGGGCTGCCCACTCTCACCACTCCTGTTCAACATAGTACTGGAGGTTTTGGCCAGAGCAATTAGGCAAGAAAAAGGAATAAAAGGAATCCAAATAGGTAACGAAGAAGTGAAACTCTCACTATTTGCAGATGACATGATTGTATATATAGAAAACCCTAAAGAATCTGTTGGAAAACTGTTAGAAACAATCAACAACTACAGCAAAGTTGCGGGGTACAAAATCAATCTACAAAAATCAGTTGCATTTCTATATGCTAATAATGAACTAACAGAAAGAGAGCTCAAAAAGATAATACCATTTACAATTGCATCAAAAAGAATAAAATACCTAGGAATAAATCTTACCAAGGAGGTGAAGGACCTATACAATGAGAACTACAAGACATTATTGAGGGAAATCTACGATGACATAAAGAAATGGAAAGATATCCCATGCACATGGATTGGAAGAATAAACATAGTTAAAATGTCTATATTACCTAAAGCAATCTACAGATTCAATGCAATCCCAATCAGAATCCCAATGACATTCTTCACAGAAATAGAAAAAAGAATACTAAAATTTATATGGGGCAACAAAAGACCCTGAATAGCTAAAGAAATCCTAAAGAAAAAGAACAAAGCAGGAGGCATCACAATTCCTGACTTCAAAACATACTACAAAGCAATAGTAATCAAAACAGCATGGTACTGGTACAAAAACAGACACACAGATCAATGGAACAGAATTGAAAGCCCAGAAATAAAACCACACATATACGGACAGCTAATTTTCGACAAAGGTGCTAAGGACATGCAATGGAGAAAGGAAAGTCTCTTCAATAAATGGTGTTGGGAAAACTGGACATCCACATGCAAAAGAATGAAAGTGGACCATGTGCTATCGCCATTCACAAAAATTAACTCAAAATGGATCAAAGACCTGAAGGTGAGACCTGAAACTATAAAACTCATAGAAGAAAATATAGGCAACACACTATTTGACATTGGGTTTAAAGGAATCTTTTCGGATGACATGCCTACCCAGACTAGGGAAACTAAAGAAAAAATAAACAAGTGGGACTTTATCAGACTAAAGAGCTTTTATAAGACAAATGAAACCAGAATCAAGATGAACAAACAACCAACCAGCTGGGAGAGAATATTTGCAAAACATACATCTGACAAGGGGTTGATCTCCATAATATATGAAGAACTCACACAATTGAACAACAAAAAAACAAACAACCTGATCAAAAAATGGGCAGAGGAAATGAACAGACACTTCTCCAAGGAAGATATACAGATGGCCAATAGGCACATGAAAAGATGCTCAACATCACTAATCATCAGGGAAATGCAAATCAAAACAACGCTAAGATACCACCTCACGCCCGTTAGAATGGCTATAATCACCAAGACAAAAAACAACAAATGTTGGAGAGGATGTGGAGAAACAGGAACCCTCATACACGGCTGGTGGGAATGCAAATTGGTGCAGCCTCTATGGAAAACGGTATGGAGATTCCTCAAAGAATTAAAAATAGAGATGCCCTATGATCCAGCCATCCCACTACTGGGAATCTATCCAACGCACCTGAAATCAACAATCCAAAGAGGCTTATGCACCCCTATGTTCATTGCAGCATTATTCACCATAGCCAAGAAGTGGAAGCAACCTAAGTGTCCCTCGACTGACGACTGGATTAAGAAAATGTGGTATATATATACAATGGAATACTACTCAGCCATAAAAAAAGACAAAATCGTCCCATTTGCAACAACATGGATGGGCCTGGAGCGTATTATGTTAAGTGAAATAAGCCAGAAAGAGAAAGACAAACAGTGTATGATCTCACTCATATGTGGAATATAAACCAACACATGGACAGAGAAAACTGGACTGTGGTTACCCGGGAAGTGGGGGTGGGGGATGGGCACAAGGGGTGAAGGGAGTCATATATGGGGTGATGGACAAACAAAAATGTACAACCCAAAATTTCACAATGTTAGAAACCATTAAAATATCAATAAAAAAAAAAAAAGAATACTGAAATGAATTTGCTGAATAGATGCAAAAGTGACTCCTTTCACAGTAGGGGAAGGAACTCAATGGGACCTCCAACACATGCAAAATTTGTTTGCATTGCTACCAGTTATCCACAATTTACAGACTTCTAGAAAGCTCAAAGACAATGAAAAGAGCAGAGAATCAAATAATCTGGAAGAGGGTGTCAGGACCTAGTTTTCTACTGAAGACACCCAGTTACCTTTTTGGTCCATTTCTAAGTCTTTCACAATTTCCCTAATATGTAATATGTACCCACATGTGCACACACACACGCACACACACCCCGGTGTGTTTTCCCACCTCTATGCCCTTGCCCAGATTGTTTACTTTTTAATAAAGGTACTCTTTCCTCTTGTTCCCTGCAGGTCCAAACATGACTTGACCAACCCCCCTAGAGCTAACAAATCAGAATCACTCAGGGGGACCCAGGACTCTGCATTTCTAACCAGCTTCCCCAGGTGAGTCTCTGATGCACAGCTGTCAGAAATCCTGAGAGAGGAAGGCAAGTCCAGCCTCTAGGGATTCAGAAAATATGCATACACACCGGAGTCGTGAGGAGATAGCTGATACAGGAGGTGGGTTCCGAACTGAAACTTGAGCTATGGACAGGATTTGGAGAAGAGAGCAGAAAGCATCCCAGGAAGGGGGAAGCTGGGGGGAAAGGGCAAGGCAGTAGGGATAAACATGGGAGTGCCTGGGAAGGCAAGGATTCCCTCCTGAGTGAAGCATTGAGGAGGGGGGAAGCTAGATTGGATGAGTGTGGCAGCCACAGGAGGGGCAGGGAATTAAGAAAAGCAGTGTTTTAAAGAAGTCTTATGGGGACATCGTATACAGCGTAGGATCTGTTCTCTGATAAGATGGAAGCTTGAAGTCACACTTGATGCCTGAATGTGCCTCTGGGAAAGGAGGGTGATGCTTATTCAGAGAGCAAGAAGTGGGGCCGGCCCTGTGGCTTAGCGGTTAAGTGCGCACGCTCCGCTACTGGCGGCCCGGGTTCGGATCCCAGGCGCGCACTGACGCACCACTTCTCCGGCCATGCTGAGGCCGCGTCCCACATACAGCAACTAGAAGGATGTGCAACTGTGACATACAGCTATCTACTGGGGCTTTGGGGGGAAAAAAAGGAGGAGGATTGACAGTAGATGTTAGCTCAGAGCCGGTCTTCCTCAGCAAAAAGAGGAGGATTAGCATGGATGTTAGCTCAGGGCTGATCTTCCTCACAAAAAAAAAAAAAAAAAAGAGCAAGAAGTGGTCCATTTCCCTAAGTGTAACCACAGAGAGACTGAATATACAAGCAGGCAATGGCTAGACCACATACAAAAAAAAACTCGGACCCACAAGCTGCATCAACCACCCAGGAAACCAACCCATTATCTACAGTAACCAGCCCAGCAAGCCAGCCTGCTGTCTCTAAGTCTTGCAGGAAGTCAGACCACTATCTCTAGCAAGTGATCCAGGAAGCCAAACAACAACCTCTGTAACAACAGGCCCCAAATAGCCAGGACTTGATTAATAACTGACAGCTTCCCTAATTTTTGTCCTAGCTTCCAGCTTTGGACCAACCAGAGAAAGCCAAATGTGCGTGGCTACCCAACCACAGAGGATGCCCCACTCCTAGCTGGTCTTCCTCCAGCTTCCCTAGGCCCACAGCCTCCAGACAGGGCACACCAGAAGCCTTCCCTTTTTTCCACTATAAAGCTTTCCCACTTCTCTGCCTGCCTTTGCGTCTCTGCCAAACAAGAGTGATGGTGGCTGACTCCCTAGCTAGAGCAAGGTCTGAATAAATCGTCGCTGCTTGTTCTCTTTGGGTGGTCTCTGTTTATTTTCACACCACAAACAGTCATCTACATCTCCACTCAGCCAGCATGAAGACATGTATAGCCAAAGGCCTATCAATTTGAACATGCAACGTTATTTTTACCATTAATTTAATATGCTTCATCCACAGGTGGAAAATTATAACTGACGTTTATCATTTCTGCATGCCATATGTCTCACACGTAAATAAAATAATTCCATCAGGCAGCTGTGGTAAGTAAAAAGAAAAAGTAGGAACTCAGAAGACATGGGTTCTAGTTCCAACTGTGTACCACTGGGTGTTCTTAGGTCAATGTCTTCAACTTTCTGGGCTGTGAGATATGGAAATTAGTAGTAGATGATGGCTAAGGTTCCTTGCAGTTCTAGCAATCTATAATTTTATAAAGAACTGCATCTCATTCCAGCATTTCACACAGTATTCTCAGAATTCAGAAAGTCCTTATACATCTGAATTTTTAAGATATCTCCACCTTTCACAGACTAGGTCTTTATTCATTAAGTTATCTCATTTAAAAAATTTTTTCAAATGTTTCATAATTGTACAGGGAAATGAATAAAAACTTCTTTTCAATCAGCTCTGAAATTTTGCTAAGACCACCTCTGTGAATTATTTAGTGGTAAAAAGAGAAACCATTTGGTTTGTGCCTTGAGGAGCTTACACACTGATTGGAGGGATATGAAATTTGTGCTTGTAAATCTAACCAAAAAATGCAGATGCCCAAACAACGGATCTGGACAAGAAGTGTTAACAGGTGAGTAGAAGAGGGAGAGAAATCACTGATGACCTTGTAATGGGGAAAGCAGCATTTGAGCTGGGTCTGAGCAAGGGTAGTATTTGGACAGGGGGAGAAGAAAAAGAGAGAATAGAGGTCGTTCTAGGAAGGACAAATGGTATGAATCAGGAAAGAATAAGTTGCATTTGGAACACCACAAGTAGCCTTGTCAGACTGGGTCCTTTGAGGGCAAAGGTAAATACAATAGGAATAGTGACTAGGTTGAAATACATAGGAC
Source organism: Diceros bicornis minor (assembly GCF_020826845.1). Lineage (NCBI taxonomy): Eukaryota > Metazoa > Chordata > Mammalia > Perissodactyla > Rhinocerotidae > Diceros > Diceros bicornis. Next base: position 4,228,048 of record NC_080761.1, on the reverse strand, counting down.
TGCAAATGCCAGGCTGGAAGTTTTAATGTTTCTAATTATTGCTTGGCACCATTTCCACTTTTCATATGTCCTGTTATTATTTTACTTGAACCTGTGGTAAAACAGGAGTTGAAAGAAATAATATAGTGAATGAGGGGAAGAATTTGACAATGTTTCCCTTTGTGTGTGTGTGACCCCATTTATCTCTAATAATGCTTTTTAAAAAAATTGTGATAACATATACATAACATAAAATGTACCATTTTAACCATTTTTAAGTATACAGTTCAGAAGTATTAATTAAGTATTAATTAAGTACTTTCACATTACCAGCATCTGTCTCCAGAATTTTTCATCTGCCCAAACTCAAACTTGATACTCAGGCAATAACTCCCATTTCTCCCACCCCAGCCTGTGGTAACCACTGTCCTAAAAGTTTGGCTTTTCTAGGTACCTCATATAAGTAGAATCAGACAACATTTGTCCTTTTGTGTCTGGCTTATTAGCATAATGTCTTCAAGGTTCACCAATGTAGTATGTGTCAGAATTGCCTTCCTTTTTACGGCTGAATAATATTTCATTGTATGTATAAACTGCATTTGGTTTATTCATTCATCCATCGATGGACATCTGGGTTGTTCCCATCATTTGGCTGTTGTGAATAATGCTGCTATGAACGTGGTGCACAAGTAGCTGTTCTGGTCCTTACTTTCAATTTTTCGGGATATATGCCCAGAAGGGGACTTGCTGGATCATATGGTAAGTCAACGTTTAATTTTTTGAGAACTTACTATACCGTTTTCCACGGCAACTGCAGCATTTTACAGCAGCAATGCACAAGGGTTCCAATTTTTCCACATCCTCATCAACACTTGTTATTTTCTATTTTTTTCTTAATAGCCACCCTAATGGGTATGAAGTGGTATCACACTGTGGTTTTGATTTGTATTTTCCTAATGGTTAGTGACGTTGAGCATCTTTTCCTGTGCCGTTGGGCCATTTGTATATCTTTTTTGGAGAAATGTCTGTTCAAGTCTTTGCCCATTTTCTTTAAACTGAGTTGCATGGTTTTCTGCTGTTGGGTTGCAAGTTCTTTGTATATTCTGGATATTAATCCCTTATCAGATATATGATTTGCAAATATTTTCTCCCCTCTGTGGGTTGCCTTTTCACTCTGTTGACAGTGTCCTTTGATGCACAAAACTTTTTCATTTTTATGAAGTCCAATTTATCTATTTTTCTTTTATTGCCTCTATTTTTGGTGTCATATCCAGGAAATCATTGCCAAATCCCATGTTTTCTTTTAAGAGTTTTATAGTTTTAGCTGTTACATTTAGATCTTTGATCCATTTTGAGCTAATTTTTGCATATGGTATAAGGTAAGGGTTCAACTTCATCTTTTTGCATATGGATATCCAATTTTCCCAGCACCATTTGTTGAAAAGACTATCCTTTCCCCACCGAATGGTCTTGGCACCCTTGCTGAAAATCATTTGACCATATATAGGAAGGTGTATTTCTGGGCTCTCTGTTCTATACGTATTTGCCTTTTAAGGTGATTAATAATAATATTTGTGTTGAAGAAACCAAGATGCTTCACTCTACTCCAAAAGAGAAAGAAATTGCTGTTCTTGATAATTATATGAACTTCCAGTGTGAGAAAATGCACTTTTTTAGTTATTTATTTTTCTCTTCAGGAATATTTATTTTACTTTTTTATTTTTAAGCAATTACAGGTTCACAGGAGGTTGCAAAAATAGTACAGAAGTCCTGTGTACCTTCACCAGTTTCCACCAATGGTACATCTTACCTAGCTATAGTGCAAAATTAAAACCAAGAAAGTGACATTACTACAATCTCAGGTCTTATTCAGATTTCATCAGTTTTACATGTATTCCTGTGTGTGTGTGTGTGTGTGTGTGTGTGTAGTTCTACATACTTTTATCACACATGTGGATTTGTATAACCACCACCGTAACCAAGACACAGAACAGTTCCACCACCACAAGGATCCTTCATGGTTGTGGTGAAACCACACCCATCTCCTTCCTCCCTAACCCCTGACAACCACTCATCCATTCTCCATCTTTATGATTTTGTCATTTTTAAAATGTTATAAAAATGGAATCATACAGTATGAAACATTTTGAGATGGTCTTTTTTTCACTCAGCAATATTCCCTTGAGATCCACCCCAGATGTTGAGTGTATCACTAGTGGTTTTTATTGCTGAGTAGTATTCCATGATATGGATGTTCCAGTGTGTTTAACCGTTCATCCATTGAAGGACATTTGGGTTATTTACAATTTTCGGTTATTACAAATAAAGCTAATATGAACAGTCCTGTACATGTCTTTGTGTGGACATACATTTTAATTCCTCTGGGATAAATGCCCAGGAGTGTGATGGCTGGACCATATGGTATGTTTAGTTTTGTAAGAAACTGCTAAACAACTTTCCAGAATGGCTGTACCATTTTACATTGCCACCAGTAATGTCTGAGAGAGTCCCACATTCTCTGCAACATCATCAGCATTTGGTATTGTCACTATTTTTTATTTTAGTTGTTCTAACAGGTGTGTAGTGGTATCTCATTGTGATTTTTCAGGAATGGTTTAGAATTTGCTATATATCAGTTCAACTATTTTGCGTTACTGTCTTCTTCCTCTTAGTCCCACTTTTAACAGAGAAAACTCTTTCCGCATTCCCTTCCCTTTCCTCACTTTGTTATTCCTCATAGGAGCGAAAGAATGTAGAGAAGTGTCCCCGTTTCCTCTTGGATTATATTGTCCTAATGAGGCCCCAGTCATCGCCTCTCGTTTGCTTTCCCCATTAGCCTTGTCGCCAGCAGGGGGGAAACAAAGCAGCAGCTGCCAGAGGGCTACAAGGAGGGCTCTGTTCTCGGTGCCTGTGTATGCTCATTTTCTGGTCACAGCTCGAGTTGTTTTGCTTTCCGCTGCTGGGGCAGAGAGAGGAATGTAAACGCGCTCGCTGGTGTGTGAGCCTCCTGGACAGTAAAAACAAAGGCAGCCCGACCGCCTCCCCCTGTGTAATGTCAGACAACCCCTTGGAGAGCGCTTCAAAGATGACTTACACGTTTCAAAGACTTGTGAAATTAGAAGGGGTCCTGGGCAAGGCCCTCAATAAACACTGATTATGTGCCTACTGTGTGCCTGGTCTGGAGGGGTGCTGGGTTAGAGGTCTGCATACTAATAAGCCAGCCTCTCCGTCGAGTGTCAGCAGCTGTGAGTGAGGTGGGTGAAGTACTTATGCAGAGAGGTGATCAAGTGGCTATTGGGTTGGAAGGACCCCGCAGCTCACTGCCCAGGAATCGGGGAACTCAGTGGTCAGCTCACCCAGAGCTTCTCAAGCCTGATCGAGGCTGAGAATCACGTGGAGTGCCTGCTAAAAATATAAATTCCTGGATCCTGCCTGCGTGGACTGATCAGAACTTCTGGAAGAAGGACCTAGGAAGCTGTGTTTTAAAGCAAACTACCCATACGTGCTATGGACTGAAATGTGTTCCTCAGCAAATTCACGTGTTGAAGCCCCAACCTCCAGTGTGATGGTGTTTGGAGGTGGAACCTTTGGGGGATGATTAGGCTTAGATAAGGGCATGAGGGTGGGACCCTCATGATGGGATTAGTGCCCTTATAGGAAGAGACACCAGACACACCCCTGCACAGATAAGGGACTATGTGAGGACACAGGCAGAAGGTGGCCATCTGCAAGCCAAGGAGAGAGGCCTCAGAAGGAGCCAAACCTGCTGACGCCTCAGTCTCAGACTTCCAGCCTCCAGAATGGACATAGTAGGAAAGTGGCCATCTGCAAGCCAGGAAGAGGGCTCTCACCAGGAACTGAATCAGCCAGAACCTTGATCTTGGACTTCCAGGCACCAGAAGTGTAAGAAATAAATTCTTATTGTTTAAGTCACTCAGCCTGGGGTATCTTGTTATGGCAGCCCGAGCAGACTAATACAATATAATTCTTAGAATCATCCTGATTGAGAACCATTGGCCCAATCCAGCCCTCTCATTTGACAGGTGAGAAAACTGAAGTATAGTGAAGTTAACCTCATCTGGCATCCCCGTACCTAGTTAATGGCCCAGTCACAATTAACTCCAGGTTCTCTGGAGTTGTAGACCAGTGCCCAGTCCACCAACTCAAAGAGGACAAGTAGGTTTATCTGCATGTCAACTCTGGTTGATTGCTAGTGGCTCCCAAGAGGACCACGTCAGGAAGGATTCTGAGGACAAATCCAGGCTCAGCTAATGCAGGCACCATGAGTAGGCATGGAGAGCACACAAGGAGTAAGAAGCATCATGGTACTGATGGAAAACCTGGACCTAGAATCCAGCTACCCAGGTTGAATAAAGGCTTTTGTCATTTCAGCTCACTGAGAACAGTCAACTCCAGGAGCGGTCCGTGACCAGCAGCAGCAGCGTCACATCGGAGCTGGTTAGAGATGTAGATTCTCAGTCCTATCCAGACCTACTAGATCAGAATCGATGGAAGTAGGGCCAACAAATCTACCCTGATCCGTATGCACCCTACGGCTTGAGAAGCACTACACTAGAAAATAAGGACAATAATATCAGTGGCTCTGGGCGGTGACCATGAGAAGATGTTATAAACTAAAAAGCGCTTCACAAATATAAATCAGTCTCCCTCTTGCCAGCAGGAGGCTTGTTTCTGTGGGCTTGCTCTGTATGTGGGTGGAGGAGTGTCTGCTCTCCCCAACCTTCCCTTCGCTCTCAGTAGTTAGCACAGTGCCTCTCACATCTACTTCTCCTCTGGTTGCATGTGGAGCAAATGGAATCCCTCAGAGACCTCCTGGGAATGTCAGGATGTTTCTTCCACCCCTCATCCCTCATAACCAATGAAAACTGCCAGGGCCGTGTATTTTTAGTTCAGGACATCTGTATTTGCCTGCTCTGAGCCCGCCTTCTCACCACGTGGCCAGTATTGTGCAACTACTACACTCCTTTATGACAAACCCTTCCATTCTCTGTTAAGTAATGTGTTTGGAAGCCTGAGTGAATCAGAGACAGTAAGCATTTGATTGCTTACATTATTTTGGTTCAAACATGGCTCACGGCCCAGGACTAATTTATTTATTTTTATACGGTACATTTCTATTTCGCTTGGGAATTCGCTACCCCCCCATTCTCTCTTCCAGCTGCTCTCCCTTCGCCCACCCTCTCCCCCTTGCCACCCTTCTTCCTGGCTTGCCTCTCTTGTGGAGTGGAAAGTTTGTGAAAGATGCCCCATCAGCAGCCTCCAAGCCAGAGACTCTCTTCTCTGCCACGGTGGCTCGCCTGCCTGTTCCACTGCCCACCCACAGCCTCAGACCTGACGAGCAGAGACCACCTACTGCCCGCCCAACAAAGGCATGCATTTTCCCCAAGCCAGCCCGCCTCTCCTTATGGGTGCACGTCTAACCCTGTGGCTGTGGATCTGGGCTCCTACAAAGAGAGCACGTTTTTTGCAGGAGCCACCGAACCTAGACACGAGGACGGCACAGGTTTTTGCTCGCCATCACCCTGGGGAGGAAAGCCAGCAACCTGGACATGACAGAATTAATATCCTATTACAGGTCCCCAGAGCCAAGTGTGTCCTGCCTGCCCCAGCCCCCATTTGCAAAAACAGCCTGTTCTGCATATGGGATGGAAACCATGTCCTGGCAAAACACAAAAAGTAAATATTTAAAGGGAAAAAAGCACACACAAGGAAACAAAATGCCTTGCGTTTATGTTTCCATGGTCTGCCGCCAAGTCCTTCCCTGCCTCCGCCTGCTCGTGCTCGCTGTGCCATATGGTTTGAGACCAGTGGATTAAACCCTCCATGGTTGTGAAAAACATCAGTCCACTTGGTCTGGCCTTTCTCTCCCTGCATTTGTTGTTCATTTGTGAGTTTCTCACATCACTTGGCCGACTGCTGTCAGTGTGTTTACAGGTTTTAGATTTCTGATGGAATCTATAACACCACACCACACAGAGCCTGCTGCAGACCATCCCCAGGAGGAAGGCAGGCCATTCTAGGGTGAGGAAAGGGACGTTTGCGAGCAGAGCCCTGTGACATGTGTGACCCAAACGAAGTTCACATTTCGCTGCTTCAATGATGAATACTTTTCCCCAAAACTCAGGCCCAAAAAAAAAGTAATTTTTGTGTATTATCCTCCACTTGGCATCTTCCTGTGACCCTGCTGACCCTGCAGCTTGACCGGGGAACGCTGGCCAGAGTTGGAGGGAAAGGGAGAAGCAGCAGGAATGACGGGTGACCCAGGACAGCTAGAACAAAGCCTTGCCTGCTTCTCACTTCAGGATGGAACCGGAGCCCTAACTTTTCATGTTGAGGGCATTGTAATAAATTCTCATAAGAAATGAAATGAAAGTATCCTCCACAAGGTCTCACCCTTCCTCACCCCAGTTCTAGGGGCGGAAGCACAGCGCTGATGTGATGAGTCGGGAAGACAAGCAGATATAAGGGAAGGCCTTTACTGTTAAAGAAGTTCAGACAAGCAGTGGGAGGATGATTTGCATGTCCCCATTGGACTTCCAAGCCTCCTGCCCATAGCCTTTTCCCACCATCCCTCATTTTGTGCCTAGTGACATTTCTACAGACAGAGCCTTATGGAGAAAATTCTGTTCCTATTTCTCCCTCAGTTCTATGCAGTTCACACTGGCATTCTGTGTGATTCACCCTGCAGCACACTGAGCTGGTTGTGGGAGATTATTGAGCAGGATGCATAGGTGCCTTTCGGCTATGGATATATGGGTGGGCTAAGGGGCCAGAGATGTGTGTTCACCTTTGAAGACAGGAGAAGACATGATACAAACTCATCGCATTTATTTTTTGCACCTTCTAGCCTGGATTCATGGAGAGGCTGGCACTACCCTGATTTGGAACTTTCCTGATTTGGAAGGATACGAACTACACTTCTCTATTATAATAAATCATGCCTTGAAGTTGCATGATTCTTGGCACAAAGGGCTTTAGGGACCTTAATAAGTCATTTTGCCCCCCCCAACGCCATCTTCGCCTCTGGTCCTTTGAGTACTAACTTTCAGCTTGGACTTTTGTAGGACCCCTGATTTGATAAAGTGTCCTAATGTGTCGTGATATGTCTAGAGTCATTCACATAAATGAGGGCTGCTCACGAGACCAGAAGTGATGGGACATTAACCCTTGGGTCCGCCCTAGTAGAGAGGCACAAACTAATAGGTAATGCCATGAGCCAACACTACCAGTGTAGCCACATAGGAATAGAACAACGTGCCACAAACTCAAGTGAGCCCCAGAATGGGCATGAAAACTCGAAAGGAGTGTCCCCAGGTCTGATGGCAAAACCCCGTTTTGAGCAAAGCTGGGAGGCAGCCATCCTCCTGATGTCACAAAGAGAAGCAATCTCAGCTGTGACACACATGGAATAGAAATGGGGCATGACATTCTTCCGAAAAATACTAACATCATTTGAAGGCTATAAATTTTCCTCAGTGTTCAATTCTGACCATAACCCATAGGATTTGATATGAAGTATTTTTCTTTTCCTTAATTTCTAGATAATGTATCATTTTAAATTTGCCTCGTCTCATTTTAGTAAGTACCTCCAGATTATTTTCCCAAAGTGTATACCAGTTCAGACCCAGCAGCATCAGAAGACATGAGAGAAGAATTTCCCCACACCTTTCCTGGCACTGAATATTATCACTATTTCTATTCTTTGCCAACCTGATAGGCAAACCACTGGATCTCTTTATTGTTATATATCATTCCCCCAACTACTAGTGATGTTGGGCATATTTTTAAATGTTTGATATTCATTTTCATTTCAACTTCAATGAATTGCTTGCTTTCCTACTTCTTTTTATGAGCTTAATAATTTGTAAGAGGTTCTCGATACTAGAGATATTAATACTCTATTCTGTGTGTTTCAAACATTTTCTCTAGTCCCCTCATCTCTGTCAATATTTTTGTATTGCCTTTGACTATGCAAAAGTATTTAATTTTAATGTCATCAGATTTGTCAGACTTTTGCCTCACAGTGGTGCTGCCTGCGGACCACTGCCCAAGCCCCAAAGACCCTTGCTGCCGTTCCAAAGCCACGGCTTAGTGACCTACATCCACAGGCACCCAGGCAGCCACCCATCTGGGATCATGCCTGAGAACGAGGTTTCATGAGACTCTCATGAAGTCTTGGGGTATCTGCCACCCACCCTCTCAGCCAGGCACCCTGTCCCTCTCCACCCAGGAAGCACAAAACTTCAGGTTTTTAGCTTTTTAAGGTTTTAAAGGCTGGCTTTTTCTTCATAGGAGTGATCCTTCTCAACAGAGATCCAGGTGATCCTTGAAACGTTTTTTAAAGGACTATTAAGTTTTAGGGGCCAGCCCCAGTGGCCTAGTGGTTAGCTCCGGCATGCTCCACTTTGGTGGCCTGGGTTTGGTTCCTGGGCATGGACCTACACCACTCATCAGTGGCCATGCTGTAGCAGCAGCTCACATACAAAAAAGAGGAAGATTGGCAACAGATGTTAGCTCAGGTCAAGTCTTCCTCAGCAAAAAAAAAAAAAAAGAGGCTATTAAGTTTTAATCCTCACCTCAGTAGGGGGACCCCACCTCAAGAGGAAGAGGGAGATAATTCCATTTTTCCTTGGTACATCTATAAGAACAAAGTCAAATAAAAAAGGCACTAGTTGATTTTCAATTTGAGATGCTTCTCTAAGAAAATTGTGGCCAATTGTTATTTAATGAATATGTGTAGGCATATTTCCATATCCTTAAATAACCTTTAAAATATTATTTTAATGAGTATATATGTATTTTATATATGCGCATATAAATATATACATGTGTAATAGTTTCCACTAAAATGTAGGAATGTTCCAAAAGTTGGGCTCCACCTTGGATTTTTGCCAAAATCTACTATTCAGCTTTGACCTCAGTCTTTGCAAGCCAAATATCTTATTATTCACTTTAAGATCTAGGTAAACATTCTGAATGTAACATGGAGTAAAATCTCCTTAAGTATTTTATATGTTGAAATTCTATCAGTCAGTATCATTATATCAATGACATAAAAATGAATAATTATCAATTCAAGAGTAAAATGCTAGAATAAACGACATAGATTGTGAAAATTATTCATTTCACATGCAAAAAAATTATTAACAACTTTCCAATGATTAAATAGGTAAATAGATAGTAGTTAACACAAATATTAAGAGAGCAGTGTTAGCTAAGTAACTTTGGGAAGAACATTGTTTCCTTTTTTTTTCTTTTTTTTTTGGTAAGGAAGACCAGCCCTGAGCTAACATCTGTGGCAATCTTCCTCTATTTTGTATGTGGGTCGTGCCACAGCAACGGTTGATGAGTGGTGTTGGTCCGTGCCCGGGATCCAAACCTGCGAACGCTGGGCTGCCGAAGTGGAGTGTGCCAAACTTACCCACGACACCACCAGGCCGGCCCCAATATTGTTTCTTTTTAGAGCCAATAATCATTTATAAAAATGTCAACAATATAAGGAAAAAAATTATACAGTAAATTATACTATAATTCTAATATTTAAAGAATTATTTGGCATGGGAGCATTACTAATATTGAAGAAAACAACCTAGAAGGACTATATATAATTTTTGCTTGCTTAATTCCACATAGCCATTAGTCTTTCAAGGAAAGATCCTATTTAGGAATTCTTATCTATGGGGATGAATTTCATATTTGTCACCCCAAAATTTCTTAAGGAGGAAAATCAATCCAAAATTATGTGCAACAACATGCCTGATAAATAACCGTTGATCCAGATGTAATAAAGAATAAAAGTTAATGATGAAAAGAAGAAAGTGCCGCAGACAGACAAGGCACCTACAGCACACAATTTCACTAACCAAATTATAAAACACAGACTTGACATGAATAGTTTAAAAAGACAATTATATATGGTTTAGGGTCTATGGAAACTAAAATTTTGAACAAATAGCTTTTCAAAATGTTGCTGCACTGAAAACTGTTCTCAGCAGACGAAGACGAAGAACTTTTGTGATTTACTCAAGCCATTAGGTACAAAGTTCCTTCCAGAAAACATAATATCAGAAAGATCTTTTCCTGAATTGTATTCTGCTGTGTCAGAAGTGTAATAGTGTTATTAAATGTGCTGCTTGTGTCCTTTTTGCATCAGTTTGACAGCGCAGTGGATTAGTGATGAAGTCAAGTGTGCTTCATCTCTGTTTTGGTGCCAAGAGGCCGTGGTCTCTGGTTCTTCCCAGCAGAGTGACGCTGATTGAAGAAATATTTATAAAATGAAAAGCCCATCAAGAAAAGTGTTGGGCAATTGTCTCTGACAATGGAACAAACATAGTGAAGGCTATGAGTGTTTTAGGCACCACAAGCCTCCCACGGCTGTGTGCACTCTTCGCTTGCGTATGGAGAAAGCTATTATGGCAGAGAACCACTGCCTGTGATCACCAGTGAGGGGGCCCTTTCATCATTCTTCTTCATCCAAAGATAAACCGAGTGACATAGAGGAGACTTTGAAACTGCCTTATTGTGTAATTTTGCAAAGTGTTCCAACAAACTGAAACAGCAGCTATTATGTGTTCAAAGCTCACTTGAATAACAAAAAAACTTAAAATTGTACCATGCAGAAAATAACACCAATTTCGCACAGGTACTATCAACCAAATGTTGCTTTAGAGAAAGTAGCTCATTTGTGGAACGTGCTGAAGAAGTGAACCACCTGATGGACTCTGAGAAGGCAAGTGTTTCATTCTCGAACTGGCTTTAAGGTCACTTCTATGTTCCCACTGCTGGAAAGGTGCTGGGCGTGGAGTGCATGCAAGGGAAGCCGAGGGGCAGGTGGAAATTCCCAGATGATAATGTTATCTTAGTGTTATCTTGCTCCTTTGTTCTATTTTTAGATGGAATATTTAAGGACAAATTTTTCCTTGAGTGCATGCAAAAATATTAGAACTGAAGATGACCAAGTGAAGGCAACAGTCTGAGGTTTGCTTACAAAATATTCAGAAAACCTCTTCAAGCAGGGCATACAGCTTCAGTTTGGGGGTGGGTTCAGCTCCATAGGCCAAATCTTCAAGCCCAGAAGAGGAAGAGGGGAGAAGACTAGACTTCAGCTGGTTGTTTCTATTTAGAGCAGCGTCTTCACTGCTGACATTTGGGACTGGATAGTTCTCCCTTGTGAGGGCTGTCCTGTGCACTGAAGGATGTTTAGGAGCATCCCTGGCCTCTACCCACTAGAGGCCAATAACACCCCTCCCCCAGTTATGACAACCAAAAATGTCTCCAGACATTACCTAATGTACCTTAGGGAGCAAAATCACCGTGAGAACCATTGATTTAGAGGAAGGAAATCTTAATCAATGGTACAGGCATTTCTTACACAATAACTGGCCATAAAGATGCTGCCATCAATCCTCCCCAGGCACGAGCATCTTCCATGGAACCCAACACTGACAAAGCTGCCAGAACACACCGTGCTCCCCCACGTATTTCAATTGGAAATGGGCTTCTGTTTAGCTCACACATGTGATCACACTGTCACAGGAAACTGCTGGTTGACAGAACTGAGACATCACTGTTACCAAACTATACCATCAAACGTTAAAAATTTAACTACTAAAGTTCTTAAGTGAACATGGAAACGTTAGCTAAATTTTTAGATAAAATTTCAGATGTAACCCAGAAGTTCTAAGGTGGCAATATGTGGCTTTGACAGAATATCAGTTCAACATTGGGTCAAACTGCGTATTCAGAGCACAGGTCTGAGGAGAAGCGTCCTGACGCAGAACCAGGGCCAGAGCTACCATGGGCACTCTTTCCTTGCCAAAGCATGGATAGTTGAATTTGCAAAACTTGAACTCACATACGATGTGACTGATCTGTAATACATATTAAGCTGCTGTGATGTCTCATGGATGTCATGTTATCCCATTCTTTCTTTGAAACAATCTTGCCAGGTAGGCAACATCTCCGTGTTGTGAATAAGGGACTTGAGCTTTAAAAAAAACAGGCCTGAGGTCAGAGGATAGTGAGTGACAGAGCTGGAATTTACATCCAGTTCTGCCTGATTTCAAACCCCTGCTCTTTTATCTCCCATCCCATGTGGTACTCCAACATCAGCCTCAAATACTCCTGTTTCCTCCAGACTCCCCTCCCCTGGAGAGTGAAAAGCCCATGGTTCTGTCCAACTTGAGTTCAAAGAAAGCTGCTGAAGTTATTTAATTATTCTGATGACTATTATAGAACATCTAGTTCTCTGTTTCATGGCAGGGAGGAACAGGTAGGTGGTAAGGGAATACAAGGGGAATTAGGTTTCCTAGTGCAAGGAAGCCAGCATATTACCAGGTAAACAGTCACTTGTTCTTCTCGAATCCCCCTCTGGTTTTCAGCTTCGTGTCACAGCGACATAACGTGGGCAGAGCCTGGCCCAGGCTATATTTTCACGTTCCCCCTTGAAAATGTTTGAAGGAGTACCATCATTTGTCTCCTCCCAGCAGGACTCTTCCTGTCTGGGGACAGACTTGACCTCCTGGGTGGGTGTCACTCTGCTGCCACCCTTCTGTGGTTGTTCCTTTCCGGCCCTCACGGGCCCTGGTGACTAGAGTCACTGTTGTTGAATGACCTTGGTCTTCAAACTGAGAAACAGCCGCCTCGCCAGCTCTACACTGAATTCCCAGTCTTCCAGGGGTCAGAAAGTGAGTCGTTTCAGTCCCCTCTCCACTGAGCACCAAAAAGAGCCCGGTGTATGCATTGCCGGACTCATTTCTTAGGTAGAAGGGAGGGGCCCTAAGCACCTAATGACTTGCATTCTAATTCCAAAAAAGTTGCTCTTATTCATGTGACCTGGGGGAATTTCCTTAACATTCCAGGCCGTTTATTCTTGTGAGGATCACATAGAATACATATGTCCTGGCCGTCATGAGGCCTCACACAAATGTAAGTTACCGATTAGTATCACTTGCAATAGCACTTTTCAGCATCTACTATACTGTATATTTCACTTATTTATTTTGTTTCTTCTCTAGTCCCACATTTTCCCAACTCCCCCTTGGCCCCCACCAGTTAGAGTGTCAGTCCCACGAAGGGAGGGACTTGGGTGCTTTATTAATTCTTGTGTCCCCAGAGCTCAGAAAAAGGCCAGGCACAGAGTCAGCTCTTGAGAAATATTTGTTGAATGAATGAATGAATTTATGATAAGCCCTCTGGGGAATTGCCAATGCTGCTTGTAAAATTTTATTCCCTGGAAAACTTTAAAAGAAGGGCAGGCAGGCCCTTCAGTGCAAGTTCAGTGATAACACACCTGGAGGACAGGTGTGGCCCCGAGGGTCACTGAGGGTGACTGGGAGTCCCAAGTCTACGTTTTCACGGCTCTCCATCCACTGTTGGTTCCACGGGGCCAGGCCATTCACCGTGTTCAGGTCAGGGTTCAAAAACTGACCATTACCTTCCTTAAAAATGTGTAAAACTATGCCTCAGAAAATCTTAAAAGCTTGTTATAGACTGATCCCTTCCTCACCTATCCTGGGGAAAAAATTGCACTTATTGATCATAGATTGGGCTGCTGGCTGAGTCCACCCAGGACTTTCCTAAACAGCTTTGAACTTGACAGGCTGGCCAAGGCCATTCCAGGCTCCTGGGGACTAGCCGCTGATGGCATCCAGGGCTGCGCTATTCAGTCAGCATTCCACTTGTATATTCCGTCTCCTCCTTCCTCCCTCCAGGAAAACATATGGTGAGAGCTGCTGTTTTTGGAGCAAACCCTTCCGGAAAAACAAACTTTTCATCTTTTTTTAAAAAAAAAGTTCCAGTAAACTCTTCTTGCTGATTTCTAAGGAAATCACTTCAGAGCTTAATTTTTGCATTTCCCATCAGAGTAATCACTTCTGTTACCAGAGAAAGTGCAACTGACGAGGCTCTGGAGACAGCTCTGCGTGTGGCCTGGAGTGCCAGGTGCAGGCGTGCACACAGATGTGTGTGTACAAACCAATATATTTAATACATTTATTATCACTGAGAGCAACGCTAAAGAATAGTCCATTTGCTTTTCCAAAAATGGCCAAATCATGACATTGTTGACAGCCCAGCTAGGAAGCGTCTGATGAAATTTTTGGCCCTGGAAATGCCAGGTGTTAATGGCTCCAGACTCTGTCTGCACTTCTGAATACTAAAAGGGCTCTGGGCGTGGCTGGAGGGGCAGAGAGTGCCCACATAGAAGCAGAAGGGAAGGCAAAGGTGGGTTCCATGGATCTTTGCTTCTCCTAACAAAGGCAGGAGTCAAACGCCAAGGCCCGAGCTGGGGGCAGCCAAGCGACAGCCCTAAAGACAGGAATGCATTTGTAATTAGTGCAAATGCTAATTGTGCTGAAACAGAATCAGGCCTCACTTTTGTCCTGGATATGTGGGTCATGTCCCATAAGAAAGCGCTGTTTCTCTTTTCATTTGCAGTGTTTAGTGCAGGATTTTATTTTTCTCAAGAGATGGGTGGAAGTTTCAATAAGACTATTTTTTTGTTCTTTGCCCAGATGCCTGCAATGTCAGACACACTACTTCCTTTAACTCTTCTAAAAGTCATGACTTCTCTTCTTGGGTCCAGGTGTATCTGACCCTGAGACACAGCCTGGGTGTCATCCCTCAGTAATTGCCCAGTGGGGAGCTGAGCCCTGGTTCTCTCCCAAACCCCATCTATTCAGAAATGTGGCTCTTCTCGAAGGGAGAATTATGGATTGTTGAGCAGGTAGACTCTCTAGGGCCATGTGTGGGGAAGTATCGGGCACTGAAAACCACGAGAACTGAAGAGAAAGGTCCATGTTGAGAAGTTAGCAACATGCCTCATGCCCAGAGTCAGCACTCAATAACTGATAGCTCCAATTTTTATCATAAGATATTAAACATTTTGGCCTTTATCTGTTTGCTTGGCCCCACTGGTGCATTTCATAGAATTCTAAAACCTGGTAAACTGGTCTTTCATTACCACCACAGCTGTGGTCTTCTTCAGAAGTTCCTGGCCTGGGAACCAGAGTCCACCTGGCTTTCTCTTTGCCTTCTGTCTATTGCTTGTAATTAGCAGAGCTCTGATATACAAAAGGTGCTCAATAAATGTTTGGAGTTGGCTGAATGGCCTTGTTAACCCAGCACTCTCAGAGGAAATAAACATTTTCCTTTGGCCAGTTTCCCACTGCTGGATTCATTAACTGCTTTGTTTCAGAGGATTGCATGTGGGGCTGGCTTTCTGAGATGGGTCCTGCTTTTCATGACAACGCACAAATAACAACAGATGAGGTCTTCACTCCACACGCTTAGCACAACCCAGACCATCCACGCTCCCAAACAGCAGAAAAAGAAAATTAAAACAATAGGCCAGGAGCAATTTAAGCTCATTCCACTCTGGCAAGACTTCTTAAGATTGAGTTAGAAGAGAAATAAATGTCTCTAAGGCAAGAAGTGCTGGTGAGCTCCCGCTGGTCCTGGAGGTGATTCAACCACAACTCCGCAAGAGTCCTGCCTCCACCACCACTAGTAGCATCTGCCTCAAGAGCCTTCAACACAATTGTAGTAGGTATTTCTTGTGGTTTCCTCTGAAAAAAAATTAAGCTCACCTATGACGGTCTAAACTGCAAAGACATTTATCGACTGTAGTCAATCAGTTCCCCTTTTTCTTAGAGCAACTTCTCTCTTTATTAAGTTGTTAGAAATCATTTCAATACATGTGGCTTTTCAAATAAGACCAACTCTGGGGAGATAAGCACAGACATTTGTACCTGTGCCACAGTAACCCCTGAGCCCACTGCTTATTATGGCTTTAAAGTTTCAGCCATATTGAAATTCGTCTCATCACCTCAAGGTTATACAAAGTTGGGGTCCACCCTAACATAGTTATGAATAGAGAAGCAACAATTCTTTTCTTCCCTTGGAAACTAACCCTTATTTTCACAGCGTGTTTAAGGCTTTAAGTGCTAAATACATTGATTCACTTTTTTTTAGGAAAAAAATGGTTATTCCAATAATCATCTCGCGATACATTGTTAAATCTCTCCCTAACCTTGCCTACCCTCTGTTTTTAGCATTGGCAGGTGAAGTTGTTCTTGCCAATGAGTCACCTGATAGGGTCCAAATAAAAGGTTCCTATATGTCTTTTGGTATAGAACTCTCTCAGAAAAACACAATTAGGCTGGTGACTGTGTTGTAAAGACCACTGCCGAGGGGATGAGCAAACACCTCTGGACATGAGAATCTTCATCACGGACACTGGAGAAGGGGGAGGGCCATGAATGATTTACATCCACAGAGCCCAGGCATGCCCCCAAGCAGAGACAGAAACTTGCAGAGATGTCCAGGGTGAAGGGAAAACAGGATGAAACAGGAAGAAGATGTAGGCAGGCAGACTTCTTGGGTGGGAATGACCTCAAGGACATCTGACCACTAGTGAGACCTTACTAAAAAAAGACAGAAAGAAAGGGAGGAGAGAAAAGGAGGAAGGGAGGAAGGAAGGGAAGGGAGAGAGAGGGTGGGAGGGAGAGGGGGAGGGGGAGGTGGGAGGGAGGGGGGTAGGGGGAGGGGGGGAGGGGGGAGGGGAGGGGGGGGAGGGAGGGAGGGAGGCAAAGTGGAAAGGCTGGTTCACCCAAGGTTAAGATCAGCCTTGACAACAGAAGACGCCTCAGGCACACAGAATACGATGGAAGGGTCTAGGCCAGGGGAAAGGGAGACTTCCTATCTAGGAGACATCTAAGAGGGACAAAGGAGACAGTTGGAAGGTCAGTAGGACAACTTGAAGTTGTGAACTCATTCCTGAGAATTCATTCCAGAGGGCCTGTTCTAGGAACCAGGAATACAACAGCCAACAAACTGTACCAGTCCCTCCTCCATCGAACTTACACCCTAGTGGAGGGATTAAGACAATAACAAAGAAACAAGTAAAAATATCACACCATTTGAGGTGGTATGGAGAAGCTAAAGGAGGGTAGGGATGGAGGGGGCAGGGATGGCGTGGGGGCTGCTATTTTTCTCAGAGTTGTCAGGGGCAGCCTCTCTGATGAGGTGGCTTCTAAGCAGATATCTGATGGAAAAGAGTTCTTGGCAGAGGGAACAGCAGCCAGAAGATCACTGAAACCAGATGAAGAGGTTCGTTCTCCAGGCATGGAGCCAGGATCGAGGAGGAGAATTCAAGGGGCTGCAGTGTGGCTCTCTCAAGATGGGTGAAGGAGACTGCAGCGGGCTCAGGGCGGCAGGGCAGCCTGGAGCTAAGGGGCCCTGGGTCTGGCAGTCAAAAAGGCCGGGAACTCTTAGCCTTCCTTGGTCCCGAAGCCACAGTCCTAAGCTGTTTAGGAGAGTGCCACCTGAAATGACAGGGAACTCAACCCTGCTTGGCCTCCATTCAACCCACTCTAATTTCAAGCATCTCTAATAGGAGCATTGCTTTTCCTTAAAGGAGCAGAAATCTGCCTACCTGCAACCCTACCTTTGTTCCTAGTTTTGTCCTTTGAAGTGCCAAGAATAAGTAAAACCCCTCTTCCACCTGAATGTCCTTCAAATATTTGAATATGGCTACTACTCCTCTGTAGAGACAGAATGGTTGCAAAGGTAAGAAACATTGGCTTCTTGTTTATATCCCAGCACCATCGCTTCCTAATGCTAAGACCAGTGTCAGGATGCTTACTCTCTCTTATCCCACTTTATACCTTGCTATGAAAAGGACATGAGATAATTTCTATAAAATGCCTGGCCAGTGACTGGCACACAGGTGGGATATACGAGATGGCAGTTTCCTTCTCCTGAGTCCTCTCATCTCAAAGCTAAATGTCACCAGTTCCTTTGACTATTCCTCTGTGTCATGGTTTCAAGAGCTGTCATGGCTAATCGTCTTTGGATGCACTGTGGTGACTCAGATGTGCTTAGCCCAAGGCAACACTGGAGGAGGAAAGAGTGAGGCAGAAGCAGGTGGACACCCGCTCACAGGCACAGTCAGATGGGGTCAGGGCGAGTGTGTCAGCCAGGATAGGCTTCGTCACGTGGCAGGAACATGCAACATACATCTCCTCTTCTGCTCCTTGTCCTCCTCCTTCTCCTCCTCCTCTCTCTCTCACACACACACACCCCGTGACACTTGCCCATTTCTAGTCTTCTGCCACCTGTCCATTTTCTATGATCCCACAATTATAAACAGTAATTAAATCAACTTCATCAGCAAGTAGCAGTCAAGACCCCAAACTGTGACCATCTGTTGTTATCACCCCCTCTACTTTGGGTGTCTATTTCTCTTCACCATATGTGTTCTACTTTTCCAATCTTAGACCCATTCTTGATGGAGAGACAAATGTGAAACAGGAGATGAGTAATTTCACTTTCTCTGTCTCATGTTATCCTTATACAACTCATACCCCAAAAGATGATTTCTCCCTTTTTTCATCTTCTAGTTCATAATGGAGTTTTTAGAATACACCATTTTTTGTGGTTCTTGACCTAAAATCTACATTGCTTGATCTAAGGCCCCACCTACATGGATTTGGCAGATCCATTTCCAAGACAAGAATTAGAAGAAATCCAGGGCAACATCTAAGAAGGAAGTCAGAGAAAAAGATACAGGGTAAAAATCTTTATTGCACAGATATGGAGGCCAGAAATGCTGAGCAGAATTTTTACAGATTTCTTGGGAACTTGTAATGCTCCCATTGTCTATTATTTTTGTTAATCCCTGTCTAATCCCTATAGTTACATGCAGTAACAAATCTTGAAACAAAGCAAAAATGACAAAAGGTTTATGGGATTTATTTTGGAGGGCAAAAGAGATGTACCTTATCTCGTTGCTCTTCTGTTCAACCAAGAGAGAGAATCCTGGGAGAAAAGCAAAGGAAGGCAGATCCAAAAGAAGGGCAACTTCCTAAGTCCTCGGGGAGAAAAATGAACAAAGGAAGTGTGGATTCAGCTTGGGAAGCACTGTCTCTTGGGACTCTACCTCCATGAAAGTCACTTTCCTGCCGATATCAAGTCATAGAAACTTCCCATGGATTCTGTGGAGTGCTGAGCACGTGTTGGATTATGCAGAGCTGTGTGTCTACAGTTTTTCTGTCCCACCTCAGCCTCTCAAGAGGGACAGTTCACTGACGTAACATCGACTAGAGCCTTACTCCCGAGACCAAGGTTTAGTTCCCAGTGGGAATTTTCAATGAAAGCTGCAAATTTCTACCTGCTACTCTCAACCAGTTGTCTTTCATTCCTCACCTGTCAACATTGGCTTAATAATCTACTGCAAGTTTTATCCTTCTAAGATAATAATAATAATAGCAATAAAAATAATACTAGCCAACATTTATTGAGCATTTAGTATGTGCGAGGCACTGTTTCATGCGCTCAACATGTATTAACTTATGCCTCACCACATCTCTTTGAGGAAGGCACTATCTTATCACCATTTTACAGATGAGAAAACTGAGGCTTTAAATCACCACGCTCGTTAGCCGGGGAGCCAGATGTGCTTGCCGGCAGCAACTCCAGGGCTCCTAACCTTGCCAAAACAGAACATCTGAACAGGAAACATCCTCCGTCTAATGCAGACTTTAGCTGGGCTCACTGCCTTCCCAGACCACCCACAGTCTACAGCTTTCAAAGAGTTTAATCCCATGGGGTCCTTTCTTCAAGTAAAATCTTGCACAGAAGACCCAAATCTACGTTAAACAGATAAATGGAAGTTCCTTGGTTGAATTAGGAGGAAGATCCAGGATCCCTGCTCCTACTCACCTCCAATCAGCCCCTCCCTGGTACCCCAGAAGGTTCTGCAGAGTCTTGGAGCTTCTGTGGAACACAGTTGGAAAAACCCTGGACCAGTCTCTAGTTGCTCTCCTTCCACTGGTAAAATTGCCAGCTCCAGAGTTTCTTTCCAACTTGATTCCAAAACTCTAGGGCTTCCTCTTGCTTCTAGGATAAGTTTTGAAATTCTGCATGGGGAAGTCCAGGTTTTCCAAAACCTGTCCATACCCCATGCACCTAGGCTTTCCTTCCATACTCCCATTCCATCCAACTGGCCTGACATGCTTGCCATACCCAAACAGGCATCATTCTTTGGACCATTTAAGTGACCTCCACTTTCTCCTCTGCTTCTGCAAATTCTAACAGCAGAAACCAAGTCGAGCGTGGCTTCTCCATAAACTTTCCTCTGACTGCTCACTCAGGCCTTGCCACTTCCCATAGTAATTAGCGGACAGGTTCCACTGCCAGAACAGAGACCAAACAACAATGACCAAACAACAAGTTTATTTCTCTTGCAAGAATTGTCTGAGCACATGCACTCTGGGCTGATACAGCAGCCCCACGGTACAGGACCCAGGCTCCTTCCAGGTTGTTGCTCTGCCATGCTCTCTGTGGTGGCAGGGCTCACCAGCACTGCTTCTGAGTTCTGCCTGGAAGGGGAAGAGGGTGGGAGGACACTTGCTTTTAAAGGCATCACCCTCTACTTCAAATCATACCCCACTGGCAAGATGAGAATGGGTGTTTGGAGAACAACTAGCAATCTCTTCCACATTTAACTAATTCAAAGAGAAAGGGGGGAGGGGCATTTTCTCTCAACTCTCTTGAAAAGCCCTGGGGTAAAGGGACCTTGTCCCACACATTGTATCCCCCGCAATGCCTATCTAACCTCGGCATCTTTCTATACCTTGAATGTACTCAATAAATAATTAAAGAATGAATATATAGGTATGGGCATTGATGAATAAGAAAACAGATACATGGACATTTTTGGAAACTAAAGATAATGCTGAGTTTCTTTATATCAGTGCTGAATTTAAAGTTTCCAACTACTGGGTCCTAAACCTAAAAGGGTTTTGTATATTTACTTTTAGAAAAGTTACCCTAGGAGAATATTTGAATGGATGCGACTTTTCCAAACTGCCTTCCTCCTGCCCTCCCAACACACACACACACTCACACACACACATCTGCAGCTTATTCAAACACAGAATCTGGGAAACTGCTTCATTTACACTCATACTTCTTTCATAAGATAGTTAATGTGAAGTCAATGAAAGGTTTGGCAAGCTGAAGTTTAAAACATGAAAGCATAATGGTAAAATTACCTTCCCAGGCACCGATCTATGGTGATAACATCTTAGATAATTCACTGAGTGCTTCATCAAATGACAAAAACTTTGGCAATGTTTTGATCCAGGTGATGTTACTATATTTAGGAGTATGAGTTTTAGTCTACCTCCTTTTGCAAAGAGAAGTTATTTTCAAATATTTATTAAAGAAACTATCTTATATCCTTTTCTTTGGGCAATAGTTGGATTTATGTGTTTATTAATTCATCTCTCTATATATTCAATATCACAAATACTACCAAAAGATTTAAGAGGCTCTAAGGCAGCTGCAGTTAAAGAACAGTAACTACATGGACCCTATTTGCCAGCTGCAAAATATTGTGTCAGTCCAGACTTCCTCAGCCTTGAACAAAGCCTAGGAAATAATAAAAATAACAATAATAACGAAAGCAGCTTCCCTGTTACACCTACTTGGGGCTAGATATTGTACTCACTGCATCACAGGGATTCTTTCAATCCTTTAACAACTCTGTGCATAAGAAAACCAAAGCTCAAAAACTGAAGGGATCATTAAAAGTCCTTCAGAACTGGGGACCAGTCAGGTGGTGTAGTGGTTAGGTTAGTGCACTCTGCTTTGGCAGCCCAGGGTACACGGGTTCGGAACCTGGGCACGGACCTATACACCACTCATCAAGCCACACTGTGGTGGCGCCCCACATACAAAGTGGAGGAGGATTGGCACAGATGTTAGCTCAGGGACAATCTTCCTCAAGCCAAGAGAGGAAGATTAGCAACAGGTGTTAGCTCAGGGCCAATCTTCTTCACCAAAAAAAAAAAAAGTCTTTCAGAACTGGATTCAAATTGAGTCCATTTATTTCCAAAGACCTTTGCTTTTTCAATTACAGAGAAATCAGATTAATAGTTGTCACTATTCTCTCCATGTATGCTTGGTATGGAGTCCTGAGCAATATGGCTTCACCCCAACATGCGTCTCTGTGCTTGTATTCACGTCTCATGGCAGGATTAGAGGGACAAGAGCTCGTCCACAGATGCCCCACCAGTGAGCTCGCACAGAAAGACGCCTTGTTGACTGGGAATCTCAGGAGACTCTGGGCACCATGGAGGGTACCTGCTCTTCTCTCAAGACCCTGAACAGGGTGGGACAAGGCAGTATGATGATGCTGACCCAGATCAGACACAGAAGGAGGTGCCTCCCTCAGAGGAGGCCCCCTGGGCTCCTACTTGCTCTTCTAGACCATCCCTCCTTCAGTGTCTCAGTCTTCCCTCCGCCCTCCTCTCTCCCCTTGAACTCAATTCTTGCGGTGGAGTCTGGGCCTCTGGCATGGCCTGAGTGTAGGCCAATCTGCTTTCTTCCTGGCTCTCGCTGCACACCTCCCACCAGGAGCACTGTCAAAGCTAGTTTGTGCTTTGAATTTGATGTTTCTGGCAAAGGAAGGACTGATCCTCAAGGCCTAGGTCCTCAGGCTAGGCCCAGCTCTACTCAGCAGGAGTCTAGCAGCATTCCAGCTCACATATTCTTCCAGGTCCCTCAAGGAAGAAGTGGGGATTTTCACTTCCCCTCACTACGGAAAATCATCCACCCTCCTTCAAAGGACCTGGCTGGGAGAGACGGGCTCAGAACCACACACACATGAAAACGTTCTAGGAGTTAGCTCTCCCCTGACGCTACATGTGCAGAGTAGGACACGGGCCAGCATAGCCCAAGTAGACTCGGGTGGCCTGTGTCTGCGATGCTTTCCTCAGTGGAATGGAATCTCGCACAGAGCTCCTTCACAACGCAAACACTCTCACATGACACTTGTCTTGAAATCTTACTCGAGAGGCCTCTCTCCCTCTGTTCTAGCCCAGGATTGCTCAACAGCAGCATGATTGACATTTTAGGCTGGATAATTCTCTACTGTGGGGGCTGACCTGTGTATTGTAGAATATCTAACAACATCCATGGCTTCCACACACCAGATGCCAGTAGCACTCCACCTCCCCAGTTGCAGCAACCAATAGTATCTCCAGACATTGCCAAATGTCCATGGGAAGCAAAATCACCCCCTTTGAGAACCACTTGTCTAGCTGGTTGCAGCTCATCCAGTTCTGATGGCCTTGAGCCGCTTTTCCCCAGAACAATAGGCAACACCCCATCCCACCAGCCTCTCTCAACAGTCTTCAGATACTAAAACTCTTGCATATTTGAAAACAACTGTCACACAGATGTCCCTGAACTTTCTAGCTGTTCGAGTTTGCGCTTCCCCACTAATATGCACATTGTACTTTGAGTGCCCTTCCTTAGGAATTGCAAGAATATCCTTTCCTGGGCATTTCTGCAGCTGGTAGCCCTCCTACTCTCTCCCAGTCCTCTAATTACTGTGGTGCTGCTCTGTGTGGAACTGTCACTCACTCCAACCCCAGGGCCAGGGTCTTCCCTAAGCCATGGTGGGAGGGGATGGTCATGCTTAACAATCTTAACTAGGAACCTTGAGGAATTACAAGGTAAAAAGAAAAATACATTAAAGAAAAAGAAAAAGACATTAGATATTAGTCCTCACAGGTCCTAAGCACCTTTGCATGGGAGAATCTCCTCCTGGCTGTCTCTCTCCTCAAACACTGGCCTACCACCGTGTCACTTGAGTGTCCTTCCTCCCTGCCCCTGCCATTCTCCATCCCCAAGAGGGTCAATAATCTCTGCAGAGATGCACCCTGCCCCAGTGAAGACCAGCACTTGCTCTTCGTTAAACAGAATATGAAACATTCTAGTCTGATGTGGGAACCAACTACATTTGGACACGTCCTTTGGCAGGACTCCCACAAAGAAAATGGGCAAGCATTTCATATGCAGCTTCCTGATCAAAGACCAAGTCTCATGAGCCACATAAAGCAATTGTTACAAAGCCACCCCACCCTGCTTGGTCGTTCAGCATCCTTTTCCTTCTCAGCATCACATGCACTACCAGAATCAAAGTTGACATGACTTCCGGTTTTACTTATCTCAGTGCTGTGGGGCTAAGAAGCCACGAAATTTCCAGGTTAGTCTTTGTCCCACAGAACCATCCTAGTTTGGAACACCCATCAGATGAGGAGCAGTTACTCATTACTCTTCCAGGAACATCCCTACTCTGCCACTTTCAAAGAACCAAGTTAGAGCCAGAGAATTGCCGGTGGTGGTTTTCAAACTTCTCTCAGCATCATGACCCTTTCATCACACAAGTCCAGCTGAGGCCTCAAGTGGAGCCAACTGGCTGATGCAAGCTGGGCCTGGACCCCCTGGACACACCCTAAGGACCGATGACCTGAAGTATGATCAGAATAATGACCTGGGAGCTTGGTATCCAGATGTCTGGTTTCAAAGGCTAAAGAAAATGAAGAGTGAGGCCACTTCCCCACCTGTGTAACTCAAGTCAGATTTTACTGTCACAAACAAGCAAAGGGAATGAAGTGTCCGGCAGGGAGAGGAGGCACTGCGCCGGCTAATGGACGAGGAGGCAGTTGGGAGCCGCGAGGAAGAGCTGTGCAAGTGTACTGGGTGGTTGGAGCTCCTCTTGTTTACCAGGCACGGACCAGCTAGAAGGAGGATGCTGAGAGGAGGAACCCAAAGGGCTTCCCTAGGTCTGGGGTTCTCGACCTCACACTATCGATGTTGGGGTTGGGTAATTCTGTGTTGGAGGGGGCTGTCCTATGCATTAGGACGTTAGCAGTGTCGTTGGCCTCTACTCACTAGCTGTCCGTAGCACCTTCCCCCCAAGTTGTGCAAATGGACAAACCAAAAATGTTTCTAGAGGTCACCTGTCCCCTGGGGGTAAAATCGCCCCCAGGTAGAACCACTGGCGTTTACAAAGCCCACTGAGCTAAGAACTATGGATGAGAACAAGCATGTAAGATGTTGTTCTTATCCTCCAGAAACTTAACGTCCAGCTAGAAGGACAAGAAGTAAACATGCTAAATCACACAGTGAAATATTTAAATAATAAAAGGTAAAGACGACAAGAGATGTCACAAGATGGTATGCAATTAATAGGATCTTAACGCTTTCCTAACACTTGTTCCATTGTATTTTATTGAAATTATTAAATTATCTATCTTCCTTAATTAAAATGGGAATGCCTCAAGCATAGACTCTCAACCTTTTTTGTCTGACACACAGTAGGTGGTCAATACTTGTCAGAGGAGGGCCTTGCACTGGGTCAGACCAGGCGGGAGAAGGAGGGCATTGAAGGAGATCCTGTCCAGGGGGCTTCAGGCACCAACTGATCTCCAGGTGGGCTGGCCAACCGGCTTGCTTGACTGGACATGGTCAGGGACTTTTGAAGTAATTTTAATTTTTTTTTTTTTAAATCTCTTGGCTTTGAGACAGTGTTACCGAATCAGGTTCGTTTTTGCCCACCACCCAGAAAGCCAAACACCAAGATGATGAGATTGCAGCAGAGAGAGGGTTTAATCACAAGGCAGCCAAGTGAGGAAAACAAGTCTCAAATCTGCCTCCCCAAAAATAGGGACTCAGGGATATTTATCTGGAAGGGGGCAAGGTGGTCTGAAATGTGGAGATAGATGATTAGAGGTGAGGAGAGGTGAGGTAACTGATGGTCTGGGCAAGTGTAGTCAGACTTCACGCCTCTTCACAGGCCGCATGTTCACAAAATGGTGGTGTTAGCATGACCTGAGGGTGGAGTTTTTAGCCTCTTGACGTCAAAAGGTCGCTTGTGGGACATCTGTGCGGGCCCAGTTGATGGGTTGGTGGTCTCAACCAGCCTCAAGTGGACAAGGGGCTCTAATTCCTGAAAAGCAGCTCAAACACCCATTACCAGGGTGACCCAGGCTTCAAGGAGATGTTATCTATAGGAACCTAGTGGGAGTCAGATAGCATATTGCCTCAACAGCGCAGTTAACAATGGGCGGGGGAACACCTAAAAGCTACAGTCAGTAATTGAAAAGGAAACAAACTTTAGTTCCTGGCTACTCAATCATCTGTGGCTAACTATTAGCCGGTTTCAAGAGCGTGAGAGAGCCGGGGAAAAAGAGAGAGCAGGAGCATGTGGCGTGTAAGCTCAGCAATGTGAAGGAAGTTCATAGAGAGGGAGGATTTCCCAGGCAGTCTCAGAAGAGACATTTACTTTATCTCACAGCCCTCCTCTCCGGCCTCCATCCCTGAGCTGTCTGTGTCTAATCCCCTCAAAAAGGCAAGTGGGTGGCAAATCCCGGTGACAAACCGTGGGCTCTTGTCTAGGGTAGACAGGCTGCGCGGCGCAGGGGCAGAGGTGACCCTGCGGGAGGGACAGGAGGAAAACCCCGGCCCATCGCCCGCGGGCCTCGTGTGTCCGTTTGCAAACGCGCGCGAGCACCTGCCGGTGCCGGCCAGCCGACAGGACAGCCCGGACGGCCGCGCACGGCGCAGAGAGGAGCCCGGCTCTCGGGGAGCGCACGGCCACGGCCTGGCGTCGCAGCGGGGGCGGGCCGCCCGGGGGAGGCGTCCGCGCGCGCCGGGCCTCCCCGCGTCTCTGCCCAGCGCGGCCGCAGCGGTCCGTCCAGGCGCCGCTCCCGGCCCCCGGGCACCCTTTGAGTAGCCTGGTCCCGGCTTACATGCAAAAGATCCAAACTGGCCCTTCTGTGAAGTTTGGGGCAGGTTTGGGGGCAGGAGGTGGGCCAGGATGAGAACCCAGGGGACATGTGAGAAAACAAGATGAAGGGCCAGGTCCCCCTGTGACGCGGGACAAAGCCCGGGCTCCTCCGTCCTCCGGCTTCCCGGAGCGCCGAGGGAGGGCCGTGGTCCGGCCGAGCGCGGTGGGCGGCAGCGCCCTGCGGCCTCCTGCCGGCCGGGCGGCCGCGGGGCGGGCAGCGCGGCCAGCGTGTTCACTCAGACAGCGCACATCCGCCCTCCCGCGCGCCCCGGGCGGCTCCCGAGCGCGACAGACGCCGCCTCAGCCGCCCGCCCACCGCGCCGCGCGGCGACAGCCCCGCCGCCCGGGCACACCCGCCTCCGCGCTCCTGCCTCCGCCCCGTCTGAGGTCGCCCTTTATTTTGCCTTCAGGCTTTTTATTCTTCCCAATGGTGATAAAGAAAAGCAGATAAAAAATTTTTAAAGAAAAAGAAAAAAATGTTAAGCTTTCTCCCTCAGAAGGGAAAAGAAGGGCTGAATAAACAGAATGTCACTGAAAAGACAAACAAACAAGATTGTTTCTAAAAGAACCAGATGGACTTCCAAATAGCCTTCGACTGCGGCCCACAGGGCTGCCCAGGGAGCAGCAGCGGCGAGCCGGGCGGTTTGTGCGGGCTGAGCGTTCAGTGATTTAGATCAGGACCCTAAACCCTGCCGGTCAGCCTGCGAAAACGTAGGCGATTTTGGAAACGTCAAACCTCACCGAAATGAGATAAAATAAAACAAGCCCTTTATCATCTTCCACCTTTCTAGCATGTCCTATGTCATTACTTTCTTTCTGATAGGTCACCAACGTCTTGAATAAGGAACTGCCGACCAGATTTTTTCTGACTGCGGAGTTGAGGGAGGCTGGGTGTTTGTTTTTGTTTTCCGTTTTCCTAAAGCTTTCCCACACTTAGCTAAACGGCCGTGTGCATAGTGAGATGGGCCAGTTTGACTGGCCTTTTCTCCTTATCTATTTAATTTGTCCTTTATCCATTAAATCAACTATGTTTTTAAAAATGATATCTGACTGATATCCAAATTCCTCTAATAATTCCCAACAGCAGGGTAATGTGTGCTATACAGATTGAAGGCGAAAACATTTGTCTTAAAAACCATTTTTCCATTCTCTAAGGATAAATTCTATTTTTTTAAAATAGACTATTTTTAGAGCAGTTTTACGTTCACAGCAAAATTAAGCAGAAAATACAGAGATTTCCCACATACTCGCTGTCCCCACACAGGCACAGCCTCCTCCACTATCCACATCCCACACCACAGTGGTGCATTTATTACAAGTGATGAACCTACACTGACACATCATCCTCACCCATAGTTTACACTAGGGTTCACTCTGGATGCGGTCATTCTATGGGTTTGGACAAATGTACAATGACATGTAGCCACCATTATATTATCATACAGAGTAGTTTCACTGCCCTAAAAGTCCTCTCTGTTCTCCACCTAGATAAATTCTATTTTTCAAAGAGAATCAAATTCAGTATATGAAGTATCTCCTACTTGACATCTATGTGTCACGCATCTACTGGGAGAGAAATTTCTTTTTTGTCAAATCTAAACTTTAAAAGGTTTGAAGGGGCCGGCCCCGTGGCTTAGTGGTTAAGTGAGCACGCTCCACTGCTGGCAACCCGGGTTCGGATCCCGGGCTCGCACCGACGCGCTGCTTCTCTGGCCATGCTGAGGCCGCGTCCCACATACAGCAACTAGAAGGATGTGCAGCTATGACACACAACTATCTACTGGGGCTTTGGGGGGAAAAAATAAATAAATAAAATCTTTAAAAAAAAAAAAAAAGGTTTGAAGAAGGGCAATAGCTACCCCAATTGCTAGAATAAATGCTGTTGAAACTTCCCAAAAGGGAAGTCTGAAACATATACCGCCGACATCACTTCGGGTGGAAATCCAGGTCCCAGTCATGGGTAGAAGCTCTGGCACTAGGGTCCTGCTGGTCTACCAGATCCATCTAATTCTAAGAAGGATGGCCTGGAGCCCTCAGTGCCCTGCCTGATGAGTAACACTTGAAACTGTACCATTGGAGCTTGTTTCCATGCCATGGATGTATTAGGGCCCACCTTCAGAGCCTCCTCTGGCAGCATATTTGATTGGTGACTCTGAAGAGACAGAACAGGAGGCATCACCCGAGAGGGTGAAGGGATGGGGACCAGCAATAAACCCAGCCCACGTTGGAATAGAATCCAGACCCACTTCTCCTTGGGCACAGGTGAAAACAGCCCAAGCAAAAGGTGAGACTATGGCAAATCACAACGTGTCACCTAGTGGGCATGCAGGGGGGTGGGAGGCAGAAATATATTCTGGGCAATATATTGACCCCAATTCCACTGCCATTTACCAACTGGATCCTGAGCAGGTTCCGCTTTATCCCTCCAAACCTTGGTGTCCTTCCTGCAAAGGAGAATAGTCAGAAGGCATAGCTTGTTGTAGGAATTTAGACAGCTGGTATCTATAAAGGCTCCTTCATCATGATATGTGTTTTCTTTTAATGAATGTTTATAAAGCAACCTTGTTCCTTTATTCTTTTCTATCAAAGAAACCGGGTGTGTGAGATAAATTTAGATGCGTGCCTGAGGATAGAGACATCTCACTACATTTAAAATTTTTGATATAAAATAAGGAAAGAAGGAGGCAAGGAAGGAAGGGAAGGAAGGAGGGAGGGAGAAAACAAAACCCAAGACAAAACTCGTCATGCTTTTTTGATAGCCCTGACAGAAGAGTTCTTCAGCTCTATCCTAAGTTTTTAGGTGGAGGCAATGCCAAGGAGCATTATTTTCTAGTATCAACACTCCATTGTAGGCTGTAGTTAGGAACTAGGGGAAAGAGGAAAAAATCTTCATCAGGGCTCTTAAACTTGTTCACAGCAAAACTACATTACATCATGGCTAAACAATTCCAGAATTTCATAATATGTGGCCCAGCTTCAGAGGACATGGTGACATTTCATCAAAACATAAATTCATCATTTCCTCAATGTGGCCTCCTTTTCATTGGTTGGCAAACTTAAAGAATTTTTTCTAAGCAACAGTTTGTCAGGCACGTTTTATGATCCTTACCACACAGAAACAACGCCACCGAAACCATGCCCAGGAGTATTGTTTGCTTGTCCATATCCCATGCCTAGAATAGCCGTTCTCCGTTTTCGGGCTTGCTCCAGAGTCACCTGGAGGGCCAGTGAGGGCACAGACACTGGGCCGCACTCCTAGGGCTTCTGGTCCAGCAGGTCATGGGTGGGCCTGAGATACTGCGTTTCTCGCGTTTCTGGGTGATGATGATGATGCTTGTCTGGAGACTGCATTTGATAACCACTGGCCTAGAATAAGACTTGGTGCATACCAGGTCCTCAACTAATATATGCTGGTTGCATGAAAAGGCAGGGTCTTGGGCTGTGTTTCTGCCTATGAAGGGTGGAAAAGCTTGAGTGCTTTGGTCTGCATTGAACTTTGGGTTTCTGGAACTCACAAAGACCAGTGGTTGGTCCAATGACCTTTAAGAAAATGTCATTGGACCAACCACAGCCAAGGTAGAGGTTTCCTTAGGACCAGGTTTTATTAATCAAATCTACTCAATGACTAAAAGAAGAGCAACAGTATCCAATAACTTTTCAATTCATTCTGGCTTCCCCTTCCCGAATGCTAGTGACTCTGAGTACTTATCCAGAACGATTATCCTATCATTCTACTTCTACAACCAGGAACTAGTTCCACAACAAGGCCTGTGGGTCCTCATGGCCAATCTTGCATTCATTTCTGATTTTAGGCAAGTTTCCTTGGCTCCTCTGTTCTAATGATGAAGGGACTAAGGCAGTCAACTGAGATTTTGAGACTTAGTCTTAGAACTGGTGGCCCACAAGCCTGTAGTGGGATTATCCACCTCTCAATGGCCAAAAGCCCTCCCAACAGTTGGCCTGCTGCCCATTGCTCACACGCACCCCATTCAGGTTTACAGGTGGTGGTGGAGATCCAACCAAAACATTCCTCTGGGTGATAAGATAGAGGTGCCATGTCACAGCCTGCCCAGGCAAGAATAGAGCCATATCATCTCTCAAGATTTGTTAATATTAAGCATATTGACTCTGATCGTTGAGCTGTTTCCAGTGAGGAAACAGTGCTGAGATTGATTTTCTAAGCCCTTATGAGCAGCAAAGGGTTCCAGGCAAAGGCTGAATAAAGGAGTGCTTTTTGATTGATAGCTATGTTTGAGTGTCGCCTTTGAACCTAGGTTGAATCCCGTTGTGCCTTTCAAGGAGCAAATCCTTGATAGTCTGAAGGCCTTTAATGATAAGGAAAGCAGAAGAAGCACAAGATCATAAGTCAAAGAATTGATCCTACCACGAGGCCAGGCAGAAATACTTCCGAGGGCTTAGGAAGATAAGAGGGGAAGAAGGAGAAAAAGGAAAATCTTATTCAATTAAGCCAGGTAAAATTACCACTTTTGTAGGTCAAAAGGGGCCAAATGACAATTTCATGTGGTTCAACTCAGTAGATAAGAGAAGCACTCACTTCTTACCCATCTGGCATTTACAATTTCCCTTTCCCAGACTCTGGGCAGTTCTACTTCCAGCCACTTGCTTCCATGTGACCACTATTTCCTCAGTGGAACAATGATAGGAGGTGGAAAGGCCCTGGATCAACCAGCTCATGTAGAGCATAAAGAAGAAGCAGCCTGTGCCAACTCCAAGCACCTTTTGGTTTCTCTTTTCCTTTGGCCTCCAAAATACCAACTGCTGTAAACGGGATACCTCTTTTGGTTAAGCTCAAGCAGCAGATGGTTAGCATTTGTCCCTGAAGATAAGCCGACTCAAAACCAGTCATGAGCTGAGCGGAAGAAGTGTCCTTTGTGGAAGAAAACCTAAAACTCTCACATTAGTAAATAAACACATCGCACGGGTGAAGTTAATATTCAACAACTATAACTGTAATAGAGTGGAAAGGTAAAGAGCTATCAAACATGAGACTGGAACACTGAGAGCATCATTCACTTTATGTAGACCAAGAGGTAGATCCTACTGCAGGACCAGCTTTGTGACCTCGGGAATTCACGTCACCTCTGGGAGCCTCAGATCCCTCAGCAGTCAAGGGAGAGGATTGGGTTCCCATCCGCTAAGGCTGTCTCGCCCCCACAGCCTATGATTTTCTAGAGCTACATGACGACTGTCCTGAAGGACAATATTAAATAATGAGAGGGTACATGAGGGGTGGATAATCTTGGCATAAATGACCACAAAACTCACCATTTAACTTGCAATCTTTCAAAATAATTAATTGCAGCCTCTATGAAGGAAATGTCCTAAACGTGCAGTTGGAGGCGCAGGCTTATCTAAGAGGAGCGAAGGCAAAGGTGATCACCCTAACGAGTGATCGCCACCAAACATCCCAGTGTGTGTCTGTTTGTTTTAAGGTTGGTCAGTCCAACGTGGTGAAGCAGACGGCAATAGGTAAAGAGCAGAGGTGGGGACTTAGCTGATGGAGTGAACTGACACTAACGATGAACTTATACAATCTGAGACGTTTTCCTTTCCAACTTTAATAACTTAGGTCTTAGAGGTCATGGAAATCACCTCTTACTGGCAATTGAAAGCAAACGCATTACACTTCAAAGCTGTTTAACAACTGAGGTTAGAATGTGACAGAGCAATGTCAAAGTTGTAGACACAGTCCCTGCCTGGCCGCACACTGTTGCTGGCACAGGGTGGGGCCTGAGCTGGTCTGTTTGCTCGCCACTGCCCAGGGCAGGCCCTCAACATGTATTTGTTGAATGAATGCATTACCTATTTTACAAGACTGTACACAATGCATGTGACTCTCCAAAGCTTTAGAAATGAGATATCTTGAGTGGCTAGCACAGTTGAAATCTTTCTGAGCTATGAAAAGAAAATTCAACTTCTATTTAAATGACATTTATACATAATTTCTATGCCATTTTCAGACTAAATTTTTACAATTTAAAAAAACTGTGCAATGGCTCAAAGTAGATCCCACGTTGAAAATTCACTCGTAAGTAGTTGTGAAAAGAATGATCAGGTATGGTCCCAAAGCATGCAAATGATAAAGTTAATGATTAATGTGAGAAGAAAACCTTTGGATCTGTATTTAATATCATTTTACTATTGGTTTAAATCTGTTTTTAGCATAGAGTACTGATAAGGTTGGGCTTTTTCTGACTCTAAGCTCTTTAACAGAAAACAGAAACCAGCTGAGAGCAGAAGGCTCTAGTTTTGTCCTGCTTAGAAAAAATACCATCGAAGGAAACAGATGCTATGTAGCTCATGAAAGAAAATGAACTCTTGTAATTCTTGGAACTTAGAGAGAGCTATCAGTTCTTTTCTGGAATTAGCAGAAAGCAGTCAGGGAAAGATTGTCCAAGCACACGGGAGGATGCCAAGGGGACTTTAAGAGCTGAAGAGCTGTGAGCTTTATAAATCTATAGTATTGAAAGGGAGAGAAAGAATTAAAGAGTCTTTATTTCAAACAACATAGGAAAATGAGGAGGAAAGTAATAACTGTCAAATTTTAATTTGAAATTTGCACCAATGTGCTTATATGCCTTTAAATCGTACTCTGATACATTCAACTTTAAAATTAAAACGCATTTAAACATTCTTTTAAATACCAATATTAGTAAACTTTATACTTTGGGTTTTAATATTATTTTGATTAAGAAAAAGAAGCTTCACTAAATAGGAAAATGCTCTGTATTCTATCATCTCAGTCAACCTGACGGTAGGAAGTGCCCTCTTTGGACCACAGAGCTTAGCGCCCGGGAACCCCCATTTGCATGCATCAGCACACACAGGAAAATAAAGATTTCCCTTGAGCATGTCTCATAAAACTGGGAATGATGAGATGTGTCCCCAGTGCTGTCAACAGGGCTTTGAAATTTCCCTTCTAAACTCTTAGTCTTCCTGCTAAGTAGATGAGTCACAATTCTCAAGGCCAGAATAAAATGTGATTCAAATAAACATCTATTGAGTTTCCAGTTTTAAAATTTACCTCATATTTGTCGAATGTCTACTGTATACGGGGGCTGAACATTTCCAGGGAAACAAAGATGACCAAGACATAGATCTTGATCTTCAGGGAAGTTACAGCTACTAAAGGGGGGAAAAATGTGTGCACTAATATCAAACGCATAAATACTTTCTTTAAAGGAAAATCCTTACGCATTCAGAACGATCTTCTTCGTGTTCAGAAGACGGCTTCTAGACAGAAGAGTCAGGGATGAAACAGAGAGAAGCTGCCATTTAAGCTGGATCTTGACAAGTAGGAGGGCATTTAGGGAAAGGAACAATCACACAAAACCATGGAGTTTATCGGTTAGAACTGGAACTTGCAAACTGGCAGTCCGTGGCCAAATACAGTCAACAGATGTGTTTTGTTTGGCCTCAGCAATGTTTTTTTAAAAATTTTGAATCAGTTGCCAGCATTTTAAAATTGAGATTTCACATAAAAATCTGGATATTGCGGCTGCTCTTGAAGAAATCAGGAGATGTTAACACTGGGTCCACATCCCACGTAATGCAAGAGCCAGCTGGAGCTCTGCAGCAGCTGCTGCTGTAGAAGGGCCTGCAGCTCCCGCTGCACCCGGCCTGCTCAACCTGCCTCGCCCTGATGCGTCCTGGGAGTGCCCTGGGGGAGACTGCCGTGTGACTTCTAATTCAAAGCATGAGTGTGGGTCAGACCAGGGCTATGCTGGTAAATGTTTAACAGACTGTCTAAGGAATAAAGAAAGAAAAAGTCCTGATTGTAGCTTTTGCCAATTTCTGTGGTGTAAATGCTCTCACCGTTGCCAATTTCAAGCTCTCAAGGTTATGTCACTGAAAGTGGAATTGGAAAGAGATGCACATAGCGGGCTCTCCCAAGCCGGTAAAAACCAGCCCCAGCGTACTGCAGGGTCAGGCAGACCTGAGTTCACAGGCAGGCTCTCCTGAGGAAGTTCTTCGTTCTCCCAGCATCAAGGAGAAACCATTGCCAGCCTGGCAGTGCTCTTGTGAGGGTTAAATGATTTCCTCAGGTCTGTCTTCCAATTCATTAGTTCACAATTGTGACTAGCCTTCTTTTTAATCCTTGTCCTGAGTTTTTTGTATCAATACTGCATTTTTTTATTTCTGGAATTTGTATTTGGTTCTTTTTCTAATATTTTCTGTTATTTTTAAAGAATATCTTGTTTTTGCCTTATAGGGAGTCGTTCCTTGTCTCGTCTCTTTAAGCAGGTGCTCAGGGGTCCCGTTGTCCACCTTGTTAGGGTGTGAAATCCCTAGGTGTCGCCTCTGCACACTCTGTTTCACTGCTTGTTTTCTACCGACCCAGAAGCTTCTCATGAGGGATCATCTTCAGTTTTTCAGTAGGAGAACTGTTGCCTCTGTACGACGCAGTGCAGTTGTGTGGGTCGAGCCTACGTGTTGTACTCGTTTACGAGCTCAGGATTCCCACAGTGCATGAGGAATGTGGACCCCCAACTGCACACGGGCAGCCTGGTGTTTAAATTTTTGCAGAGGGTTTTTTTTCCTCCCCAACCTTGAATGAGCAACCCTTCCTTGCCACAGCCCTGAGCCAGGGAGTAGAGTTCTTCTCCAGTGGTGGATGGACAGTCCTTCAAGACCCCTCGCTTCTTGCAGGGGCTCACTGCCCACTCCCCGCCACGCCTGGATTGAAGGCCCTCACCCCTGCGGGGCAGCCTCGGTTCCAGTCCTCTCACTGACTCTGGAGTTAGCGCCTGCTCACCACTCCGGCTTTGCTTCTGGCACCTGGAATTTCCCTTTCTGACTCTCGAGTTCACTCTGACTTTTTGTGTGAAATGTGTTATATTTGGGTAGCAGGAGGGGACTGTTGACTGCATGTCTGTGAGGAGTGAATGAGACAGTGTAGATGAAGTTCCCAGGACAGCTCCTGGCACACATCAGGTGCTCCATTAGTGGGGAGTGTCCTCACGGAGACAGGAGAGGCTCAGCACGGACTGGTTTGCGGGAGTGCATAGCCATGAAGAGGGCACGAGGATGAGACTGAAGAGGGGATTTTCATCCAGATGGTGGGATGTGAAGGAGGCCGTGTGAGCCTCAGACAGAGGCTCATGGAAGAGTTTCAAACAGGAGAAGGATTACAGTTCTGCTTTTAGAATTTGACTCGAAGCAGGATCCAGAAGGTGAATCAGGAGCCAGATGCCACAGTAAAAGGAAGAGGCCATGGGAATCTGAATCAGGGGGCCAGGTGTGGGGAAGAGAAGGAGAGATGAGACGCAGGATCCATCCATTCTGGAGCCTGGTTGGCTGTGCGTGTGGGGGAGGGGATCCGAGACGGCAATCACTGGACTATTAACAGGAGCACAGGCAGATAGCAGGACACAGAAGTGAGGACGCAGGATTTATTTAATAGTATTTTGGCTAAAGTCCAACCAATAGAAGAAAATGGGAGTTGAGGCTGATCAAGAGACTACTGCCACCTTGAGCTCACTGTAGACTCACAGTGACTAAGCGGCAGGCACGCGGGGCAGGAGCCTTTCCATTTGCCTCTCTAGGTCTATTCTCCACCCTTCTCCAACCTGTTCTGTGCCCTGGAGGCTGACCTGTGGCAACTCAGATTTCCTCATCCTTAGAGCTCCTGTTGAGTTTGGGTAAGGAGAGCCCCAGCAGGATCTAGAGGGAGGGAGGGAGGAGAGTGAGGCTTGACATTTATTCACCCTTTCTCCTGTTGCCCCTATGGGGTCACCTCAGGCTGTCTGCACCCCACAACTGCAGCCTCCTGTAGAGAAGGCCCTCTCTTTAGCACTCTCTAGTTGCTGGTAATGGGCCCCTGCCCTTGTCCTTGCAGGTCTCTGTTACCAGTCTCAGGCCCTGCGCTATCCCTTGTGGTTTCCCCACAATGTGTCCACATCTTTGTAAATTGTCCCTTTTAAGGTTTTCAAGCTGGAAAGAGCCACGGAAATCATTCTCACCAGCTTCTGAATTTTACTGAAGAGGAAATGAGCCAACACAATGACTTGTACCAAGCAGGTTGGTGGCAAAGGAGGAACTAGGTAGGACACACATGTCCTGAGTCTCTGTCCAGAGGTCTCCATCCCTCCCAGGAGCCTGGACTCCATAATGGTGCATCATCCTTCCAACGCCGTGGGTGAGCCCACTGTGTGTGCACCCACGCACATGCACAAATACACACACACACAGAGACATAGATAGACACAGACTCACACATAGACATGGATAGACAGACACACACAGACACACAGACAGATACACACAGACACACACAGATATACACAGAGACATAGACACACACAGATACACACAAACACACAGAATCACACACATAGACATAGATAGACATACACAGACTCACAGACACACAGACACACGCAGACACACTCACACCAGTGTATGCCGGCACAATCAGGTTAAAGAGGTTATCAACAGCCTTCCTGGGAACATAAGCCAGGAGCACAGTGAGGGGCATGTGAGAAAGAGGAAGAGGAGCCACACCTGCCCCACGGGGGGGGGGGGGGGTGCGCGGAGGGACTCGTAGGCTGACTGCTGCCCAGCCCCAGGCCTCTCCTCGCACCAGCCGGTCATGTCACCTCCTCCCCTCACCCCTGTCCCAGCGCAGGGCCCAGGGAACACAATAACCATGCTTCCCAAATCCCAAATAGGGACCCACGCTTCAACACAGACCTACGGGGTGGCTCCCAGTTACCAAGGGAAGTATGGGAGATGTGGTTTGAACACTAATATTTTGAGACTTCTGGACATCTCAGTGGTTTATGGGGGAAAGAGGTAAAACATAAGATACTGGCATCATACCCAAGAACTCAGGACCTGCTGGAGGCAGGGGGAGCTGGGAGAGGGGAAGGGGGCATTAAGACTCAGAGAGTCCTACTTTTTTGATCTTAGAGATACCTGTATAGATAATTATGTTTTATTGCATACCCTTCCCAGGGCTGACACTGTCCAGAAAATTCTGCTGTCAGAGTTTCCAGTCCACCCAGATGCTTTCAGGCATCCTGAGAGTCCAAGACTGCACACAGGAAATCCTAGCGCCATAAAGAGCATCCCAAGACTTTGAGGGAAATTTATTTGTGTGAGTTAAAACACACACACAGCAAGATTCACATTCCACACGCAGCCAAACACCCCCTTCCTTGATGCCCAGTATCACTCATTTGTGTGACTGGTGTAACCAGTGACTGGTACAGCCAGTCAGCTGTAGTTAGGTGACTTCTTGAGTCCCCCAAGGGGAAGGACTCAAGTGGAGGTCCGGACTCTGGCAGGGAGCGCAGAAGGAGCACAGGGAGGCTGGTAAAGGCTGTTCTATTAGGCCAGCCACCCCAGTGGGTGACTGAAGCAGAGGCCTCTGGGGCAGCCCTAGGACGCGGGGCAGCCCACACCGCGGCATCATCCCCGGGGGGCAAGGATTTGGGGTGTTCCTGCACTACTCCCCAGAGTCATTGCTGAGGGCCGCTCCCAGGGTGTGTCCTTTCTTTGGTACTTCTTGTGGACCACAGGTGGGCTGTGTGGTCTGTATAGCTGGGGGACAGGGTTGGTAGGAAATGAGCCTCAGACAGAGGTACAGATACTGGTAGTTGGAGGTTGGTAATAACTGCACTAAATGTTTCCAGAAAAATGGGCATGACAGGGAGAACGTTTAGTACACAGGGTACCAGCAAATCCATACGACTCGCACCCAGCCTGCAAAAATAACTGCTGAATGCTTCTTGAGGGCAGGGATTGAATCTTCTCACCTTTGACCTCCCAGCTGAGCCAGAACACTGCACCCAGGTTGCAAAATGGTCCAGGTAGGCATATTTTCACTCTCATTGGAGGCCATGGGTCTCCACAGAGAAAGGGGGAGGGGGGGGGAAGGAAGGGAGGCAGGAGGGAGGGAGGAAAGGAGGAAGGAAGAAAGGCAGGCAGGCAAAAACCAAAGCCCCCAGAAACTTGCTACCAACAGGGACCTATTCCAATCAAGTTCTAATCACTGAAACTTTCCATCTCACTTTAGGAATGCATAGCAGGGTTCTAAAAATAAATAAATGAAGTGAAAGAAAGCCAAACCATTTGACTAGATTGCAAATCACCTGTACATGTGTATTTCTGATGTAGATCTCGGTCAATATTTTCAAGTAAAGTGTCGGACTTTGAACAAAACTCCAGTCACAGCACTAACAAACATTTGGCTCAGAAGAGACGTTTTGACCAGAAGTGATAAAATCCCCTTTCCCACAGCCTTCCTAATGGACCAGGAAGACAAAGGACAAAGAGAAGATAATGGTGTTGAGACCAAACGGACAGAAAGTCGAGAGGCTGACAGACAGAGGGACCCACAACAGAGCCCTCATTCCACCCTGATGGCTCCTGAGGGAGCAGTGAAGTCAGAGGGAACAACTGCTGGAGGACCCTTTTGTGTGAAAAGCTATTGTTCAAAACATTTGATGACTTTACAGCTTCTTAACGAGAGGAATTTTAACAAGGAAAGTTCCCTTCAAAGTTCCTTTATGAAGTAGGCGAGCTGAGCATACTATCCCCCGCAGATTAAGCTCTGTTCTAAGATGCTTTCTCAGCATCTTTGATATTCTTTAAAAAAGAAGAGAAAAAAAAATAGTTGAGTTAGTTTACTTGAGGACAATTTTAAAGAGACTGGGAGAGAGAGCCTGAGGAGTTGCATTTAGGGCTCAGAATCTCCTCTGAGGTTGGTCTTCCCAGGACCCAGACCCTGGCAGCACCGGCAGTTCTCAGTGAGGCCCCTCACAGCAGGGCCTGTCACAAAGGCCCTGACAGGCCTCTCTGCTCTTCTGCATCTCCTGTTGTTGCAACTAATTATTATTATTCCCCATTTAAGTTCTTTTCATGAAATGATTTGAAAAACCAGAAGTGTTGTCCTCAGAATTAAAGGAATCCAAGCCCTTATATCAAGAAACTGAAGTCACTTCAGTGGCACCAAACAAAAACCAGGCTCAACAAAGCACTACCATTTCAGGAGGTGACCATTTTGGAAGTGACCCATCCCTCTGACTGGGTGCTTCCCTGAAATTCTGAATGGGAGACAATCTATTAGTACACACCTCCCTTGAGAATCTGAGAGAAACAAATGGCCTGTCCATTGGGTGGGCCAATGATAGAAGCCAAATTTTTGGTCTTGGATCTCTGGTTTCTATGTGATCAAAAGCAAGCCACTCCCTCCTCTCTGAGCCTCAAGTTCCTCCCTTGTAAATGAAGTCATGGTTCTGACTCCATCTCAGTATGCTACGAAAATAGATAAAGAGGAAGAACTCTTAGTAAAACTCCTTACCAAATAAAGAAATGACAGCTACTCATCCGGTGGAGGTTTGCAGGCTCAAGGCTGAATCACACCAAGTGAGAAATTGTCCTGTATAGCTGAATCCTTCTTTCAAATCTTATTTTTGGTCACCAAGTCTGTACAGTTACTGTGGGCTCCCCTGCAACCTGCAGACCACCGTGACAGAACTGTAAGAAGTACAAAGGAGTAAAGACACAAAGCTGTGAGGGAACGTTTGTGGGTCAGTCCCACCCTCGCCCTGCTCGGCACCCCCTTCATTCATGTGGCGGGACCCTTTTCCCACTTTCACCTACTCACTGCTCTCATAGTCCTTACTCCCCTCAGCCTCCCCCCAACCCCACCTCCTCATACCAAAATATGCCTTCCACCAAAAAAAAAGGCCCTGGTGTTCATTCATATTAAGGTGCAAATGACTGATAGCAGTTTCAAATCCCCCAGAGAGACTTAATATTTCCCAGGGCTCAAGGCCTCTAAAGAATGAGGCTGCTAGAGTGGGTTTTCAACCCTCACAGCCCAATGCAAGGACGTTTTGTGGACTGGAAGCTCTGTTCACCACCCAGCAGTCACACTACGTGAGGCTCTGCCGAGACCAGCACTGTCCAATAGAGACACAGTGCGAGTCACAGACGGAATGGAAAATTTTCTAGTAGCCACGTAAAAAATAATAAAAAGGTGAAACTAATTTTAATAATACGTTTTATTAAACCAAATATCTCTAAAATATTACTTCAACATACAGTCAATATAAAAAGACACACTAATAATATATTGCGCATTCCTCTTTTCATACTAAGTCTTCGAAATCTGGTGTGTGGTTTCCATTGGCACCTCCTGTCAATTTGCACCAGCCACATATCAAGTGCTCAGTAGCCACCTGTGGCCAGTGGCCACCGCATTGGCCAGCAGGGGGGTATAAATGCAGGACTGTGTGTAAGACACTCCCCAAACTGACAAACTGCATAATAAGTAGCTGATAGAACTTGTTTCCCCTTCTTCCTCTGTGCTCACTCAGCCTGCTGCTCTTCATACAGCGACCGTTCAGTGAGCACCCACCACACAAGGAAGGGCTCCTTTAAGCCTCATAAGTACCCGGCTCAGGTGAGGAGAGGAGGCACAGGAAGTAAGGAACCTGCCAGCGGTTTCCTGGCTGGGAAGTGGGGAGGCTGGATGAAGTGCTAAGAAATGATCACAAAGGAAGGAGCAGACAAGAAGCCAGAGGCAACAGACTAGAGCCATTTGAGAACATGAATATTACTCAAACGTGTGGGTCCTTTGGCTGGCAGAAAGGGACTTAGAAGTGCAGCGTCACAGAGCCTGTCTCCTGTAGCCACCTGTCTGTCCTCTTCTCCCAAACGAAGTCACACAAAGCAGGACCCCTTGTTGCACAGCCCATGCAGCTCTGTTTCTGCAGCCGTCTGGCCCATTCAGACAACACATATCCGTATCCTGCCCAGAATACAGAGAAATATAGGCCACAATCCTGCTTTCCAGGGTCTTATAATCT
The DNA here is from genome assembly GCF_020826845.1 of Diceros bicornis minor. Taxonomy (NCBI): domain Eukaryota; kingdom Metazoa; phylum Chordata; class Mammalia; order Perissodactyla; family Rhinocerotidae; genus Diceros; species Diceros bicornis. The sequence continues at coordinate 4,186,564 of NC_080761.1, read as the reverse complement.
AGTGGGGTCGATAATGAAAATACACCATTTAACTCAGCCCTTGAAGTCAATAAACAGACTAAGAACTCGGAGTAATCAAGGAAGGCTTCGTGGAAGAGAGGGCATTGGAGCTGAGCCTCAAAGAGGGCAAGAAACCAGCCCTGGGAAGCTGTTCCAGAAAGAGGGAACTGCTTAAGCTAAGGCACGGAGGTGAGAAACAGGAGGTGGGCTCCTGGGTACCAGAGTGCCGGCCAACATGCAGGGCTGTGACCAGCTTGGGGCTCCTCTCACTGTAGAAAAACAGCCAGAGCTGTTCCTGACCTCCATGCTACCCACCCCTAGGAGGAGAGCTGCTGTCCCAGCATTCCCAGAAAATACCTGGACATTCCCTTTGCTTAGGTCACACACCTACCCCTCGGCAACATGCTCTGCCAAGGGATCTGGGGCCATGTCGGCTCACCCGGAATCCCCTGGTGATCCAGATGCAGCTGTTACAAAGAGGGAGGAGAGAACAGGTGTAACAACAGCAGGAAGGCAGCCGTCAACTGTCCACAACACTGAGCCCCAACGTGTGCACATCTCACTCAAGTTTTAAGGAGACAATATCGTGGGGTTTGGTTTGGTTTCAGAAGCATTTTGCGCGTGAGAACACAGACTGACAGTGCCATAGGAGACAATTTATGGGAGCTGTGTCACTTTCACCCTCCAGTTTCCTCTCTTTCTAATCATTCCCAACATAAACCACATTAAACTTAAATGTCACAAAACAGAAGCGTCGATGGCAGAGTTTCCCCATGTCGACAACTATAGACATTTTCGACGGGATAATGCTTCGTCGTGGCGGCTGTCCTGCAAATTGCAGGCTGTTTAGTAGCATCCCTGGCCAGCCGCAAGTCGTGGCAATCAAAAATGTCTGCAGATATTGCCAGATGTCCTCTGCGGGGCAAAATCGCTCCCCGTTAAGAACCCCTGCTCTACTGCAGCTCCTCTCCAGAGGCAGCCATTGCCGCCGGGCGGGGAGCATCAAGTTCAGGGACAGAATACTCGCGGGGGTCAGGGGTGTGAGCTCGGGGGCCAGCTAAACCCAGGCTGGAATTAGCTGCTGCGTGACCCCAGCAAGCAGTCCATGTCCTCTCACGGATAGCGTGGGGATACCGCAGTGCCCACCTCAACCCTGTAGCTGTAAAAATCTCAAGGTAGTTAACAATACCATTAGCTATTTTCCTGGCCCTGCAATAAAAACACATAGTTTTTAGATTGTGTGTTTCGGGAGAAAGTTATTTGCAGGAGCAAGGGAAGTGTTTGCTTGCTTTTTCTTTTTCAATCGCAGCCCTGCTTTGGAAAAGCAGCAAAGAAAACTCCGCGGACTGTGTTTGTGGTTGGACCGCCTTGAGTTTTCTCTCTTCAAAGAGAGCCACTGCTTGGCCCTTAGAAAGGAGTGGCAAGTGGAAACAAAACTCAAACCACCTGCTGGTTAGCTGAGCCTTGGGGAGGCTGCGGCGACAGACCAGGGGCGGTCCGGCGGGGCCGAGCCCGCCGCGCACGCGTGCTCCGCCGGGCTCCGCTGAGAGCCGCACGCTGCTCGCCGGCTCCTCCTGTGTGGTTCGGCGGCGGGGGCTGCCTGTGGCCGACGTGTTCCTCATGCAAGAGAAAGGCAGTCAAGATGGCAAATTTGCCTTAAATAACTAACCCTTCTTCCATATAAGGCATATGTTTGCTTCAAAATGTCAAGCTTTGCTTTGCTTGCCTGCTTCCCGTCCCCGCCCCCCCCCCTTTTAAATTATGCTGTTAATCTCCGCATCCCTTAACTAAGCTAGTTAAAAATACTCAGTGGCACCTATCAGGAACTTTTGGGCTTCCCAACATGACACGGAAATCTGGGAAACCGTACGTGGCAACTGCACTCTAATTTTATGACCTCGACTTTATGGCCAGCACAGAGGCAATAAAGAGAAATAATAAACGAAACAGTATGCCGAGCGCGGGAGACGGCCGCCCGGCGGACCTGCACAAGGCGCTCCAGCTCTCTGTGCAGCAGCTTCGTCCGCCCAGGGAAGGGAGTGCTGCGGCTCCCGCAACCCTGCTGCCCCCGCAACCCTGCTGCCGGGGGCCTTCGGGAAGAGACACACGGAATGCTGCGTCCTGGTGGGACTGTGCGCAAGTTTGCGGCATCGCCATCCAGCATCAGGAATGGGAACGAAATCAAAAAGGGATAGATTCTCAAAGTCATGACCCGGTGAACCGAAATACGTTATTACAACAGATGAAAATGCAAGTAAATTATTGGGGGTATATGTAAACTCACAGTGCAACTGTTGTGAATAAATTGATTGTCAAACTCTCGATCATCAGTATATTTTAATTTAAAAATTTGTTTCACTAAGTTTTTACAAGAAAGAGAAAAGATCTATTATCTCCTCATACAAGATCCTTTAGGAGCATTTTGTAAATTAGATTCCTATCTCTAGGTTTTGGTTTCCTGATTCATGGGACTAGACGGATCACAAAAAGATTAACAACGACTTAAGCCCTCAGTACATACGAACAATTAGCAATAGGCTGGTATTTCTGTCCTTCGGGTTCTAGAACTATTTCTTTATTTTAACTAAGATGTTCTGCCTACATTAAAACTATTTACATGCACATATGGATAATAACAATGTGTAATCTCCTAAGGGGATGTGATAAGCATGGACTCCAGAAATGGGAAACCCATGCTATTGGTTTTAACTTTTTTTAATTCCCTACAATTCTCAGAGTACCGACACTTGCTAACTATTAAATAAATGATTCCAACTTGGAATTAGTGAACAACAGAAAACTTGAGATAAAAATAATAGAAATACACGCACACACTATATATATGAATATTCTTGAAAAGCCAGTTTAATAGACATAAATGAAATATGCTGCCAAAAGTATTTAACAATAAATACTGAAGTATAAGAGAGATTAAAAGTAAAAAGACCAAAAGGTAGTCGATGAATTCCCGTTATTAACCTCTACCTGTTGGCACTACCTCATTCTTGTCAGAGACAGGGGAGTGACCTGGAGGGACTATGGAAATCTGGGTCTGAGGAGCGCTGAAGTGTCTCCTGGGGTTCTTAACCAATTGCCGGGAGGAAGAGCCATATGGACATTCCATTCACCTCTGACTTCCGGGTGGGCATCCTGCCTTTGTCCTCACTCTCCTCACCTTTGGAAATGAGAGTAAGATCCCGTGGCCAATTTAAGAACCAATTATAAAACATAAATGAAATAAAGGGAACCCAATTCACGTTGCCGCTAGGAAGAGCCACATGGGACCCTCTAAGAGGTTGTCCTGGAGCAGGATAGCTCCACTCCCACTTATCATTGTGCCCAAGAAGTTTTTCTCTTTTGTTTCAGGGTTTTCTTAAGCACTCATTTATAAACTCATTTTGTGACACACAGGAAAGAAGCCAAACCAGAGGTCACTCTGCCAAACCAGAGACCTGGTACCAACACAGCTTTTCCTTTTCACAAACTTTCATTATGAAGAAAGACTATGAATTTTGATTTCTTTTCTTTGGAAACACCACCCATGTTTTTGTCTCAGAATGGAATCAGTTCTCAAAACCAAGAAGACACAGAAGCCACAACCAACTAGGGTCTTGTAGCAGCTCTGGAGTTCATATTCTGCTGTTTTAGATTTGTTGCCTAAGATATTAGCCTCCAAAGGTAGCTGAGGGTCTTTTAAATACGCTGAGCCATGTTTTCATAGATTATCCCTGAGGAAATGATCCTAAGAGACATATGTGTGAGAGCCCTCCTGACTAGCCGCTGGCCACAGGTCATTACCTTCATGTCAGCCCTGGTTGAAGATGCTGGTCTTCTGCAGACAGAATGCCTGGGACCCCAAACTCTGGAGCACCAGAGTCTACAATAAGGAGACCTGGGGACCCTCCAGGCCATTCTGTCCCTGTGTAGCCATCCTTTCTATTCCTCATGGCATCCCGGTCAGAAGCAACCTGAGAGAAATTAAAGGCCACTGAAGTTTCCTCATCTAATCTTAATCTGCCACTCCTTCCCTACTCCCAAGTGCTTATTTAGGACACTATGAGACCCAAAGATAGATCCTACCTGGACCTATCTAAAATACACACACACACACCCGTTGAGATCCTCAGGTAAACTACCATTTTAGGTCTCGTTGGCTAACCAATCCCTGCCTCCACCACACTCTGTTTCCAGGTAATGGATGGGAGAGTTTCTCTCCTTGGAGTTGAATCTAACGAAGGAAACATTCTCTGGGCTTCCTCAGGGAGATCTTCTCCCTCAGGATGGAGTGAAGAAGAGAGGCAGGGCCTATAGCAACAGGACCTTGTTCCAGGTACTATTGCTCCTTAACTAACTGCCCCAAAACTTAGTGGTTTAAAACAAATGGTTATTTTATTGTATCTCCTGATTTTATGGGTAAGGTTTTATTGCCAGGAATTTGGGTAGGGCTCAGCAGAGCAATTCTTCTGTCTCGTGAGGCAGCCATGAATGTTACTCAGTGGTGTTCAACTGGCAGATGGCTTCACTCTCGTGTCCCTCCTTGGCAGGGACGATTAGAAGACAGGGCTCAGCTGGGACTTGCCCGAGTGGCCTCGCCAGCATGGCTGACTCAGGAAATCTGGACTCCCACACGGCAGCTCAGGGCTCCAAGAGTGCGTGTTCCAGCTGCATTGCCTTTCATGACCCAGCCTCAGAAGTCTCGCAGCATCACGCCACCACACTCTAGTAGCCAACATAGTCACAAACATGCCCAGATTCAAGAGGCGGGGGCATGGAGTGCGCCTCCCCATGTGAAGCGTGCCAAAAAACTACAAAAGGCCTCATCTGCTATTCTCAAGAGCTGCTCCCTCAGAACCCTGGTTTCTCTGGTCTTCTCAGTGCCTGAAGAGTCAGGGCTACCTACCCTCTGTCCCACCTTAGAGGGCTCCTCAGAGAAGTCCCCCACCTCCCACCCAACCACTACCTGCAACAACAGGTATATGTCACCAGTGACTTGCACCAGGCTCTTCTTCAGAAGGGCAATTTGACAAAACTTGTTCAAACCCCCCTAGACACATGTTAATTAAACAAGTCTTCTTTATTTCCAGGATTGAAAACCTCAATGACTTCGCATCACATATAGCATCAAGTCCATGCTCCTTACTGCAAACTCTACCAGGCCCTAGCTGACCTGACCCTGCCAACTCTCCGAGCCTTTATGTCCTGTTACTCTTCCCCACTTGTCCTCTCCACCACCCTGGCCTTTCTCTTCCCCAACTCACCAGACTCATTCTCCCCACAGGGCCTTTGCACTTCCTTTTGCTTCTGCTGAGACTGTCTGCCCCCTGTTCTGCACCTGGCCATCTCCTTTGAATCCTTCAGTTCTATCCTACATGTCATGAGCTCAGGCCTCTCCCCACTGCCTGTTTTGCTCCTTGTCATGTCACTCTATTCCATTGATGTCACACAGACATCTAAAATTATCTCATTAGTTAAAGTTAATCTACCTGAGAGCAGTTTGCCTATATTCCTCACATCCAGCCTAGCTCCTGACATGTGGATGGCAGTCTACTAATACTGGCTGGGTGAATGAATGAAAGAATAAGTGAATGTTATTCCCCTAGCTGACTCCACAAACCCACTGGCAAGACACAGGCTCCTTTGGGCTCAATGTGAGATTCCACACAACTGGACCAGAGCCCTCCACCCCCAAAATCACTTGGGGGGAGTTAGTCAATCCATCTCACCCTTCCCGCTGTGCCTGGACTCAGATATCTGGGAGACTTGGTAATGCCTTTCCATGGCCCCCAGGAACAAGATACAAATGCAGTCCCAGGAAAAGTCTGGGCATTCACTAGCACTCTGAGGTACATGTTCACCATAAGCCAATAATAAACCGGCCCTCGGTGAGAACTCGTGCGCCAACTTTGTCAGTGGGTCCCTATTGCTAAGAGGGCCAGTTAAACTGCTTCACCCTAACAAGAGGGAGTGGAGCAGAGCTGGCCTGGGTCTACACCCTGCTCCTCACTCTTACTCCAACTGGGCAAGTCGCTTAACCTCCCTGCTTCTCAAATGGTGTTGGCACTAACAATAAAAATAATATGAGAATTCAAACACATATAAAGGGCTTAGAACATTTCATGGATCCTAGTAAGTGATCAATCAACTGATTATTAACCCTATTTTCAAAGCCCAGCCCCCACTTCTCTCCTTGGCTCGGTTTACCTGACCCACTGCCCTAGCTAGACTGGTCTTCTCACTGCCTGAGAAGGCCCCGTGTGGGTTCTAACATCCATGCTTTTGCCCCTGCTGGGAATATGCCTCCTGCATATCCAGGCTGTCTCCTCTGGACACTCCCCATTTCAAAATCCCACCTTTCTTTCCTCCCTGCACCAGCTCCAACTCCAACCCCTCCAGACTAGAAAGAGTCTCCTCCTTCCTGCAAAGCGTAATATGTATAAGTTATTGATCAATTAATCACGTGGCACCCATTGATTTCAAATTATTTTAATTTTTTATTATCATTCAGATTTTTACATGTTGAAGTCCTATCTCCTCTGATAAACTAAGTTCCCTTGAGAATATTGCTCCTGGGCCTTCTACAGAGTGGGCCCTAGCCCAGAATTGCCATGATTGCTACCTGGGATTTGCCTAGTAGGTTTTAGACACAACTGGACAAATAGCCTTAGTAAAATTTAAGTTCCACTGAAACCTTCAAGTCCAATCAGAAGAGATTAGTTTTAAATAACAGCTCCCTTGTTGACAGCTCCAAAGACCCCAACAGTCTATCTTTAAATGGCCAGCCTCCCAGAATTCATCCTCAGAGTAGAGAGGGAAAAAATGTACTATATTCACAGTCAGTTTCTTGACTCTAGGACTTGCACTTATCTGATTTTAAAAATTAAAGCTAAAAGAGTTCACATGATTGTGTGAAGCAAACAGTTCATACCTCCCAATAATCTGACTCTATAAACAGAAATCCTGACGATCCCCAAGTGGAGGATTCAACAGCTGGACCACTAGCTGACAACTCAAGAAAGAAATGTCAACTTGGGGGTTAATGTGGGACCACAGCCAGGCATGGGCTGCTCTGCTGAGGGAATATCCCTCTCTTGAGGACAAAGAGGCTTAATAGACAACAAGAGTGTTGTTGGAGTGTTCTGAGGCAAAATGTGGCTGGTTGGACTGGGGTAACTGCCTCAGTACATAACTGGTTTTGTTTGGGTTTTTTTTTCAGAAATGTTTTTAAAATTTTAGAACGGCAGCTAAATTCGGTGCCATCTTCCTTTGAATGTCGTTTGTCCAGCATCATAACTTATTCTAAGGCAACCCTGGAAGATTCTTAGAGGTTTCTTTTTACAGTCTTGTTCTTCTCAAAATTAATCCATGGTCAGAATCCTACTGTATAGGCCATACTTGCTGCCAGGAGCCCTGTTGTGTAGATACCCTGCAGACTAGACTTCATCAAAACTTTCTGAATAGCCATAGCCAATTAGGACAGTCTTCTGCTCTTATACTTAAATATCTTCGGGGGCCTCTAATATACTTCTTTTTCAATACCTTTAGGTAAGGATTAGAACCATTTTGAAAGTGAGTTCCAGCATCTGTGCCCCCACCTCCATCATCAGCAAGCTTCTAATTCTGTAGCGGACACCTGCATTTTTCACCAATCCAAAAATACCAATGGGCACAGACAGAAACAATCTGCACTGCAAGAAAAGCCTCTCTCTCTAGTCAAAGGCCAGGAAAGGGGCGGCACATCAAGACAGGAGGCTTTTAGGCAACAACGCTCTACTCCAGCCCAGCACCACAGAAAAAACTGAGACCCCAAATACCTCTGCCAGCAAAGGCTGAATAGCCTAGACTTCCACCCTCACCACACTGTAACAAGGCTCCCAGCCCTCTTGCTAGGGTAGTGTCAGAGAAGGCTGATGGGGAGCCAGGATTTCAACCTGCTGGGCAGTGACAAGCCTCTCCCCCAACACCTCCACAACCCCTTCAGTGTCCGTGGAGAGCATGCGGGGAGCTGGACTTCCACCCCCACCTGCAGTAACTGGGGTGGCATCAGTAGGGTGGCATCAGGACCCCCCGGGGAGAGTCAGGGCTTTCACCACTGCTCACCTGTAACAAGGCCCCATTCCCCACAGTCAGTGGCAGCCACGCGGGGAGCAGTAACAAGGCAACACTCCCCGTCCCCCTCCTACCAGTGGAGGCCTAGTGGGAAGCCTAAATTGTGAAATTTAAATATAGTTTATTCTTCAAAAGACTCTGTGGCCCCAGCTGGTGAGTACAGGCCTGATGCTGGGAGAGGACAGGTGATAGCCTCTCTAGGCCACAGGGCCATTTTCTCAGTGTGAGTCTGTCCACTGTCTAACAAGACCTCATTCATGGGCTGGAACAGCCCTCAACTAGAGCCACAACTACAAAAATCCTTCCAACTGTGACCTGGGCTTTAGGACCTGTCTGTTTTGGGGAGAAAATTGTCAAAGTCTCAGCTTCCTTTTTTTCCAGATGAGTCATCCATTTACAAAATCCAATGTCTACCAAATCCAAAATCAATGCCTATTGGTGCCCATGGAGTTGGGATCTGATTTTAAGTGTGATGGAAACCACTGGAAAGTTTTAAGTGGAAGTTGTTAAATTTGATTTTTGGTTTTTAAATTTGTCTCCTTTTAGAGCTCTGTGGATCACGGATTTTGGGAAAGGGGGCAGGAGATCATCAAGACCAGTAATCAGGTACTGGATCAAGATGACAGAAACAGTGGGGAGGGCTCAGATGTGAGGTGTGTTTTTAGGGCAGAGCCAGAAGGACTTGCTGTTGGATTGGATATGAGGTGTGAGAGAAAGTGAGGAACCAACTGTTTCTAGTCAAAGCAGCTGGGTGGATGGTGAAACCATTAACTGAGCTGAGAAAGGCCAAGTAGGAGAGGGATTGGAGGTGAGGCCGGAGCTGGGTGTTAGACGTATTAAGGCTGAAATGCCTGTTAGATGTGCACACTTTCATGGAGAAAGTATGCACCATCAATTGGGAGCACCCTCATGTTCCCACCATCTCATCTAGAATCCAGAAGCATCTGTGCACACTTCTCCCTGTCACTTCCTATTGCCACAGAGGAAGTTCCAGGTGTCAGAGACCAACGCCTCCATTTTCATTCTTTCCCTTCTCCTTTCACTGGCTCAAGGACCTGCCTTTGAAACAATCTCCTCTCTTGGTCTTTGGAATCCTGTCCTCCCACGGTTCCACTCTAACCCCACGGCCATCTCAGTCCACATTGTGGGCTTCCTCTACTGGATCGCTAAACCTTGGAGAGCTTGAGGGCTAGTCCTTGACTCTCTTCTCTTCTCCATTCACATTCCAGCCTAGTGATATCATCCAGTTTCACAACTTCAAAAGCCATTTCTACTCTGGTGCCTCTCAAATTTTTGTCTCTATCCTCAACCTTTCCCCTGAACTCTAGATTCCTACATCCAGCTACCTGGATTTGAGGCAAGAGGAAATGTATGAAATAGATGAATCTGGAAGCAGCAAGCTCACCGGACGAGCACAGCAGGGTGGTTAGGCCTGGTGTCCATTTGAATTTTAAAGTGAAGCCCATCATTCCTACCTTGTAATTTCCTCCAGCTGCTCGAGGATAGGAGCACAGAAGGCAGATGACTGGGCTCAACCAGCCTTGGGGTTTTCAAGTAGAGTATTTCTGTTATGATTACTGCATGAAAAACCTGCTCAAAGCGTAACGGCTTAAGAGGACAGCAATTTTATTATGTTTCACAGGTCAGGAATTCAGGTAGGGCTCAGCTGGATGATTCTTCTGCTCCTCATGGTGCTAACGGAGGTCACTCCGTGGTACTCAGCTGACAAATAGGCTGGTCTGGAGCAGCCAAGACAGCTTCACTCACATGTCTGGCACCTTGGTGGGAGTGGCTGGAAGGCTGGGTTCCCTGGACTGTTGATTCAAGAGCCTACACATGGTCGTTCCAGCAAGGACATTTCAGAGTAACTGGAGGCCTTACTTGGTTGGCTGGGTTCCCCAGAGTGAGGATCCCAGAAGAACCAGGGGGCAGCTGCATGGCCAGTTCTAAGCTAGCCTTGGAATTCACTCAAGTGTTACTTCTACTGCAGCCTTTTACTTACAATCAAGACAAGAGCCAGTCCAGATTCAAGGGCTGGGAGTTAGACTCCAGCTCTCAATGACAGTGACAAGGTCATAATGCAGAAGAGCATGTGGAAGGGCTACATGGATTGGAAAATACAATCTGCTTCACAGAGCATTCCAGAGGGAGAGCAAGGGCATGGCTATGCATCTGATCATAAAATCTAAGTGCACGATGAATTAATTGAAGCCTATGAAAAGACATATTGACAGGCAGATAGTATAGGCCGTGATGGATTAGAAGTCTCACTGAGATGGAGGTATCTTAGCAGCAAGCAGGAGAGAACAACAGGGATGTTGGAAAATGAGATTCCAATAAAATGACTTCTGTGAAGGACAAGATCCAGGATGTGACCTTGGAAGTGGTTGGTTGAAGTACAGGGAAAGAAAGAGTCATTAGTGGTGAAATGTCGGGGACAAATAGTCAAGGGGTTGGATGGGTCATCTACATGGATACTGAAGTCCCTGAGAATGACGGCATGAGCTGTACCAAGGAGGAACCCGGAAGCCAGTACCAGGAGTCCCAACACCGCTGTAAGGAGGAGCAGGAGGGGGAAGAGCTGCATGGCTTGATCTTCAAAGGAGCAGGGATCTTTGCAGCAAGAGGGATAGAGACCTTCAAGAAGCAGAAATAGGGAGTAAGGAGGCCATGGAGCTCTACCTCTCGCCTGAGGGGCCAGAGCATAGAAGAATAAGCCGCCTCCACCACAGCAAGTGAGGCGCTCAGCTCAGTGACAAGCCGGCTCCCACAAAGGCCAGACATGCGATGATGCTCAGAAGGGACTGGGATGTGGGGCTGAGCTGGTCCCAGACCGTGAGCCCCTGGAGCACGAGGAAGGGAGGGGAGAGAAGGCCAGGAGCTGTGGAGGTTGAGGGTGGCAGAGGAGGGTGAGGTGCCAAGGTAAGCAGAGGCCATCGTGGGTCTCGGAGGAGGACGAGAAAATCAAACTTGTAGCACTGAATGCTCTCCTTTGAGGAATTCTGCTTTGGGGAAGAGTTCTTCCCAAGGCCACATGGAAGCAGTGGTGCCATGAGGAGGGGGTCACCCCCTCAGCCCTCACTGCTGGCAGGAAGGCAGAGCTCTGGAGCTGTTCCTACTCCCTGCCGTATTCTCTCTTCTTCCCTGAGAAGAGCCGCCCCTCCCTTCAGATGAGGAAGGCCCAGGCCTTGAGGCTTCTGCACTGTGGGCTCTGGGAGGGAGGTTGGGGAGCGAGGCAGGAAAATGGCCAGCTTCCATTCAGCTGCTCTGAAAACACCCAAACGCAAACGCGGCATGCATCAGCAAGGATGAATTTCAGTGCCAAGACGCTCCTTTCTTACCATAGAGAGATGCTCCTCAATCAATGGGATGTTGGCCGTATTTCTCACGGAACAACGAGGCTGGCATCATTTTGCTAATGAAGTATCCATGCCCTCCCTACCCTGGTCATATCACAAAGTGTCCTCAAATGAACTGTCTGTTCATTCATTCATTCACTCATTCATTCATTCAACAAATGCTGAATGAGCACCTACTGTGTGCCAGGCCTTGTCCTGGGAATCAGGACACTGTGAGCAAAATAGGAAGAAAAACATGAAAAACAGACTAAACGCTCTGCCCTGGTGGAGTTTATGTTCTAATGGGGGAAGATGGAAAGTACTACACATAAAATAATAAAATAGCACATAGTAGCCAGGAAAATAGCAGGTAAGCAGGTGACAGGTGCTCAGGAGAAAAGCTCTGCTGGGCCAGGTCCGGGATACTGGTGGGGAGAGGGAGGTTGGGAAGGCTTCAGTGAGGAGGAGCCCTCAGGGCAAAGCCTGAAGGACAAGCTCCATGTGCCCAGACCATGGCTAGGGAAGCCCTCAGAGTCTCTCCCGGCTACAGCCTGAGGGCAGGAGGAAGTGTCCATCCTCCCAGCCCCTCTGGCCCTGTGGACCAGGTCCCGCCTGGAGCAGGAAGCGCGCTGCCCTGTTTTCCACAGGACTCTCCACCTCAGACTTCTCCACTGCCCCAGGTCCTGCCTCTCCCACCTGCCCTCTCTTTCCGCCAGCCAGCCCCTTCTCCACTTGTCCACACTGCTCTTGCCCCCTGGGCCCACCAAGGCAGCACTTGTAACCGATGTCTGTGTGAGGACAGAGAGAGAAGAAGTCCTTCCTCCTCAAGGCTTAAAGGCACGCTGAGTCGTCTCCATCTGCAGCGCCTTCCTTCCGCTGCTGCACCTTCCTGCAGAAGCTCCTTCTGTTACCAACTTCCATCGTCTCATGTTTATTCAGTGTCTCTCCTCTCCCCTTCTGTTTGCTCCTGTGACTCTTCGCTTCTCCCTTCTCTCTGTCTCTCTATCTCTCATAGACGACTGCTTGTTGCTGGCACAAGGGAGACAGGATGACGACAAATCCTGATTTCGCCTAATCACTGACTCCCTTTCTGACATGCTGGATGAGTCCCTTCGACCACCTTCTGTTCCACCCAGCTGGAAAGCTGGAAGGATGAGCAACACTTCCCTACCAACCAAAAATAACATCAGCTCCAAGCAGAACCCTCTTGAACTAATATATTTTACCAAAAAGGAAGACCTTCAATTGTCAAAAAGAGCATCTTGTGTCAGTCACTGACATTAAGGTACTGCCTCATGCGAAGCCGGCCTAATTCATCAGGGAGAAGAAAAGTCGCCAGAAAGAAATGAGAACATGTCAGAGGAAGCAGGAACAGCTCTTAGGCAGCCAAGCTGAAACAGAGAGGGAGTGTGTGCAAAACAGAAAAGAGGGTGAAGCAAATAGTCATGGGAGCAAAAAGAAGGAAATATTGAACAAACACAAGGAAAGGGAAGCTTCCAGAAGGAAGCTGAGGAAGAAAGCTAAAAGAAAATGGCGAATAAATGCATGACAGTGCTTTTCCTCCAGCAATTGAAGTGTGCACCATGCAGAGCAAACCGGGCTCGTGCACACTCGCTGCTACTCTGTAGGTCACAGAGGAGAGTTCCCTAGTTGGGCTCATTTACTTAATAGTTCAAGTCAATCCCAAAGAAATATGTTTAGGTACACAATGAAAGGTGCAGACAGTAGATGGAGCAGGCTTCAGTTACGTCCTTTAGAATGTATGTAGACACACACACTCACACCCACGGATATTTGTGTGTGTGTAGGTCGTCTCTGGTAGGAGAGAAAAGCAACTTATAGAAGTTGGTTGGGGACAGGGATGGGAGAGTAACTTACTGTTCATTGAATCCTCATTTAAATATTGTCTATGCTTTTAGAATATTATACATATTACCTATTAAAATAGACATAAAGAAAAAACATAGAAAACATATTTTAAGCCCCTGAGAAATCTCATGGATACATTCTGAGCTTCATACAAGGATAAACATTTGGGAGAAGTGGAATCTACAAAGTGAACCTCATTCAAAACCCTCTGTCCCCCACATTACCTCCAAATCGCAACAGTGTGAGCCACAAGAGGAGTGAGTATGATACCACGAATGGATCAGTCCCAGCTGCCTCCCTTTGAGCCTCTTGGGGGCAAATCTTGGCTTCTAGCTGTATGATATAAGATAAAATGATCTGCTCAAATGTGACTTTACTCAGCGTTTGGGTATGCATGTCATATGGAATAATAAATCACTCACTGTCTACAAAAGTATCTTTGGAACGGAGTACCACTGTGCTCATTTTTTTTCAAAGTATCAAATTGTGGTTACTTCAAGCATCATAAAAGTTAAAATGCCCTAAACCCTGCATTTCTATAACCATGTAAGTGGACTGTGATCCAGACAGAGGCCAGGGACTCCTTGTCCATCCCTACATCTCTAGTGCCTGCTAGAGGCCTCAGGTGTATTTCTCAAAATTAGTATTTTCTTTTCATTCCCCACTAAACATCGCTTTGCATGTTCGAGAGTGAATGAAAAATTGTAAAGTAGAGAAACTTTCTCCCTAGTAGATTGATTCAAGCTAAGGGAGAAAATAAATAAGACCTTTGTCTCTGCACTAACCAGAAGTAGCCTGTTGCTCATCCATTCGGTAGACAAACCAAGGACAGAAAAGGGAGGCAATGCATTGAATTGAGAAGACAAACCATTATAACGAGGAAAATCACTAAGTGCAAGATTCAGTGTCAATAAACACTGTGAAAACAGACTTTAAATACATGGTGTGAGAACGTTCATGGAGGGCTGGTCCTTGCTTTGGGTTTTTCCCCCACCATTACTATTTTTGGTAAGCAGTAATTCACACCATTTTCTGGAAGGTTTTTACTCGGCTGTGGTATCACACAGATGGCCCTAGGATGTTCCCGCCAAGGGTGCCCCTGGGAGCACAGGCACCCTGAGCTGCCCAGTGCTCCATCTGCAGGGTACCTCAAGAGAGATTCACGAGAATCCTGCAGCTTTTCCTCTGGAGGAACTTGGCCGCTTTCTGACCTTGATTCCTTTTCTTCAAGCACATGTGCAAGACACCAGTGTTGCTCAACTTAAGCAATGGTAATTTACCCCAAATCCCAAGCAAGGAGGGCTGTGCAGCCATCAGGAACCACAGATGTAAAATTATCCCTTAGCAGCACCTAAACTGGAAACGCCAGTCCTGAAAGAGAGCCTTCCCACGCCAGTGAGGGGTTCAGGAAAGAAAAGCAATCCATACAAGAGTCTTCCCCTGGATGATAGTATCAGCAATTACACATGGACCCGTCCCTGCTACCTACCTGCTCTTGGTCCCCTGTTACTCTCTGAATTTAGGCCACCTCCTCAGTTCAGGCCCTTTTTAAACTCTCACCTTCTTATTGTATCACCTTTCTAACTGGTCCACTTGCCTTGAGCCCTTCTGCATTCCTAGATGCCCCACTAATGTCTTATAGGACAGCTTCAGCCAGTCCACCCCCAATAGACAGGGTGTGTCAAACCCTTTCCATAAATTCTTATTGCCAAACCCCTTTCCTGGCCCAGAGCCTCCAATCACCTCTCCAGACTCATCTCTAGATCTCCCTCAAGCTAGAAACTTCTGAGCCGACACCTAAATGACCAAAAGAGTGGGTCAAGTGGAGAGTTAGCAAACACATACCAGGCTGTGGGGGAAAGCGTGCACAGAGTCCTGAGGCTGGAAGGAGTCTGGGCAGGATCAAAGAACTGCCAGAGGCGGGAGGGTAGGAAAGGGCAGCACTCCACCTGGGTGGGAAGGAGAGTCCGGGACCAGCCAGCTCACGCCACAGACAAGAGTCCGTCTCTCTAGTCATCGAAGGCTCCTGGCCTCCTGCTGGGACAGCCTCGTTTATGTTGGAAGATCCCAATGACTTCTGCATGGAGAATGATCAGGGCAGGGTGGGGACGAGGCAAGAGCAGAAGTGGGGGCTATTGTCATGGTCGGGGTGAAGGGACAGAGGCTCGCATAGGCCTGGCAAGCAGGAAGGTAGAAAACGTGAACAGACTCAAGCTATACGTTGGAGGCAGACTGGAAAGGATTTGCTGGTGGAGCAGATGTGTGAAGGGAAGATGGATGGAGGAGAGAGAAGGAGGAAACCAAGACTGACTCTCCAGTGTCCGCCTCGAGCAGAGGGAGGTGGTGGTAACTTTCACTGAGACTGTGAAAACTGGTAGAGAAATGAGCATCAGGATAAAAATTATGAGTCTGGTTTTGGATGCGGAAAGTTTGAGATGCTTGTGAGACATCAAAATGGAGACATCTAGAAGGCAGTCGGCTGTGCGAGAGTGGAGCTGCAGCGCCGGGGAAAGGTCTGGGCTGGAGATGGACATCTGAAGTTGTCAGAGTGGGAATGGTCTTTCAAGCCATGACAATGAGCAGGAGGAGCTTGGGGTTGCTCCAACGCTCGGACCTTAACCAGATGCCCAGCCCACAACTGAGCTGGCTGCTCGAGTGCTCTGCGTGCCCGTTCTCCATGTGCCAACGGGCTCACAGAACTCCCCTCTCTCTTACCAATCACTGAGAAACTTTACAAGCTGTCTTTTCCAACATGATCTAAGCTTCTTAAGGGGATGTGAAAAAAGATCGATTTTGAAATCCAAAGTACAAGAAAAGCCTAGTGATAATGGGAAGAGTTCGATCTTACAAACCCAAAATGGTTCCCAGTTGCTGGCATGATTTCCAGGCCCCTCTGCCCACACAGGAGCTGCTACACTGGCCAATCAGCAGAGGACCAGCCAGATCCGGCCAGGGGGAAAACTGATCATCTATCTAACAGCATCTGATAGCAGCACCCGGACCTCCTGCCCCTCCTTCGAAAAATCTCTCCACACCCGCCAGCCCTCAGAAGAGACTCTGCATTATAAGCCTGAGCTAAAGGGAGAAAGCGGCCTTGGCCGAAAGGATGTGCTAAAAGCCAGCAGAGAGAGATGGATGTGCAGAGCGGGGCTGCCCAAGGCATGTGTTCGCCATCTGTCAGGCGGAGGGAGCCCTGCCAGCCCTACATGGTTGTTCAGTATTAAAAGAATATTCTTGAGTTTGACTGACACCCTGGGCAGCCTCAGCCAAGACAGTTGGGCTCTGGGGTCCAGATGGGATGGAGGGGCCTCCCATCTCCTGGGGGAGATGCCTCCGGAGGGCTGGGCCACCCAGGCTATGCAGGCGGGCTCTCCAGGGCCTGGGAGGAGAGCGTGGCATGGCCCGGGCTCAGGCCTAGGCCTGAGGTGGGACTTTTATGCATGGCTTGGCTTCAAAGACAAGGACGGAACCGAGAGAAAATGTCTCCACACGTTACCCCTGCTCCACGTGACCTCTCAGGGAACAGTGATGCCAGGCTCGCAGGGTGCCTCCCACAACGCAATGGAGTAATCAACTTCCGGCTTTTCCTGAAAACTTGTATATTTAGATAAGTCTTGGCCATTAATTTCAGGCCAGAATGGACAGAAAGCCCTTCTCAGTGCTAGCCCTGCTGGCTCCATGGAATATCCTGGTTGCTCCCTAAGTTCCCTCCTCCGGAAGGATCAGGTATTCCTTCCCATGGAACCTGGGAATGGCCAAGTGACACACTTCGGTCAATGAAGTGCAGGCAGAAGTGCAATGTGCCAGCTCCAGGCAGACGCATTCAAAGCTGGCATGTGGTCGGCCATGTCTCTTCTCCCTCTGTCACACCAGCACGTTCCAGACAGAGGTACTCCGTAAGCACGGATCCCAGAGCACAGCTGACATGGAACAGAGCAGCGAACCAGCTGTAATCAAGCTACAACGTGAGTGAGAAGGAAGCTTTTCTCTTTAAGCCCCTGAGATTTGAGGGTTGATTGTTTTTGCAGCAAAACCTGGCTTATCCTAACTGATAAGCTCTCCAACCCACTCCACCACCATGCCCTTCACACGCCCTGCCAGGAGTCAGAAGCTTCAATTGGCAGTTGGAAAAATGTCTTTACAGCAACAAAATTTAGAGGGAAAACTGGAGGAGATTTAATTTAAGCCTATCACACAGTAGGTTTTCACAACTAAGAAAAACACCAGGCCTGGTACCACAAGAAGGATGCTCAAGAGGCGCTATGTTGGTGACAAAAATAAATAAAAGCTAGAGACTCAGACCAAAACAAGCCTCAGAACTCCCCACCACTGAGGCCATGGATATAAGAGCTGGCGATTTAGGGCAAGGTGAGGGGGTGGGCAGAATGTACTTGCAGGTTATTTAAACAGCTCTCTGCTTCACACACGTGTGGGCTCTTTTTTGTCATCAGGTTTTATCCCTAACACTTTCATCTTGGTGTTTGAGCTAATCTCTCTGGAGATGGGTTGGTAAAAATCAAACTTCGACAGTAGTGCCTATTTGGTTAATGACAAAAGAAGAATTCTGCTCCTTCCAATCAACCCCAGGCTTATCGCTGAGTCCTTCAGGTGCGAGAACTCCGGCACACCCCAGAGCCCTCGCTGAGAGCTGAGACTTGCCTGTGGCCATGATGGTTCCCATTTGGTTACCAGGACATTTCCAGTTTGGTTGCTAAAAGCAGAACATCTTTCTCGTGAGCTGTTTCCCTGAGATGCCAGGGTTGGCTCTCGGAACTGAACTTCACATTTTCCACTGTTTTGTCAGTTACTAGAGGAGTGGACTTACCCCATCTGAATAAGGCTCTGAGAAACCTGCATCTAATTTAGCATTCAGCTGACAACTCAGCACTCCTAACAGGTTGAAAGCCTATGAATTGGGGGCACACGTGCTGTTTACACGAACACACATGGCGATGTGTGTCAAATGGCAGCACTCCTTCTGCCACGAGGACAGGGCTCTTCCAGTGCATTTCAGACGCCAGCCTGGGACACCTGGGACATCTCTCCACCCTCTGATGACAGCATTTTGTGGCAGACGCAAGGATGGCCCCTGTGGCAAGCGGCTCTGGAATGAGGAAATGTTTGCCTTGCCACAAAACTATTGTCTGGCCGCACAACTTTTTATTTTAGCTTTCTTTTTTTTCTTTCTTTCTCTTTCTTCCTTTCCAGTATCAACATCTGAGGCCGTTTTGTCCCCTCCCCTTACCCTAGACATGCACCCCCACATGCCTTCCTGCCTCCTCAATTTGGAACTGCCCCATGGTCTTATTATATTTTTCCCATGAATAAGCCTCAATTTCACAGCAGCAAAAAAAAAAAAAAAGCACTGGTTTCAAAATCTAATGCTGTGTTTGGAATTAGTTATTAGCAATATAACAAGGAGGGTATTGCAAAAAGAAAGTGTACACTACTGCCACACTTGGAAATACCTTAGACTGAAGCACAAATACAGGAAGGGACAGAGACGGCAGTAATTCTGAAATACGCAGCGCGTGTGCCATAACAGCCTGCGGACAGGTTTGCAAAGTGACAGCCGCCCACGAGGCTCACTGTGCCTCATGCTGAGACGCTCCCCCGGCCTCCTGGCCTCCTTCATAGTCCTTGTTGAAAGGTTCCTCCGTCTGCACCCTGGTGCATGAGGCAGCAAGGTCTAAGGCGGGAGTCATTGTCTCTACCCCTGCGTCCCCGCCCTCCCTCGGGGCTCCCAGTTGCTTTGCTGAGGGACAGAACCAGGACTGGGGCCGGCAGAAGGCACTCCTATGAGGGGAACTGCTTTGGGAGTCATCTGGAATAAGTACGACCTGTGGAGTCTTGAGGCAATGCTAGTGGAACCTTCCCCTAAACCTGTCTAGTCCTGCCAGCCTGACGTGTCATGAGGGAGAAGGGTCATTCCTTTGGGGATTCTAGTTTTTATTATACACTTAGTCCCTGGAATAGGGAAACTTACAATGGGTCAAAGGTCAAATCAAAGACCCTTCCACCCTACCCCGGTCCCAGGACACAGCCTACAGACAGCAGTAGAGTCCAATGGTTAGGGCAGAGGGTCTCAGAAACAGAAGGCTGTGTGACCTTGGGCAAGTTACTTAGCTTTTCCTTCTCTTTTCTGTAAAATGGGCACAGGAGAACCACCTCTTGGGCTTGGCGTGCAGAGAAACAACATAAGGGATGTCACACGGTGATCCCCAGTGCCTGGCCCCTAGACAGGGTTCGGTGAGCTCTTTCCACTGGTAGATGTGGAGCCTTTCGTGGGAAGATGTACAGAAGCCAGGGAGGGAGCGTCCACACTTCCTTCTCCTGTGGCTGGTGTGGCCACACGGGGCCAGGCAGGCCAGCAGCCAGGAGGGGCCTCACCCTCACAGGGCCCCGGATGCTGTCTTGGTCCTGGGGTTCGACGTTTCACAGTGCAGCGTCTGAGCGAGGGTTGTCACATGCACTGTGCCGGGTGCTCAGGGGGGCTCCCGATCGGGAGCAGGACTGTCTGGCAGGACCCGCTGCAGGGACGGGATGCTCTCCATCTGCACCGTCGGGTAGGGGCCACCAGCCACATGTGGCCACTGAGCATGTGAAGTGTTGCCAGTGTGACAGAGGAACTGAAACCTTAATTTTGTTTAATTCCCATTAATTTAATTTTAATTTAGTTAGTCTTGGTAGCTAATGGCTACCATATTAGTGCAGCTCTAGAGATTCATCCACAAATTCTGACAATATGTCTTTTTATTTTTTATTTCTTCTCCTTTTTCTGGTTCCATTTCTGGCTTCTTCATTTTTGAACACCTTTGAATGATCCTCTGAAGCTTTTTATATTTTATGGTTTTTTTCACCTCTGCCGTTTTCTTCTTCCTTTTGAGATGTTTGCTATTTGAACTTTTCTATTGATATTTTTGCTTTTCTAAAAAAAATTTCAGAAGCTCTTCTTATTGTCTGATTGTTTATTTTTTCTGATGGTTTATTTTTAAAAAGTCCTATACTTGGTGTATGGATGCCTTGTGTTACTTTATTTCTTAAAGTTTTTGTGGGGTTTTTAAACATTTCTTGTGTTCTGTGCATTTCCTCTCTTTCCTCTAGGTTCTTTTATTCTGACTCTGTCATGTTAGCGACGTTCCTTAAATGTCTGATGATCCAGGCTATTTGCTTATATTTAACACTTAGGTGCTGAATTCAGACTGAAAGCTTTGGGTGGGAACAGAGCTTCTGAGCTCATGGGGTTCCCTTTGAGCCATCAGATGACAAGCCCACCTTTTTTGTTTTATTGTTGTGTTTTTTCATTTTTTTATTATTATTATTATTTTTTTTTTGCTGAGGAACATTGGCCCTGGACTAACATCTGTGCCCATCCTCCTCTACTTTATATGGGACGCCGCCACAGCATGGCTTGATGAGCAGCGTGTAGGTCCGCACCCGGGATCCAAACCTGTAAACCCCAGGCCACCAAAGCGGAGCTCAGGAACTTAACAACTATGCCACTGGGCCAGCCCATGCATGCCCACCTTTTTGATGGAGGTCCCTCATGTCAGTGTCAGGAGGCCTGTTCTCTGGGGCCATTTGGTTTCTTAAGAGAAGGCTCTTTCAATCTCCTGCCTGTGATGGGCAGGGGCAGGGCCAGTGGTGTGTCTGCCTTCTGAGGTCCTGAGAGCAAAGAAGGTGAATTAAGAAAGCGGGAGCTCCTGCTACTCAGCAGGAGGACTTCCACCATGTCCTCCCACTTTCAACCCTGCATCTGACCCTTCTTCTCTTCTCTGCTGCTCCTGGTGCCCCCTAGCCCAGAGCCGATCTGGCTCAATGTCTCACAAGAGAAGCCTCCAGCCTCCTTGGGGGAGGGGTGGTAGTTGCTGGCTGCATGAGCAACCTCCTCTAGACCTTTACCAACCCTTGGCTTTTGGCTCCACCTTCCATGGCACCTGGTGCCTTTGAGACCTGACAGGTTCTGGGCCACAAGTAAGCTCTCTTCTCCCCTGTCTCCCCTCTGCCAACACTAAGGATGGGCTTTGGGGCCCTGCTCTGACTGTTACTTCTTCTCCAGCAGCTCTCTCTTTCTAAGTCTTCCCGAAATCTCTCTTCTACTGATACGCTGGCTCGTGTGGGTTGTAGCCTTGTATTTCCTTTATTGTCATCTTAGAGAGTGTTTTTGGAGAGATAGGAGACAAACACATGTGGCCAATCCACTATGTCTAATAAGAAGCCTTCTTTGTTTTTTGAATCAAATTCAAGTTCTCTACACAGCTTTTATCCATCAGCTGGCCCCACTTACATACCCACTCTTGTCTCCCACTGTTTATTCATACTCTGAGCAAATGCCATACTCGTTCCCAACTTCATTCTTTTGTTCACATTGCTTTCTTCACTTGGTATCACTTTCATATTTATTTTGAAATAATTTGACCTCAAATATCACTGCCTCCATTAAGCATTCAATGATGAGTTCAGCTCATAACAACACTTTTATTCTCAAATTCTTTTAACATCTACAGCTTGTACCATACATTCTAATCTTATTTATTTACTTCTTCATGCATTCATTCCTTTACTTATTAGTTGGGAACTTATTTGTAAAAGTCTTTTAAGCATTTTATTAGGGAGCGTAAAATACTATACTATAACTAACACACATTAGAACGTGGGGAAAAAAGGGAAAAGCCAGAGTAGAAATGTAAAGTGGAACCAATATAAGAGCTTGCACTATCGTGCATCAAGTTCTACACTCTCAATGGGTGCACCTTAAAATCGGCTTCAAGTTTTCTAGAAGCCAACATGAACAGGGAAACTTGATCATTTACTCAAATATGAGTGCCCAACATGACAGAATCCACCTGAGAAAGTCAGATCATCCAGCCTAATATGAGAATCAACTGAGTTAATATCCAAATGCTATGAAAATTTTAAGATGTTTTACAAATACAATGTATTATTATCTTCTTACTCCCTCTGATTTTTCCTGAAGTCTAGAAAAATTACCTTTGTGAGAAGCTCTACTGTCAAACCTCACACGGTTGGAAGATGCCACACACATGACATACTACAAGGCCTCATAACACGTGGGGCTGGCCTGTGTCCTGAAACACAAAGCTTTCCCACTCTGCCCGGAGCGTCCTAGCTTAGAACAGAGAAGCTACCACAGCAGGCGCTCAGTCCAAGCAGAGGCCGCCCATCAAGACGGCAGCGGTGGAGGGCGGATGGCGCCAGGGCCCTCCGCGTACTCTATCTCAGGGGAAGCCTGTACTAACAACCAGGTGAAGGAAGTGTTACCACTCTCAGCTTACAGAGAAGGAAAATGAATTGTTTAAGAATCACTCAGTAAGTGGTAGAGCACTTCTGAGTCCTAAATTTGGTTCCATAAGCACCACAGTCTAAAGAATTTGTCTAAGCAGGGACTATGGTGAGACGTCAGCTGGACAGGGGAACCTGAGTCCTCCATTATCCGTAACAGACACCCGTTCACACACACAGACGCACACACTCACACACACTATAAAGGACCCATCAGAGTCCAGTGGCTCTAGGAGTAATTGTCACAGGCGCAAAACAGTAATTATAAAATGAAATCCACCTAACTGGGCTGGGCTGGGTGAGATCTTTAAACCTGGTTTAAAGCTAGATTGAGGGAAAGACGCTTTATGGATCTTTGTTTAAAACCTTGGGTAGAGTCTGTTTCATGCCCCAGCAAAAGAGCATTGTCCTGCGTGAGCTTTGTCTGAAACACCTAGAGTAGGAGCCCCTCTGCTCTCAAACAAGCCGCTTGAAACATCTCAGGGTCGGGGTGGAAGGAAAGGAGAGCTGTTTTCCCACAACTACCCGCACCCCGAATACCAATAGCTCACTGGTTGCCCCAAACTGCTGAGCACTTAGGAGTCGCTCAGCTCGTGGGTCACATGACAGGCAGCAAGGTATGGAAGGCAAAATCCACTCGTAATTTAGCTTCGCAGCCAGTGCCCACATGAACGATAGGGTGCCAGACCCGGGGGAGGGTGCCCCAGACTTCTGGTGCTGCGGCTGGCTAGTACTTAAACCAACCCTCCCGCTGAAAACAACCAAAAATGCTGGTAATTTTTCTTTCTTTCTTTCTTTTTTTTTACCTTTTAAAAGCATCAAAGAATTGATCATTATCAGGCCCAAATTAAACGAAACCAAAAACTCCAAGAGATCGCTGTAATTTGAAGCTCTTTTGCCTTGCGGGTGTTTGCTGAACTTGGCAGATCTGAGCTCCAATTTTTACAGCCGCGCGAGCGCTGAGCAAGAAGATGACACCTAGGGACCACCCAGGGTGGGAAGCAGAAGTGTGAGCCAGGAGGCTGCCCCACCTCCCTCAGGGAACTACGAAGAGAAGGTGCTAGTGCTGAGCAGAGTAGGGGGAGGGAAACCATTCCTGAGGAGTTGCCCCGACAAGCCCGCCCTCACCTGTGTTTGCAGCCGAATACACGAAACCTGGAGCTGTGAATTCAGCTAAGAGTGCTCCAGATGGACAGCGCCCTCAGGTGGCAGAGGAAAGTACAACGCTCCCTGAAGACACTCCCTCACTCCAAGCCTCAAAGAAGCCCACAAATAACTTTCTAAGGACAACGAGTGACGCAGTGAGGAATAACCGAGCACACTAGGAAAAAGGCATCGCGAATGAGAAGCAGCAGAAACAAAGCCCAGGCTTTAGTTCACAGCCGACGGTTCCTGCCGTAGAAGGAGGCAAAAGAGCTTCAAATACCGCATCTGACCACACCTGGCCACATGTGACTGCGCCAAGACACGGGAACGTAGTACCAAAAAGAAAGCAGAGCACTCGAACAGGGGACTGTCCCCACCGCGCAGGCGCACACCGGCCCTCTGCTGCTCCCTGAGTAATCGGCCCACCTCCCTTCACTAAGGAACCCATCGGGCCTGCTCTTTGTGCCCCAAAACCTGGAGGGCTCCCCTAATTCATGATACCCTCCAAATTAATCCGGCCAAACTTCATTCCATGGAAACTAATGAGTTTTCTGCTAATCTGACCAATTTGGCTAATAGTGATCAAAAACCATTTTTATCTGCCTCAAGATCTTGACAGTCTTTTCTGAATAACCATTTTCCACTCAGTAACAGTGGCCACGACCCTGTGAGGTCCGGCTCATAGTCCCTCTATTTTCCTGATTCCTACAACTTTCACAAGCTCTGGGGTCAATCCCCCACAGACCGCTGCCCCACAACACCCAGAACTGACTGGCTCCCTGGCCTCTCTCCTCCAGTTCACCGCCCTTCCACCGCCCCACAGTCACCAGACCAACTGTGTACTCCACGTGGGCTCGCGCTTCCTCACCTGCCCCTTCGCCTCTCGTTATCCGGACTTCTCTGTCCAGCCTGAGCTCCCGGTCGGTCCCCGTAACACTGCCCCAGTATCTGTGCTGGGTTTGCCAGCCTCTGAGCTGAGGCCCAAAGGCCAAACAGCAGCAGTCGTGCAAAACCTGAGGCAGGAGCACTGCAGGCGGAATGGTAAGCAGGTACAAAGGCCCTGAGGTGGGGAGAAGCTTAGCAGGTCCCAGGAACATCAAGGAGGCCAGTGCCTTGGGTGGAGGGTGAAGAGGGGGGTGTGGCAGGAGGACAAAGTGCAATACTGGATAAATGTGTATGTGTGAAAGCACAGTGCTGGTGTGCAACACTAGCACTAGCATATGCTCAGTAAAACTGTATTTCCTTTCCGTCTCTCTTCAGCAGTATCCAAACACTCCCATGCTTCTGGCATTGCAAGTGCAGTCACTCGTGGCCAGATTGTGCAGGGGCAGAAGACCAGGACACAGCACTGCACTCCCCTCAGTCCCGCAGAAAGCTGGCGGAGGGCTTCAAGCAAGGGAATGGCCAGTCTGAATCATATTTTTAAAAAACCATTTTGGCTACTGCGTGGAGAAGGGCTTGTGAGGGAGTGAGACCCATTAGGAGGCTCCTGCCACAGGAAGGTGGGCTGGGACGGTGGCCCTGGTAGCAGCTGAACTAGAGAGAAATGAGTGGACGGGATATACTCTTAACGTCGAGCTCGCTGGACTTGCTGATGAACGAGGTCACTCTCAGTGTCCCCTGCATCCCCTGACTCTGGCTGCCCACTGCCAATGTCTGTGTCTCTGGCCCGAGGCTTTTCCCCAAAAACCTCAGAAGTCTCTCTGCCATGTGCCTCCAGCAGCTGGGAGGCCTGGGGAGTGAGCACAGCCCTGCCACCCCACTAACAGCCCTGAGTCAGGTACCGTTGGGTTTGGTGTGTCAATCCCCTGGCTCCCTCACACCTTGGGTTGGCTAATTCTGACCTGTGAGTGTCCCTGCATTTCCCCATGGGACTGTGCTAGCTTCTTCCACTGTGCCAGCTGGCTTAGCACTCACCTGTCATCAGCCGTCTTCCCCTCTTTCCTCTCAGGTCCCTCCAGTGGGACAGGCAGGAAGCACTGAGCTCCCTGGTGGGATTTGTGGGCACGAGGTCAGCCCCAGGCCCTTCTGCAGTCCTCAAGTAATGAGGACCCAGGGCTTCTGCGTGGCTGCCTTCATTCTCCCCTTCTCCCTCTGGAGGAAGTCCCCAGGGTGCTCAGCTCTGGTGGAGCTATAAGGCTTCCCCACCTAATACGTCTCCCTCCTCCCTGTGCCAGACCTAAAAATCCCATTAGAACCGCACCTCTGTTTCAGGCAGTCTGCACAACACCCCAGAGGAATGGGGGGCGGGGCACGGGAGCATTTCAGCTGCAGGAATACACCATTTCCAGCTGGGTTCGAGGATCAGCAGCAAAGAGAACAGAGGGCCAGTGAAAGCGAGAAGAGTCAGTACTCATGGCAGAGCAGTGGTGCTCCCTGATGGGGCTGCGAGTGTGT
Organism: Diceros bicornis minor; assembly: GCF_020826845.1. NCBI lineage: Eukaryota > Metazoa > Chordata > Mammalia > Perissodactyla > Rhinocerotidae > Diceros > Diceros bicornis. The sequence goes on along the minus strand of NC_080761.1, from coordinate 4,160,405 downwards.
TCTTCCCTGCACCTTGCTGACACTTTTCAAATTATCTAAAATGTATAAGGAGTCTGAGAAATGGGATACTCACAAGACACTTATTAATTATGAAGGGGAAAACTATAACTTTACAGTGGAGACACCTGGCAGACCCCACTGAATCAAGGGATGAAAATAACCTCTCCAGTAACAGTACAAATGGACGGTGCCTGCCTCCTGAGAGGCTGCCCCGGGAAGAGCCCCGTCTAACATGACAGGACCTCAGACGAGCCCAAATTCAGGGACTTCCTGCAATAATGGGCCCATACTCTTCAGAAAGGTCTAGGTCATAAAAGACAAAGGCAGACTGAGGAACTGTTCCAGATTAGAGGAGACTAGAGACACAGCAACTAACCCAAGGTGTGATCTGGAAGAGGGCGTTAGTGGCAATGAGGGAAACACCAATGAGGTCTGTGCTGAAGTCACAGCACCCTGTTGGCGGTACTCTCCTGGTTTGATCGTTAGACTGTGCTCACACCTTTAGGATCCACAGACTGAAGCACCGAGAGGTGGAGGGCGTCATTTTACACTCCTTCTCAGATGCTATTACTGAGGGATCTGGGTGAAGGGTATATGGGAACTTTTGTATAATTTTTCCGCTTTTTTATAAGTGCCAAATTTTTCAAAATAGTAAGTTAAAAAAATAAAATGTGGGGCCAGCCTGGCAGCATAGTGGTTAGTTTTCACACTCTGCTTTGGCAGCCCAGGGTTGGTGGGTTTGGATCCTGGGTGGGGACCTACGCACCGCTTACCAAGCCATGCTGTGGCGGGGTCCCATATATCAAGTAGAGGAAGATGGGCACAGGTGTTAGCACAGGGCATATCTTCCTCAGTAAAAAGAGGAGGATTGGCAATAAGTGTTAGCTCAGGGCTGATCTTCCTCACCAAAATAAATAAAATAAAATGTGTATTAACTCTATAATAAAAAAAAAAAAACTTTTCAGAAAGAAAAGCATCCATATTCATAGCCTGCGCTATGAACCCATGGGATAGAGTCTTGCTGTTGGCAAAGCTCCCAACAGCCGGGGAAGAACGAGGAACACGGCCCTGCCCTGCCCTTTAAGCTGTCAGAGCGCCAGACACACACAAAGCTTGGCCTCAGAGGGGCTGTACTGAGAGATAAGTGCTGATAAGGCCTGCAGGTCATCTCTGCCAGGCGGCCCCCCAGCTCGCTGAGAGGAGGCCAGCCCTTCCAGAGCTCAGCGGACAGAAGCCAGAGCAGAGCGCATTTCTTTTAAGTCGAAGCTGCAGCTGGTGCTCTCCCCTGGGTATGAGCAGCCCCTCAGTGGGGTGCCCGCCAGAGTGAGGGCACTGCGGGCACCCCTTCCCAAGGAGGCCAGGAGGTCATGGCCAAAGTCTCCTTCAGATATGGCATTCTGTTTGGACCGGTTCAGGAAACCGAATAAAATCCCAACATCACTCTTTCTATAAAGATAAGTTACAAAAACCAACCAGTGGCCTGACCCTGTGTCTCCCTCTCAAGCCCAGAGCAGAGTGGAGCTGGGAAAACGTGTCCGTTGCCAGCCTGTGGGCAATGCCCGCTGGCCCAGGGAGGCGCCGCAGCCTGTTCAGTGGCTGGTGCCCTCCGCTGCTGCTGCTGCTTGTAGGGCCAAGAACCGAGTGCCTGGGACCAAATTCTCCATAATAACCACCAATGTGTTTCCTGGCCAGGCTGACCACACAGACCAGTTGTCCCAGTGAAACGTTACTTTGAAACACTGTCCAGTCAAGTCCGTGCCTGGTGCCCTTGAAGCAAAGGCTGGAGCTGGGCGTCTCCGGGGGACCCCGGACAGGCTGACCCAGCTGCATGGATGAGAGCAAACAGACGCCGTGACCACGATGATGCAAGACGCTGCTCTCCCCACTTTAACTGGGGGCCCTGGTTATCCAGCCCCCCGTGTTTTATATCGTCTGGAAGTTGTCTAGATGACTCAAACCCATTCCAATGCCTTGCAGTCACACAGAGAAACGGGGACTGCGTGAGCCCTGAGCTGAGGACGTCTCTGAGCCGGGGGCGGCCGGCCGGGAGCGCGGGGGCCAGCGCGGAGGCACAGTGCCCTCGTGCGGCGGCTCCGCGCTCCGCGCCCCCGCGGCCCGCACCCCCGCCCGGCCTCACTCACGCCTCCGCCTCCTAAGGTGTGCAAGTTAAAGGATAGTCATGGCTTGCCTGTACCACAACTAAAGATTGGTGGACGGGCATCTGGTCAGTCTGAGGCTGGGAAGGAGAACATTCCAAATGGGGAGGCAAAGCCGTGGGAGTAAGGTCTGGCTCTGGAACTCTGGGCAAGGCGCTGGAATTTTCTGTTCTCCTCTGCAGGCAGGAAAATAGTTTAAAACTTGTTGCTTACATCACAGTGTTGTAAAGATTCCGTTAGGTAATGTGTGTGATATAAGCTTACCACTCCCTACACACACACACACACAAGCAAGACAGTATCTGTCCCATCTCAAAGGGATTTTAAACAAAACACTGTCCCTTCTAATGCTCTCCAACACAGCCCAGTCCCGCTCTCAGGTCACGTGGATCTTCTGGTTGTAAGGAGCAGACACCTCCCCACCACCTCCATGAGGCTCCACGACGGGGCGGGTGTGTGCTGCAACCTGCAGTGGAATCCTTCCACCTCGGCGGTGCAGGCTCAGGCTCCGGGGCCTCCACTCGCTGGGCCTGTGCCACATCACCGCCTCTGCCAAGTGGCTTTCCTCCACCTGACTCTCACTGCTTTGCTGTGCGCATGGCTTCTGGCTTGGAGAGGCTGTGCCCCAGTTCAGAGTTCCATCCATTCACAGTCACATCTTCACAAAACACTGCCACTGGCCTCCGTCACTCCTTTTTCCACCCCCACGTTTCTAAAAGAGAACTCTGATTAGCCCAGCTCATCTTTTAGAGCCAGGCCACTGGTGTCACTGACCAGCCTATGGATGGACCACACCTAAGACCAAGGAAATAGTGCGATTTTGCATAAAGTATGCTTGTGCCTTTCTGTAGGGCCATGAGCCAAACAGAGGCGTGATTTGGTCCAAAGACCCAGGTGAAGGTGGGGAGGGTGCAAGTTACACCGCCTTTTTGGATGCTGACGTTGCAAGCTTTTTTCTTTGATTTTCCTCAGTTCCAGGAGCTACAAAGGCACCCTGAAGCAGAGAACAAAGCTTCGTGACCGTGAAAGATGGGGCTCTGCTGCACCTCACCAAAGTCCTGTGAGCCTCGGGAGACGGAACCCTCCCGGCGGCGGCAGGTCAGCGCCTCGGACGGCCTGCAGCAGGAGGGCCTGCCTTCAGCGCCCCCTGGCGGAGCAGCGCCTCTGAGAACGCGCGCCGCTGCGTGCTCAACGCACCAGGGAGGAGAGAGGACAGGCTGGCGCGCCTCGGCCTCGCTGAACCAGACCTGAACCCTCGGCCCCTGGCAGTTTGTATGTCCTCACCGCGATAAAAGGTTCCGATTCATCAAGATTGTTTTTCCCAAATCCCATTCTTTCCATACTATTTTGCTCACTGAAAGAAATCAGCAAGCTCTTCTGCGCCCAGTGGCTGACCTTTATTTCCAACTAGGCGTGAAAGAAGCACCGGGAGCCGAGGCAGCTAAGGCCGTGCACTTGAGGGTGAGGACTCCTTAAATTTGCACCCTAGGGCGCCTCACTTGCCTCGCTCTAGTGCCAGCCCTGGTGCTCAGCCTCCTTGACTGGTGCACATCTCCAGCAGACTCTCACAGCCCTGGGTACCCCTTCTCTGTAGTACTTGTCATGCCTGTAATCCTACCTCTGTTTCTGTGGTGAGTTGGTTGTGTCTCCCCCCGACTGGACCGTCAGCCCCAGAACAGCTTACACTGGATCTGCAGTGCCTTGCTTCTGCCAGGTACATATTAGACACACAATAAATTCTTGTTGATTGAATGGAGGAAGGGAGGGAGGGAGGAAGGAAGGAAGAAAAACTCAGCAAGATGACAAAGCCTCTGCAGCAGGGTCCCAGTCACCAGATGGGGGTTCCCCAGGAGGGCAGAGCCCCACTTGGCAACTCTAATGGTCCCCAGAGGGATGTCACCCAAAATGTGCTGGCCCAGAGAGAAAGACCAAGCAGTGTCCTCAGATACATCCTCCACCTGCGCATATTTCTGGAGAATGAGCTGTGGGAACACAAAGTCCTGAGTAGGTAGCAGAGTTGGACGGGCTTAGTTCCTGCGCTGGAGGGGAAAGAAGTCAAGTGCATCAACATCTAACTCGAGAGCAGGATGACAAGGGGGAGATGGCACTTGCTGGGTGCCTGTCATGAGCCGGTATTGGTGCCAGCCTGCATGATTTCTCAACTACCCCAGGTGCAACATCCACTCATCCTCATTTTGCAAATAATAAACTAAGTATAAGAAATTAAATAATATTTAAAACTCACACGTTTTACCTAACTCTAAACCATAGATGCTTTCCGTGGCATCATATAGAATTTGATAGGCCTTGATGTTAGGATTTCAGCTGGCATGGGTGTTATGGATGTTCTAGGAGGAGAAAACAGCAGGATCCTGGACTAGCTCCCAGCTCACGTGTATGTGATGTTTCGTCATGTCTTAGCTAGAGGCACTTCATTCCAGGCCCAAACCCTGCCCGCCACCCCTGCCTCCACCCAGCTGACGGTATCCCTGGAAGCACTGTCTGGATCTGCAGCGGCCAAAGAACAGTCTCAGACTGGCACAGGGCCTGTGGCTTAAGGAGCTAGTAAATACTCAGATCCTGCAAGAACGTGAAGCAGCTGGGGCTCTCACCCACTGTAGGTAGGAACATAAAATGCTATAACCGCTTCGGAAAACAGGTTGGCAGTTTCTTAAAAAATTAAACATATACCTATCATATGACCCAGCCACTCTACTCCCAGGTATTTACCCAAGAGAAATGAAAATATATGTCTGTACAGAGACTTGAACATGAATGCTCATAACAGCTTCCGTTGTAATAGCCCCGACTGGAAACAACCCAAATGTCCATCAACAGGTGAATGGATAAATCAGTTGTTGTCCAGCCAATCCCTGGAATATACCACTCAGCAGTACAAAGGATCTATACATACAACAACATGGGTGGATTTCAAAATTATTGTGTTGTGTGGAAGAAGCCAGCCCAAAAAAGAATACATACTGTATGATTCCATTTATATAAATTTCTAAGAAATGCAAATTAATCTATAGTAACAGAAGGTTTCCTGGGGTTGGGATGGGGCAGGAGGGACGGATTACAAAGGGCACAAGGGCCCTAGTTGGCTGAAGTGGCCATAACGAAAGACCTCAGACTGGGTGGCCTGATCAACAGCTGCACAGACAGCAATCAATATTGTAATCGTGACTGACTGTGCTGAGAGTTTCAAAACTTATCAAATTATACACTTTTAACATGTACAAGCTTATTGTACGTCAGTTTTACCTCAATAAAGCTGTTTAAAACAACAACAACAACAAACGTCAGACCCCAGGGCTGTCTACCTGGAGGCGGTTACTTCAGGTGGTCAGGAGAGCCTGAAAACCTCGAGTTTCCAACTTGTCTTGATGACTCTCGTGCACAGCCAGGTTTGCAGACCGGCGGTGTAGGTGGACCAAAGAGGAGAGGGCACAGCCCAAAGTCCACACCCAGCCCCGTCCTCCATGCCCAGCCTTCTGGGAAGTGTCTGGGGATGACCAACTGCCGCCCACTGTGACAACCAGCGCCGAGCAGGGGAGACGCCGGGAGGCAGTTTGAGAAAGTGAGCCATTCAAAAGCACTGTCTCTCTACATCCTAAGCCACCCCAGTAACACAATCTAAGTAAAATGGTGCATCTAGCACCCACTCCCATCGAGATGAGATGAAACTAAAACTCTCTTAAATAGAAATTCTCAGCCGTTGAGTCTTTTCTCCTCCTTAGGAATCAACTCATGCCTTGGTCAGTGACTGACACTCCTACTGCTACTCAATACACAGTGGCTCATGCTCTTAAGTCTTCTGGGAAATAGAACATCCTTCCTCATCTAGCGCATGTTGGGACTCCACCCATATTCTCTCTTGGTCTTGCTGAACGTGCAGCCGTTGGCCACCAGGGAAAGCAGCGGCTGCATCTTACAGATCCCTCCCGGCTACACAAACTTCCCAGCACTCATGTGTTATCTTTCTAGGGGTGGTCAGTAAAGTATGTTCATATTCAAGACCATGTTGTAGTGGTTCTGGTCTTGGGGTAGAAGTTGACCGAAGTGACAGAAGCTTCAACTTCCTTTTATTTGCCTTAATCCTACAGTCTGGGTGGGACAGATTCACTGCTTAACATTGCAAAGTCTTCATTCTCCTTATAGAACAACATCCTCTAGACCTAACTGAAATAATAAATTAGAATGAAAAGAATGGAGCCCATTAAATGTAACTAAATAAATAAATAAAACCTTTTAAGCTAGTAGTCCATGCTTTATCTCACTATCCAACAAGCAGGGAAGAATCAGGCAAAAGAAAAAGAGAAAAATGTCAATGAGTCAAGAGCTATGGAATAAGCTGACTATATAACTAAGAATCATCTCCAAAAAATATGCTGGCCCAGGTAGTTTTTGAGGCAGGTTCTTTCAGACCTTCAAGGAATTGAAAATGTCTTTGCTATTTAAACTGTTCTGTAGGATAGAAACAAATGAAAAACTTCCAAGTTCACTTTACTAAATTAACACAATCCTGATGCCATTGCTGGTGGGAGGATAAATTTGCAGACATGCTCTGGAGCAGCCAGTGAGGTAGAAGGAAATTAGGGTGTGCTGTCCTGAAGTCACATGAAGAAAGTGTTTCAAGAGTCAATGGGTGACAATCACAATATGAGCCAAAAAGTGACCACTGGATTGACAACTTAAGGGTTATTGCTGATCTTGACAAGCACAGTCTCAGTGGAGAGGTGAGAACAGAGGCTGATTGGAATGGGTTGAAGAGAGAATGTGAAGTGAGGACATGGAAGTAGTGACAAAGGAAACTCCTGAGAAGCTCCATGAAAGGGAATAGAGAGAGGGGGCAGCAGCTGGAGAATGACGTAGAGACAAGGAAGAAATATTTTTAATGGCACATGCTAGAGCTTGTTTGTATGCTGTCGAGAATCATCCAGGAGAGAAACTGATGGTGAAGAAAGTAAAGGAGATAATTACAGGCAAGATGGGTTGGAAACCAGAGGACCAGTGGTCTTGGATGAGAGCAGGGACCTTTCATCCATAGTAAAAGAAGGAAAGTAGACAGTGTGGACATTTAGGAGTGTGCAATGGTGATATGCATAAAACTTTTTCTGTAAGAACATTCACTGAAACATTGTTTATAATAGCAAAACGTATGACATGCTACATGCCCTCTAGAGGCATGGTCTAAGTATGCCAGAACATTACACAGCCATTAAAAGTGATGTTACAAGCTACAATAACATGTTCCTTACTGGTAGAGACTGAATGCTTCCACCTAAGACCAGAAACAAGGCAAGAATTTCTGCTTCCATCACGCCTATTCAACATAGTATCAGAAGTCCTGTGCAATAAGGCAAGAAAAGGAAATACAAGGCATACAGATTGGAAAATAAGAAATAAAACTGTCATTTGCAGATGACATGACTGTCTATGTAGAAAATCCCAAGGAATCTACAAAAAAAATTATTAGTATGGATAAGTGTCTTTAGCAAAGCCACAGGATACAAGGTCAGCACACAAAAATTAATTGTATTTCTATATACTAGCAATGGACAATTGAAAACTGAAATTAAAAACACGATACCATTTATAATTGCTGGAGAAAAAAGAGAGAGAAAGAGTTAGGTATAAATCTAACAAATCATGTACAGGATCTGTATGCTGCAAACTACAAAACTCTAATGAAAGAAATCAAAGAAGATCTAAATAAATGGAGAGACATACCATGTTCATGGATTGTTAAGACTCAACATAGTAAAGATGTCAATTTTCCTCAAATTGATCTAGAGATTTAACACAATTCCTATCAAAAATCCTAGCAAGATTGTTTGTAGATACAGACAAGCTAAACCTAAAATTTATACAAAAAGCAAAGTAACTAAAACACCAAAATTATTTTTTAAAAGTATTACCTGAATGTAAGACTTACTCTAGCTACAGCAATAAAGATAATGTGGTATTGGGAGAGGCATAGACTCATAAATCAATGAAACAGAATAGAAGGTTCAGGAATAGACCCACACAAGGATAGCAAACTGATCTTTTACAAAGATGCAATAGCAACTCAATGGCAAAGGTCTTTTCAACAAATAGCATTTGAACAATTGGACATTCATAAGCAAAAACATGAACTTCAACCTAAACTTCACATATTATACAAAAATGAACTAAAAATAGATCATAGATCTAAATGTAAAACTATAAAACTTTTAGAGGAAAACAGGAGAAAATGTTTTTGACCTGGGATTAGGCATAAAATTTTTAGATATGACACCAAAGGCATAATCCATAAAAGAAAATTTTGGTCAACTGGACTTCACCAAAATTAAAAATGTTTCCTCTGCAAAATACTCTGTTAAGAGGATAAAAATATAAGCCACAGACTGGGGAGAAAATCCGCAAATAAAATCTGCAAAAATCAAAGGAATTGTATGCAGAATATATAGAAAACTCTCCTGACTCTACAATAAGAAAACAAAAAATCTAATTAGAAAAGGGGTAAAAGACTGGAAGAGACACTTCACCAAAGAAGATACATGGATGGCAAAAAGAAGTCCATAAAAAGATGTTCAACATCATCTATTTGTAACGAACAGAAATAACTCTACACTAGGTAAAAAAAAAAAAAAAAACAAATGCATTTTCTACAAACTCACTGGAACACTCTCTGTTGAAGTCTTGGGTTGCCAAATAAAAAGATCTCTATGCTATAAGGAAGCCCAAGCCACATGGAGAGGCTTCAATTGACAGCCCCAGGTGAGGTCTCAGCCAATAGCTCACATCAATTGCCAGATGTGTAAATAAAGAGACCTCCAGATGATTCCAGTCCCCAGCCATTGTCACCTCCATTCATCAAGCCTTCCCAACTGAGGCTCCATGCATCTTGAAGCAGATAAAAGTGTTTTCCACCATACCCTGTCCTGCAGAATCCACAAGCATAATAAAATAATTGCTTTAAGCTGCTAAGTTTTGGAGTATTTGTTACCCAGCAATAGTAACCAGAGCAAACTGGCGCTGTTTGTTCTCTCTGTACAACATACGGACTGCAAGTCAGCGAGTACCTTTACTGAACATCCACTGCCAAGTGTAAGGCTCCTCTCTGCTACGTACTTTTTCATTTCTGCCTGCTGGTTCCCATTGTGTTGTTCCCAAACCTGTTTACGTCATTGTATTTATTATTATAATTACACAATTGAATTAAAAAATATATAAATCAATAAAATCTTGGCATGAAAAGCAAGAGAATTATCATCATCATCATCATCATATCATCATCATCATTATTATTATTATGAAAACTAAGGCAAATGCTTTGGAAAGACAATAAGGACAAATCGATAAAAATTATTAAAGTAGAATTAGATGTGAACAAGATAACTGTAAAAGACTGTTGGGGGGATTTTGAAAATCTAACAGGATTCTGCGTTCAGATTGCTTTTAAATGTCTTTAAGTTCTCATTCCTCTTTAAAGAAATAAAGACTATGTATTGTAATTTATGCATTATATGGGTGTGATTTATGTCAGAAATACAAGCTGCAATTCCAATCAGTGGACCCATACTTAAAAGAAAGGACTTGGCTCTACATCAAAAGATTGGCAAAGGAATATACTTTTATATGTTTTAAGTTAAAATAAAATATTTAATACACAAACCGTTTGACCCAGTAAATTTACTCCTGGGTATAAACCTAAGAGAAATGAAAACATATGTCCACAAAAATACTTAGGCAAAGATGTTCATAGCAGCATTTGTCATGATAATCCGAACTGGAAAACCAAATGTCCATCAAGAGGAGAATGGATAAACAAATTGTGATATATTCCTACGTGAAATTATACTCAGGAGTAAAAATGAATGAATGCAGCAACATGGGTGAATCTTGCAGACATGATACCGAGTAAAAGAAGCCAGACACAAAAGAACCCATACTGTGTGACTTCATTTATATAAAATTCTAGCACAGGCAAAATTAATCTATAGTGACAGAACTCAGGGAACTTTCTGGGGTAGTGGAAATGTTAGATATCTTGAGAGGACAAGTGAATCACACATCTGTATCCATTTGTCAAAACTGTACAGTTAAGATTTGTGTATGTCAATGTACGTAAATTTTACCTTAAGAAAATGGAATTTAAAAACTCGAGTGGAGGATGGGGAGAAGATGGAGTTATAGATAAAGCAAGAATGGCAAAATGTTGATACGTGTTGAATAGCATAATGAGGGTACATTATATACTATTCTGATTGCTTTGAGTATGTTTGGAATTTTCCACAATAATTTTTAAGTTAAAATGTTTAAGGTATGTATTATCCTCTATGACTCCCAGATTTGACCAACCTTTGGTGAGCTGCCCCACCCTCCCCACCCCAGTCAGGGGCCTCTGCCCGCAGACACCCGCCTGCTCTCTCCAGAGGGCTGAGTCGCAGCCCTGGCGTGAGGTGGGCACATGTGAGCTTTTACAATCACAGCCAGGACTGGGGGTTACTGCTCTTTGCACATATTCTAACAAATACTTGAAAAATATCTGCCTTGTTTTATAATTGATTCATGTCTTGGTAGCTCATTAAAACTTTACATGAAAGGTGACGTGATACAACAGAAAAAACCATGAATTTTGTTATCAGACAGAGCTAGGGTCAAGTCTCAGGTCTGGAATTTTTAATCTATGTAAATTATGACAATTTAATGTCTCTGAGCTTCCATGTCCTTATCTATAAAAGGAAGCTATTGTCTCCCCATCCCTGTACCCTTTCTTTCACAGTAATAGAAGTCTTGAGACGTGCAAATGGGGTCGCAGAATGTCGGCCTTCCTTGCATCTAGGTGTGGTGTATGATGAAGTTCCGCCCATGAGAAACAGAAGAATGTATCATGTGACAGCTTCTAAGAATCTTCCTTGAAAAGAAACTGGCACACACCTTTGCTCCTTTTCTGTCAACCCTTTCTTCCATCTTGCTGCCTGAACGTGGATGTGGTGGCTGGAGAGGCAGCCACCCTGGTGGACTCCCTATGATCAGAGCAGTGGTGGGCTGGCAGGAGCTGGTCCTTCAAAACTTCATGCAGCAGAGCTGCTGTGCCCGCCCTGGACTGCCCATCTATGGACTTTTATGCAAAAAAGAAATAAACGTCTTCCTTTTTTAAGCCACTGTTGGAATCTCTATTACACAATTAAAAGTTCACAAGTGAACTTAAACCTAACTAATACAATACCCACTTCATAGTGTGCTGTGATGAGTGAAAATGTATACGTCTTTAACACATATTAGGTATCAAAAATGCTAGTAAATAACCGTTGTCATTACATCCTTTGAGTTAATGTCTTATTGGTTTTCTGTAACCTACTTTGGGCCTACCAATAAGTAACATGTAGTAAGCCTCGACAAATACTTGTGGGAATGAATTGAATATATCACACTCCAGCTTTTATTGAAGGAAGACATACTGACCCAAAGGGGAATAATTAGAAAGTGTAATGGTTAATCATTTGACCAGGTAGGATTTAACATAATTCTAAAATCAAGAATTGATAGATGGAAACAATGGTATGTTGAGACAGACATCCTCATAAACCAAAGAGCAAAGTTTCTCAACATCAGCACTATTGACATTTTGGGCCAGATAATTCTGTCTCGGGTGGAGGAAAGGAGGCTGTGCTGTGCATTGTAGGATGTTTAGAAGCATCCCTGGCCTCTACCCATGACAGATGCCAGCAGCATCCTCCTTCCCTGGGTCGGAACAACCAAAAATGTCTCCAGACACTGCAAAATGTCCCCTGGGGAACAAAAATCACACCCCTGGTTGAGAATCACTGCTAAAGGTGGAGGTATAAATTTATACAGCTGTTCTAGAAACAACTTGGTAATCAGTATTAGGAGCTTTAAAAATGTTTAGAAATTTTCATCCAGAAATCCTACCTCAAGGAAATAATCAGTTATGTAAAGATGCACACACATCAATAAAAAAATACAACCTCATTTAAAAATGGGCGAACAATCTGAATACACATTTCTCCAAAGAAGATATAGAAATGGCCGATAAGCACATGAAAAGATGCTCAACATCATTAGACACCAGGGAGATGACCATCAAAACCATAATGAGATATCACTTCATATCCACTACGATGGCTATAATCAAAAAGACAGATAATAACAAGTGTTGGTGAGGATGTGGAAAAATTAGAACCCTCCTACACTGCTGGTGGTCATGTAAAAATGGTATAGCCACTCTGGAAAACAGTCTGGCAATTCCTCAAAAGGTTACCATTTGACCCAGCAATTCCACTCCTAGGTGTACACCCAAGAGAAATGAAAACACATGTCCACACAAAAACTTGAATACGAATGTACATAGCAGCATTATTCACAATAGCCAGAAAGTAGAAACAACCTAAATATCCATCAGCTGATGAACTGATAGATAAAATGTGATATAGCCATACAATGGAATATTATTCAGCAACAAAAAGGAATGAAGTACTGATACATGCTACCACATGATGAACCTTGAAAACAGTATGCTAAGTGATAGAAGCCACTAACCAAGAGCCACATATTATATAATTCTAGTTATATTAAAAGTCCAGAATAGGCAAATCCATAGAGACAAAAAGTAGATTAGTGGTTGTCTGGGTCTGGGGAGGGAGGATGTGGAATGGGGAGTGACTGCTAATAGGTATGAGGTTCCTATGTGGGTGATTAAATGTCCTACAATTGTTCTAAAATTAATTGTGGCAATGGTTGCACAACTCTGTGAATACACTAAAAAAAATCAAAGTATACACTTTAAATGGGTAAGTTGTGTAGTATTTGAATTAATAAAGCCATTATAAAAATACTCAAAACATCAACATCATCAGCAACAAAAAGATGCACATACAAGGATGTATATATTGTTCTAAGTTAGTTATAAGATTTTTAAAATCAGAAGATACCTAAATTCAAAGCAAAAGGGAATGGTAAAATAAATTATGTTCAGTCATATGATAAGTATTAAGTAACCATTGTAAATCATCTTTTGAATACTTATTAGAAGGAAATCTCACGCTGTTATCTTAAGGGAAAAGGCAAAACGTAAAATCTGCACTTAGACACACACACAGAAAATTTATAAAAGAAAATCCACAATCAATGAAGAATGGGTGGTGGGATAAATGGTGATTTTGATTTTCTTCTCTTTCTTCTATAGTTTCTGTATTTTCTACACTGCATATATGTTTATAATAAGAAAAAATATTTTTTAAAGATTGAGAAAAAAAGGAATTTTATTTCCGAAACTTACTTGACGTATATAGACTATAAGAGCTGAATAGAAAATTATAGGTCATGTGGTCAAGCCTCCTACTTTTACTGATGAAGTAACCAGAGCCCAAAGAGGCTAAGGGCCTGGGCCACTGTCAGCCATCTTGTCAGAGTGTGTGAAACTGAAACTGAAACTCTTCTCTCCTCCTTTTCTTTCTCTCTTGATGACCCCCTTGCTACACACACACACACACACTCCCCCACAAAGGCAGCTCCAAAAAGAAAAAAAATTGAAGGATGGACCTTGAGGGCGTTATGCTAAGACAAATAAATAAGTCAGACAGAGAAAGACAAATACCGTATGATCTCACTCATATGTGGAATCTAGAACAAACCCACAAGCAAACTCATAGATACAGAGAACAGATGGGTGGTTGCCAGAGGCAGGGGGCGGGGGATGGTAGAGGGGGGCAAAATGGGTGAAGGGGGTCAAAAGGCACAAACTTCCAGTTATAAGATAAATAAGTCCCAGGGATGTGATGTACAGCATGGTGACTACAGGTAACAAGACTGTATCGTATATTTGAAAGTTGCTGAGAGAGTGGATCTTAAAAGTTCTCATCACAAGAAAAAAATTTGTAACCATGTATGGTGAGGGCTGTTAACTAGACTTATTGTGGTGATCATTTTGCAATATATACATATACCAAATCATTATATTGTACATCTGAAATGAATATAATGTTATATGTCACTTATAATTTTAAAAAAAGAAGTAAAAAAATAATTGGAGGAATTTCTTTCCCCAAATTGGCTTCTGTTCTAAAATTCCTACAGGATTAGATAGAAAGACCCCACAGTCTCTCTCTCACACCAGTAGAGGGCGGTAGCAAGTCAAGCGACGCTGAACCCTAAGCACAGGGGATAAACTAATGAGAATAATCATCTTTTTTGGCTTCAGAAGCAGACAAACATGATTGAAATCACGCTGACCCTGAGATGACCGTCTTCAGCTTTCTCTGGCAAGCACTGGCTAAAGGAGTGTTTTTGAAGTGGGGCATTCTGGTTCCCATCCCACGAGAACAAGAAATGGATGATGTCCCAAGGAACTGCCCCAGCAACAGCTCCCAAATTTTTTGGAGCGGCAGCCCATAATCACCTCATTTTCCGGCTCTGAGCGCTGTCAGAGGGATCCTCTGGCCTTTGGCATCCTGGGAGGTAGCACAGATGGCAGGCTGGAAAAACACAGAGTGAATGCTTCTAGCAAAATGACCAGCTGTTCCTTGGGGTCCCAAGCCCTCCAAATGAGAGGAGAATCAGGCAAGAAACAAGAGCCAGTACTCCTCAGCAGAAACCAAAGTTCAGGGAAATCTGGCAAGCCTCCCTGTTCCCAAATGATTCACAGACACTGGTAAATTTGGAAAGTGGTCAGTGTTGAAATCGAGACACATGGGCCCGGCTGCAAAGTTTGATTCCTCCCCTCTCTCCACAACATGGGAAAGTGGAAAATACAGACTTGGAAGAATAGTGTTCACTGTTGCCAGTAAGTCCAATAGAAGAACCTTATCCCAGACAGTTGGGGCTCTCCTGTAGGGTTTTAGCCCACGGATGCCGGAAGAGGACCCACGTTCAAGTCCCAGCTCCGCCACTGACCGTCAGGGGACCCTGTGTGAGTTACTCAACTTTTCTGTGCCTCATCTGTAAAACGAAGGTAGTAATAATAATAATAGTTCCTACTTCCTAAGTTGTTATGAGGATTTACATAGTCCCTGACATATTATTAGTGCTCGACAAATGTTAGCTATTATCTAGTGCTGCTGGTGATGGGGATAAAGATCTCAAAATAGAGAGCTTTTCTACCCTCGTGTCATAAGCCAGTGCAACATCTTGGGGCCTTTATTATAAGGAAAGTCTCTGCTAATTTAAAGACTGTCAAAAAGCTTGTTAGACATTCAATCTTTCAAATCAACCCAGGATTAATACATTGGAAAAAACCCTATATCACTCAACTAAAAGTTATCTCTAAAATCTGCCCCAGGTTGTATAAACTGAAGTGCATTCCTTTTCTCACCTAAGCGGCTGGTTGTAGAAGTTCTTCCCCAAAGGCAAATTCACCAGAGTTTGACGTGAAGGTTTAGAAACACAATGTCTACACTTTATAAGTTGCTCCACCAATAGTTGAAATGCCAAGTAATACCCTATAATTGACATATGCGAGGGTAAACATTGAGAGTAAGATTGAATAGTGTGGCTCACTGTATTTTCCAAAGATGGCCATGACAATACGACCTATTACACACGATCCTCCTCCGATCAGGAGGTGGGGTTTGTGTTCCCTCCCATTGAATCTGGGAGGGCTTGCAAATGATGCATGCGACTTCCAAGCCTAAGTCATACAAGACAGTATGGCTTCCTCCTAGTTTTCTTTGGGATTCTCATTCTTGGAACCAGCCAGCATCATGTGAAGAAGACCCAGCAGCACGTCCAGAGGCCATGTACAGGTTGCCCTCCAGCAGCCGCAGCTGGGGTCCCAGGCAGCAGCTCCCATCAATTGCCAGACATGTAACTAAGTAACCCTTCAGATGATTCCAGCTCCAGAGGCTGAATTATTTCTAGCCTTTGACTCTTCCCAGCTGAGCTCCCAGACATCACTGAGCAAAACAAACCATCCCACTGCGCCCTTTCTGAGCCACAGAATCTGTAAGCACAAGAAAATGGTTGTCATTTTATGCCACTATTAGGGGATCGCTTGTCACACAGCAAATAACATCTGGAGCAGCCAGCAAGCATGGCTGTCTCACACAGAAGCAGATTAGGCTCTAATGTCTGTAAAACACCTCCCACCTTGCTAAAATCTTAAATTCCACAATAAGAGACTAATTCTTTCGGCTTAAAGTTTTACTTCTTTTTAAACATAGAGCAGAGTATAGGCAGAAACCCAGTGTCCCAACTCAGGAGCTACCAACTAGTAACAGTAAGACTGTGGGCAAACCACTTAAAAGTTGGGTTTTATGTTACATCCCTTCCCTCCAGACCCACTCTCTACCCTTCTCCCCCCTCCAACTTGGTGTCTTAGCAGATTAACCTTATGATACATCAGTGAGCTTCCAGTTGGATGTGACCAGTTGGAGGCCCAGCAGGAGACCCAGAGGACAGCAGGAGAAGGAAGTTTGGGTATTCATTCCTGTCAAGAAAACACATTCCTGATTCTCCACTCAACACTCTCCTCTCAATAATTCTGACCACAAAATATGTGAGGAGGTTTTCCCACACCAAGCAATTCTCAGATACCAGCTGGGTAACCTACAATTTAACTCAATTCTGACACTATCTACCTGAAAGTAGTGTCACATCCCACAGGTTAAGGGCTCAGTCCCACAAGACTGCTCCCACTTCAGGTGACAATTGCAAGTCCAGGTTGTTACCTAGGCTTTTGACCAACTGGCTGTAAATTGGAGGTTCCCACAACCCCTTCCTCAGGTTCAATCATTTGCTAGAATGGCTCACAGAACTGAGGAAAACAGTTTACTTACCAGTTTATCAAAAAAGGATACAACTCAGGAACAGCCAGATAAAAGAGATGCATAGGGCAAGGTACATGGGAAGGTGTGTGGGGCTATTGTGCCCTCTCCAGGCACACCACCTTCCAGCACCTCCACATGTTCACCAACCGAGTTCTCCTCTCCCCCTAGTTCATAGTTTATAGTTTATGGAGGCTTCATGATGTAGGCATGATTGATTAAATCGTTGGCCATTGGTGATGGAACTCAATCTCCAGCCCCTCTTCCCTCCCCAAAGGTCGAGGAGTAGGGCTGAAAGTTCCCACTCTAATCACATGGTTGGTTCCCCTGGCAACCAGCTCCCATCCTTAAGGGCTTTCCAAAAGTCACCTCATTAATATAAACTCAAGTGCTGTTGAAAGGGGCTCATTATGAATAACAAATGACACATGTATTGATCTTATCACTAGGAAATTCCAAGGAACGGGGATGAAGATGAAATAGATATTCCCTATTACAAACCAGAGTATCACAATTCCCCTCTCCCTCCATGGGGTGGCCGCGGCCTGGCAGACCTCTCAGCTGAAGGGCACGCTCCTCTGAGGCAGTGCTCCTTACACGGTTCTCTCTCACTGGGTTCTAAGAACTGCTCCCTTCCCAGCCCCTTCAGGCCTTGGGGTAGTAAAAGCACCCCTCTATTACCGGCTCCGATGAGTCCCCTACACTCTTCTCACACGTTTGCAAATAATTCCTCAAATTACTCAGTTGTGCCTCTGTTTCCTCTTGGGACCCTGATTGATAAGGAGTTTCTTATTCTTCATTGTAAAAAAGAGATTCCACCCAGCCAGCCTGCTCCCTCAATCAGGCAAGATAATCTATGTGATGGAGTCTCAGTCAGGTGCAGTCACAAAAAGAAAAAGCACACTGAGCATTTCAAACAGAGAGGATTTAGAGGGAATTGGTAACACCGGAGTCGGAAGGCTGACAGAGTGAAAAAAAAAAGATACTAAGTAACTCAGATGGCAGGAACTGCAGAGCCAGTGGAACCAAAGGAAGGAGGTGGTGTTTCCGGGAACTGGAAGCTCTGAGGGGGGACCCCTGCATGGTTAATGCTCAGATCTCCAAAGGGGGCATTGTGGGGCCGGGGCTCAGACCCTTGCCTCCCGGTTGGTGCTGAGTCTGGCTAAACCTGTCCTCTCTGCAGAGGGACAGTAGCAAGAAAGCAAACGGGAAGGTGTTTCCCTAGCCCCTCCTACCTCCTTTTATTCTCCCAAATTTGCCTCCCACTGGCAGATCTAACTCAAAGCCAGCTGGTGTGAGTGTCTTAGGAGCCGAGTCTGAAGCTTCCCAGCCCAGCATCATAGATGAGAGTATAAAAGGTGGGGCTTAGGACTGAAAGACAACAGGTAAATAACCAGTTCATTTGGGTACCACAAAAATGTTCTGTATTATAGTTATTATTGTTACCCATAACTGAGAAGATATAAATAGATATCTATACCTTAGAATGAATAACTTTTCCCAGTCTTCTCCTCAGAGCAGCTTTAATAAGAGCTATGACATTACAGCCCACACTTTCCAAGCTTACCAAGGTTTTAAATGTTCTACCCCTGTGCGTCCCCCTAAAACATCAAAATGTCCCATAGATTCCAACCAAATCTCCCAGACTCCTTTTATGACTGGAGCAGCAGTACATAAGTTCTTTGCTCACGCCGTGAATGCCAGTGCCAGTCTCGGAAAAAATGAGTGCCCCAAATGTCGGCAGTGCCTCGAGCCTGGTGATGTCTGGGGGAAGGAGTCTTAACCGATGGCAGCCAAGACAGGGTCGCCAGCTGGCATGCTCCTCCTCCAGCTCCGTCAAGAGCTGAAGGTTAGCAGTTCCCCCAACACACCACCCCTAGGTGTGAACAATTAAAGCCCTCAGGCCGGCACCCCAAGAGCTAGAGACCTGCAAAAGACCTCGTTTCCACAATTATCAACTCCTGCATTAGAGCAATGGTTTTTAAACTATTTTTAGTAACATATCCTTTTCTGTTTTTATTTTTATAAACAGTCTTACATAGAACCCCAAATATAAATAAAATGGATAAATCTCGTGCCGCATTAGTTGAAATGAGGGTCCCCAGAAACTGGCGGGATATAGCTGTTGCCCCCATGCCTTCCCCTAGACAGTTTTCTGGGTCTCTGAGGAGCCCAGTTTGAGAAACAGCGAATGCTCCCTTAAGCAATCAATAAAGTTTAGTAGTCTTTAACATAGCTATAAAAGTAACTTACTAGGTATAATTGTTCTCCATATTCAAAGAATCAGAGGCTTTCTTCTCACCACACTTATATTATAATCCCATATAAAAATTCTTCCAGTTTTACCTGTAGACACCCTAATCTATCTTCTCACACACAAAACCCTAAAACCCCATTGCACATGTTTTTACACCACAGCTTTCCCAAAGATCTCCAAACTCAAGTAAAATTTTTAAAAAGTTGTATTCTTGGTACTGTATCTGTGACATGGGCCTCCAGCTTCAGGGGGTGGCGGTGCTGGTCTGCTGCTTGGTCCTCTACAGCCAACGCACACTGGGTGAAGAAAGCACTGCTGGATGGCGCATCTGCCTGCCGGACTACCGGGTGCTGGAGTGCTGCTTGAGGTGGCCCACGTAGCGAGTCAGGAGCAGCTTCCTGAACCCACTGCTGTAGAAGACCCACGACGGGATCTGGCTCAGAAAGCTCGCCTTTAACAGACAAGAGTGTGAGTGTCTGGGAGGACAGAAGAGCAAGGAAGTCACAACAAAACATCTCCGTTTACAGTCATCATCTTTAAAAATATTTTTTCTGACTACTGAAGTTAAGACCCAAAATCTTTTAAGTAGTTGCTAAAGTGTAAAGGTCTTGTGCCACTTTCTCAGCAAACAAGGTTTTCTCAGAAACCAAGGCAGTCACTTGTAGGATCAGCCCTGAGGAAACTCGCAATTTAGAGAATTCTGTCCACGGTAACCCCCCTCTTCCTCTTTCTCCTCATGAGCACGTTCTCTTCCTGGTGCTCGATCTCTTGCTGTCTGCATGTTCCTTCTACCGCGGTTGTATTAAAATGCGGTTCTGGAAGCGTCAGAAAGGTTTTCCATCACCTGGCACAATGCCGGAGGCACAGCAGGTGCTAAGCAGTGAGTGAAGGAGAAGTAAGGTGTAAACTATTCACACCAGCGTCTGCTTCGAAAGGACAGGTGGCCTCAAGGTGAGGCACAAATGCCGAATGACATGCATTTCAGGCAGGAGGCTCAGGCCTTGGAGGGCTTCTTACCCTCAAATCACACCTGTGTCCTGCAAGGCAGGTCCAGGCCCCCAGAAGCAATCACTTTATCCACAGTGTGATCCTATTAATCTAATATTCCTCAATCCACCTGTTCCCCACAGAACAACAGACTTTCAACCAGAGGAAAACAAGCTTTTCAGAGAGCGTTTCTATTTCTTCTGGCAGTTCGGAGCCTCAGATTCTTGCACTGTCTGAGCTGTTCCAAAGCAGGAGACTAAAGATGGCTTCTGAAAACCCAAGTAGAACTCTTCTTCCACCAGCCAAAGCAATAAATCAACACAACTTCTTCCCCAAGAACTTCATTTTTCTCCCTGTCAGAGCTTTTCTACCTCACAGCAAAATCAAGCCCTTTCATGAGCTGTGTCTTGAACTAAATGTTTTGGCTTAGTGAAGTCAACCATAAAAAAAATACATTAAGTAAGTTAAAACTCTAGTCCCTAGAAAATGTTCTAAAAGATTCCCTGTTTTGTCTACCTCCTCACAACCTGGAAGGGCCATGTGGAAGGAGCCAGGAGAGGCTTGGCATTCAACAAAAGCAGACTTAAAACCTAGCTTTACCATTCCAGAGAGGCGGCCCTGGGCCATATGACCCAGCTCTGAGCTTCAGTTTCCTCAGGTATAAAAGGGGGGCCACACGGCCTATCTCACAAGATGATTAGAAGGATAAAGCGAGGTAACCTATGAAGCCCCCAAATACCACATGGATTCAGGTAGAGGCTCCATTCCCACCCCAGTCCCTGCCCCAAACTCCCCAGGCATGGACAGCAGGCTGTCTTGGCCTCGCCTCTTTGTAATGGAAGGGCTGCTTGTTTACCAGCCGATTCCACATGATCACCCATAACTTTAGATTCAAGGATCTTTCTAAATCCAGACAAATTTCAAATTTGCTTTAATGGTTTTAATGATGATGTGTTTTCCTTTGTTTTCTCTTTTGCTTCTCCAGGCACAAAAAACTCTATTTCCTAGTCTGTTCTTGGCATCTGTTTGCCAGAAGAGATTAGATTTGTTACATAAGAAATCAATGAAAAGTAAAAAAAAAAAGAATTCAACTTTTGACATCTAGGAATGGATTATGTAGCAAGCCAACAGTCTTGCAAGCCAGACAATTGTCTCAAAAAAACGTTTTCTAAATGCTGATGGATTCCATTTAAGACATAAGCATCCCGGAGGACTGAGATCACAGAGTTCTCCTGAGAGGCAGAGGGGATCACCCACTGGAGCTAGCTACCCCACTCTGAGATAGACGGGAAGGAACACTAGAAAAGCAGGCAAAAAGCCTGCACTTGTTCCTGCCCTGCAAATGGGAGGAAGCGGAAGAGCAAGACACGGCAGACTCGTGTCCTCTGACATGTGTGTCCCCTGGGCTTAGGCTGGGGCTGGAGGACCAGGGAATTGAGGTGAAGGGTAAGGAAGTGTGATGAATAAGTAAGGGCGGCACTAACGGCAAGGGAGGGGTTATTGCCCCCACTCTTTTGGAGTGCAACCACAGAACATGATCTCAGCATGGCAAGGTACGTCCTGAGATTTGGTTTCCCAGCATCCCTCAGGTCCACACTGGTACTGATGCAGAAGTGAGAGCCAGAGGGCCTCTATGAACCAAAGCTGCAGATGCACTGCAGGACTATGGCTGGATGGGAGAGGTAGCAGAGATTCAGGGGCGTGCAGCGATCAGTAGCTGGGGAGGCCACTGGCCAAGCCAAAAGAACAGACAGGGTCATCACCCTCACTTCCCACAGCCATAAATCAGCAAGGTGAGCGACCAGCAGGTAGATGAGAGACATCAGCCACACGCACGAAGGATCAGCAGGAGATCACAGGGATTCTTCTCCCCAGTGTCACCTTGGTGAGTGAGGCAGGAAGAAAGGAGGCTCCCAAAAAGACTGAACATTTTTCCCTAAATAATAGACAAAGATGGGGCTGGCCCTGTGGTGTAGTGGTTAAGTTCGGTGCGCTCCGCTTCGGCAGCCCGGGTTCACAGATTCAGATCCCAGGCACCAACCTACACCACTCATCACCCATGCTGTGACGGCGACTCAGACACAATATAGAGGAAGATGGGCACAGATGTTAATTTAGGGCCAATCTTCCTCAAGCAAAAAAATAGACAAAGAACACATTTCCTAAATGGCCAGTTTAGATTATCAGCTCAAACTAAGTTTAAACTCACTGGACATTCCATTAATTTGTTTTCCTGCCATGCAGCAAGTGGCGATCTGGAGAAAGACCAGATCAGTAATAGGCAAAATAAAGACCTTATATTCTTTCTGGATGTCCACTTTGTAGCGTGAGTTCAATTGGTGATTCTGCACATTGTTGAGGTCCCATGGTAAAAGTAGCAAGTAATCATCTGAGACAATTCAGTATCTCTTACCACAGTCTCAGTAAGTCCCAGGAGGTAACTGAATGCTTTGGGAGGATTTAGTGCATCAACTCATGAATCCTTCCAGCATGAGAGAGAAAGAGATAGATTGAGAGAGAGAGAGAGAGAAAGAGGGAGAGAGAGAGAGGAGCCTGATCCCCATGGTAGAAAAGCCTACAAAGCAGAGGAGGAGGTTGACATATGGAGGGAAAGTGAAGAAGATCTGTCTAAAATTCTTTGATGACGCTGAAAACAGAACCCCCTGAAGCTGTGCTTGTTTATTTTCAGTATTAGTGTGCAGTACTCGGGTCTACCTCTACCTTTGTTCCATGTTTTTGTTTGTCTCTAAAAGCAGCCCAGGAATGGTAAGAACTCCTCGTGCCATATGCCATCAAACCCTATTTCCGTATTTGATGGAGTCCGTGGTGTGCAGGAACCAGCTCATGAGACCTGAATTCATGTGCAGTGGCCACACACTGGTAGTTTAACATTGGCCATGGGGGTAGAATTTATACCATGGAAATCAGCAAATGCTACAAATCAATGTGTTTTGTTTTGCTTTTTTCCTGGAGAGCTGATAGTTAAACACTTGTTAACACAGAGAGCCAGGGAAGCTCCCTGTGTCTTGTTCTGCCCTTCCCAAGAGCTCTGGGAGCCTCTTTACTTTCTGAGGGGGGAGGTGAGGCAGCCAAGGGTGAGATTTGCCAACTTCGGGTGATCTCTGGGCTGAGCCCCAGGCCTCAGTTTCTCCTCCCCTTGCTGCATATGCGTTTTCACTGGCTATGTTCCCGCTCAGTAGCACACCATCTGGCATTACTATCCTTACATGAGAAAGAATGGTTGCGTGTTCCAATAGCGGGGAGCAGCTAGCTAAGCCCTTCTGGGGCCACCTGCATCTGTCCTCATTTGCTCTGAGAAAAGAGAAGTTATCAATTACCAAGACTTCGTGGGCGAGGCAGCCACAGGTTTCATCTCCGATCGTGACATAATTCAGTGATTCTTTAGCAAACTCGTCGGCAGTCCTGGTTATCACGTTGGCTTTGAGATATTTTGTCATCGAGGTTGAAACAGCATATGGGGTCAGCACCTGCAACAGGAAGTAAAGACAGAACACAGGGGCAACCCGCCCAGCCCTGAGGAACCGACACCCGTCCTACCATCCCTTCATTTTCCGACTCTTTTCTTCCTACGAAAGGTTTCAGGATCCTAAATGAGAATGGAACCGTAAAAGGTGTAGAGCTGGTGCAGAGCTGGGAGTCAGAAAGGCTGGTTTCTGGTTTAACTTTTCCACTAAGTCAAGATGAGGCCTTTGCCACACGACACCGGGTCCTCTAAACGCACACAAGGTGACTGGGAGATGCGCTCTCCCTAAGAACATCGCTACCAGACTTCGAAAGTAAAAACGCAGGACATCCAGTTAAATTTGAAGTCAAGACAAACAACAAAAAAGTTTTCAGCATAATTATGTCCCAAGTATGGCATGGGATATACATATACTTTAAAAATTATTTGTTATTCATCTGAAAATCAAATTTAACTGGATGTCCTGTATTTTATCTGGCACCCCTCTCTCAGAGGTTTATTTCTAACACACATAACCAAAGTTGGAGCAATTTAAACCACTTTGAATTCCCACTTTCACACTCCAGTTAGGAGCCAGGAATGGCACATACCTCATAATCTTTCTTGTCGTGGTGAGAAAAATAAACCACCACTCTGTGCCCTGTAAATCGACACTGTTTCCACCTGTGGTCTCACCACCTTGTGGCCTGGCATAAGGTTTCACAATGGGGTTTCTTTATTCCCAAACACAGAGAGCTTGGCATCTTTAGAAAGATCCATGCTCATTTTCTTGGTTTTATTTTTCTTCATACCACATTTGCAATTTTCATCACATCACATTTTCTTCACATCACACTCGAAATTACATTGTTTCATAATTGAATCCAATTGTGAGTCAATCAATCCAATTGTGTTGGCTCTCCTGGAGATTAATGCTGTCATTAATTTGCAATTAATTTGTCAATTAATTTTCTTCCAAAGATCTCAAAGTGTTACTTGTAGAGAAATATAAGGAGCATGCATTCTCACTCCCAGTTTCCAGATAGGGAAATAATAACAAGTATTTTCATTCCTACAGTGAGTTTTGGTTGACAAAACACCTTTATGTACAAAATAGGGGCTCAATAAATATTGGTTAAACTTGGCATATTATTTATTCGTTAGCTCTGCACAATAACCCAGAGAAGTAAGCAGGTATTATAAACCCCTTTTCACAGAAGGGGAAACTGAGTCTCACAGTTGAAGCAGGCTGTCCAAGATCACTCAGATAATAAAGGGAAGAGCTGGGATTTGAAAATCAAACCCAAGTCTACAGTATATACTTCCTCATCTATTTAACAAATATTTATACCAATTACATGTGTGTTTGGAGAGGCCAGCTGGTTTTCAAAAGGTCACAGAGTCTTTTGACCTTCTCATACTTGCTAGCAGAGCAGCTCCAAGGCTTCTGCATCAAGGAAGGCGCTCCCTTCCTCTACCCCACCTCCTCCCATCCCTGCTGCCCCACGGGACATGATAACTGGGCAGCTACAGCTTCTGACCCACAATTACCAAGATCAAGATGATGCTAAGACTTTCACATGGCTGGGAAGCAAGTGACTGTGCTAATCATTAGTGTTGTTCAAGTATTTCTAGTTCTTCTTTCTTCCAGACACATGATAGAATCGTACTTTCTGGACCCCTGTGGTTGGGTGGGACCATGTGACCAGATCTGGCCAGTGAATATGAGCAAAAGTGATATGTGTCTTTTTCTGAGCCAAAGTCCTTGATTATCAAAGCAAGATCCTCTAGAACTCCTATCACTTTTTCTCTGGCTTGTCAACTGATAATATCCAAAATGGTGGCTGCTCCATCAGACTGGATCCCTGCATCACTATAATGAGTAATCTCCTCTCACTCCAGCTCACAGTGATTGTGTAGCATGAGTGAGAAAAAAATCTTTGTAGTTTTAAGCTCATGAGATTTTAAGGCTTATTTTTTACTGCAGCAAACTTGTCCTATATGGGGATAAAGCGCTGTTGCAAAAGGAATCCATCTTCAGCTGGGACTTGGAGAATGAATAGGAAGGAAAAATCCCTAATAGGTGAGACTTTAGTTCAGCAGGGCAGAGAACGGGACCATGGTCTAGCGACACGGCTGTTACACTCACTCACTATAACTGGGAAGACAATGTTATTTGCGAAGTTCCTACCATTAGCTCATATCTGCCTACTGAATAAGTTTCATCCCATAGCTAGTTAATTTATAGGACCGGCCACCTAAGATATTCTCTCCTGGGTATTGTAACTGAAAATCAGTTTGTACAGCAATAATTTTAAAGATGTAACTGTGGGTGTGACTTTTTCATTTCTAATAGTATGTCATAAAACTTCTTCCCAAACAATAACAAAAAACCTCTGCAAACTGTTTATTCCAGGTTCCAGAAGGCACTTAACTCTAACTGCATTGCTGAACCAAACACATGTATATCACTGACACCTCAAGACATCATATTGCTCAGCCTACAGACGGTGGTGACAACCTGGCTCTTAGGCTAGGACAAGGTCATCTTCATGACGGTTCTGCCATTGAGGTGACAAGGAAGCAGAGCACCTCTTCCCCACCCACCCAAGAATGATGTGGACTCTTTGTAGACCATCACAGGTGAACAGCCCCAAGGGAAAGCTCCCCTCCCCTCTTCCCAACATGGACCCAGTGCCCAGTTTTCTTTTGTTCCTTCTCTACAGTTCCTCCCATATAAGCCTGTCCCCTGTAGCTAGATCAGAGAGCACAGGATGGGAGACAAGACCCCAATTTCTGTCCTGATGTAGCATCAGGTAGCAAGAGGGTGGACAGCGTTTCTGAGCACTCCCTCACCTGCCCCATTTCCTCCTCCAGCACCCAGAGTGCAGTGAGGGCAGCAGTGGGCAGAACCATGGTGGCCCAGCTGTCACCATGATGGTCACTGGAACTCACATGGTATCATCCAGACCACCTCCCTCCTGGCCACTCATGTAAGGCCAGTCCTGCAGGAGGCAGTGGCCCCAGCCCCGTGGGGACCCAGAGTTCCTGTTCCCAAGAACTCAGAACTGTTGACCTTACCTGGATTATGATCCCTTTCTCTTTATATTCTGCTTGCAGTGCCTTGGAAAACGTGTACATAAAAGCCTGGAGCGAGAAGGAGAAACACCTAAGGACCCAGAGCTTACTTTCTCCTTCAGAGCCAGCTTACTCGGACTTCAAAGGGCACCTACAGCTATACCTTACAGCGCCACCCCTCGACTTGATGGGAGGTAGGACTTGACTTCATCTGCGAAAGAGCTCCCTCAGTGAGCAGGAACAGACAATTTGGGATAAGCACACCCCCGGGGCCCCTGCATATAGATGACCCTACCCAGGGGAAGCTCGCCATTGTTGAGAGCAGCCCCTCCTCTGAGGATGTGTTTTTATGACAAGGCCATGGGGACACCTCGCTAGGCCTCCAGGACAGAAGGAAGGAAGCTACAATGTTACTTGCTGGAAGGAAGAGAGCAGGGCTCCTAGGCAAGGAGATGAGGGGGGCTGGAGTCCCCCGGGGGCTGCACTTGCCCAGCTGTGCAGCTGCAGGGCTTCATCAGCCCAGTGGCAGCGCCTTTTACTTATTTGCACCCAGACACCTGCTGACTAGCTCCGCCCTGAACACAGAAGAGCCTCCAGACAAATCTGTCCGTCAACTTGCCAGATGATGCTCAAGAAATGCCCCCTGGGGAAAACAAGAGGAAGAAGGAGAAGGAGACTTGGACAACATGCTATCACTCACCTTGGAAGCCGAATACAGGGAGTATATGGGCCACGGAAAGAGGGCCACCCCAGAAGAAATGTTCAAGATGAGACCTTTCTGCCTAAAAGGCAAAGAAGCAAAGTTTCAATTGCTTTGCTGCCTGATCACACACCTCAGGAAGGAAGAAAACAGAGGGGCTCCTGTGAACGCTGGGGAAACCGCATCCTCTCTTGGCTTCCCCGAGCACTAAGTGCTCTGCTTCCGAGAACTGTGGGTGGAACTTCCCCTAGGTCATGACCTACAACACTGCTGATGTCACTCAGCAGTCAGTCGGCATCAAGGACTTGTGGCTAGAAACAGGGGCTCTGCTACAACAAAGATCCCCCACCAAAATGCAGAGAGCCAACTCAGCTCAGAAGAGACTCAAGGGGGAAGGGATTCTTCTCTCTCAAATGTGACCACATGAGCTCGAGGTCCCTTTTGACTCATAAAGATGACCACGACTGGACAGATGTCATATGTAGAATCCTGCCTTGGATGGAATTTGACAGTCCATCATCTGCTCACACAGGAACCCCCACAAGTCTCTGGAGTCCTTAATTATCCTTTTGAAATTCAATACCCTTAATCCTTCCCAGCTAGATGAGTTCAATACGGAAAAACCAAGAAACTGCAAATTAGAATACAAGGCCAAGCCCCTTCTTCCTCAGGGAGGTAATACTATCGACCATTTGCTTCTAATGAATACCACCTGAAAAAAGCCAGCTCCCAAATGGGTGTTGTAACAGAGTGATAAAAACATGGAATAAATGGGAGCCGGCCCAGTGGTGCAGCAGTTAAGTGCACGCGCTCTGCTTCGAGGGCCCGGGGTTCGCAGGTTTGGATCCCAGGTGCGCACGGATGCATCGTTTGTCAGGCCATGCTGTGGCAGCCTCCCATATAAAGTGGAGGAAGATGGGCACGGATCTTAGTCCAGGGCCAGTCTTCCTCAGCAAAAAAGAGGGGGATTGGCATTGGACGTTAGCTCAGGGCTGATCTTCCTCACACACACACACCAAAAAATGTAATAAATGGAGACGCTGATGGGGTAGTGATTTTTACCACTAAATTGGAGTATTCATTCTGACAAAAGCTCAAATTCATAATAACAAAGAGATGGTCTTGGTCTCAGGCCAACTTCTGAAGTTTTTTTTATGCTCAACATGAGTTAATTTTTTTTAATACAATGTGTGCTGAAACTGCTGTTCTCTCCTCCCTCCAGTATATGTTACATTTGACCTTCAAATATGCTTATCTGTTTGCAAAGCTGGCCTGGCCCAGAATGTTATGCTTTCTCCCATAATCACCATGTCCTTTCATCATAGTTTTATCATTTGTTAGAGCGGCAGCCGGGTGAACCCCAT
The DNA here is from genome assembly GCF_020826845.1 of Diceros bicornis minor. NCBI lineage: Eukaryota > Metazoa > Chordata > Mammalia > Perissodactyla > Rhinocerotidae > Diceros > Diceros bicornis. Next base: position 4,131,629 of record NC_080761.1, on the reverse strand, counting down.
CCCCCGAGTCCCCAAGTCAGCTGACTGCCAGGCCAGCGACACCCTGCTGCCCCACGCTTTTTCCAAGAAAGACCTTACCTTGATTCCATGTGCTTCAGAATGAGCTGTGTCATCTATAAGAGAAAGCCACAGTTAAACCTTGACAAAGGAACTAAGCAGCAATGGGTGGGGAGACTTGGGAAGCATGAACAGAGGAAGCCAGAGAAAGAGCTTAATCTTCTCGGATGGCCTTGAAAATTTGCCAACACTCATTGGAGGAAATCTGGCAACACTAGAGTCTGGCTGGAACCCACAGGAGACAACTAGACAAATGGCAAACTGTTCAGAGGCCTCTGGTTTCTTCCCCATGAAGCTAAAGTCTTCCTGCAAAATGAGGGCAGCGAAAAATTATGGAGATGGGCTTATGGCCATGGGATCAACACTGAGGTTCCCCGGATACTCTTCATTCTGGGAGACAGGCAAAAGTAGGCTGACCATCAGAAACCTCACCATCAGCTAGAATTGGAGGATGGTCAGGAAACCTCACAAGTGCCCGTGAGCATCTCACATTCGAGGTATGAGACAGAGAAAGACATCTCTTCAACAGTAGCCACACGAGCAGCCTGAAGGTGGTCTGTGAAACAGCTCCCTAGACGGAACATGTCTGTCTGTTCGTTGGAATTACAACAGCCTTGAGAAGCCCCTTCCCCGCCCCAACCTACTGCACCCTGAAGAGGCTTTCCTGCCAGTTCTGGAGCTTAAATATCCTGTTAAAAGAGCTTTTCACATTATAAACACAGTGTGCACATTTTAAGAATTAAGGAGGAAGCAAACCCATGGACTGAAATGTTCTTGAAAGTACCATTGAGTGGAATCAGGCCCTATTATGGGAGTAGGTTTGAGACAGAGAGGATCCAAATGCATGGGGAGGTCAGAGAAATACAGAAATAAAGGAGACTGGGACCAGAAGACAATTTTTGCCTACTTCTCCCTGTTGTCTTGGGCCCCGCAGGAGCTTTCCAGCAGGCTCTGTGCCTGCCACCCCACTGTTTCATAGTCCAGGTCCCTAAGACCATCCCTGGGTGCTCCAGATAATATTTTCACCACTCTGGGGCAGCAGCGGGAGAGGGGCTGCAGTGGGGGATCCCTAGAACCCCCTGGACTGCCTCCTGAATCATTGGATTTGAGGGAAGGGAGGGAAGGATGATGGCTAGGCTGTGCTGTCATCCTTTTCTTGATTCTCCCAGCCTCATTAAGGGCATGACTGGAGCACTGCTGGACAGCATTTCTCAGTCTCCCAAATGAACTCACCAGCCTTTTTGGGTGAATGATCCCAATTAGAGAGAAAACATTGGACTTTGTGGTTCCCTGTCTCAAAGCTCCCAATATTTAGTCTCTTATCCCATCTTTCCTTTGCCTTCAAACTCATTCTCCCACCTTTGCTCTTGATAAAGAACTCTCCTATTTCCAGAAGGGTCCTTTGGAATCACTATGTGATGCTAGTCATGCTTCCAACCAGCATGGTCAACTGGGGCATAGAATACTTAGAGCTAACCTTCAATTTGCTTTCTTTGTTATTTAGAAAATTCAGTGTCTACCAATATATAAAATAATTTTTTTAGGAACTCAAAGCATTTCTGTGCTAAAGGAGTCAGAAGGTTGTCAAATACACTCGGGAAACCCTGTGATCAAATGGACCAAGACTGAAAGGTCAATGTATAAAACAACGTGGAAGATTTTAATGGTGAGGCTGCAGACAACAGTTGGACATATGAAACTTACAATTATGTCAGCTGGCGGTTTTAAAAAGCCAATGACTGCTCAGCATAAAAACGTGCATACCAATAAAAACAGCAGGAAACTGTAAGATACCAGCATGCTTACAGAAAAATAACCAATGGTCTAAATAATTGTTGTCAGCCCAAGCTATCCACTTGAAAATAATTTTATTTTGGTCTGCTCAGCATCCATCCCCCCCCTTATGTTGATAGCCACCTACGTTTCTTTGGGAAACCAGTCCACCACTGCCAGTCCGTGCTGTTCAGACGAGACTGAGCCTCCCGCCGCTCCCCAGCCAGGGGCCCTACTCCATGAAATCAGGGCTTTTACCTGACTCATTGCTGCAGTTCTACTGCAGAGTGGAATGGCAGCCCTCCCTCCACTTCCAGAGTGGTCGGGAGGGCTGCCATTCGCAGTTGTGAATTTTGTGTACTGAGCAAGGTGCCCAGATGTGGGGGTGAGTGTGGGCTGAAAGCCCAGGGTTCGTCCACAAGCCATTAGAGGGCTCTAGCCATTCAGAGGAGAGGGGAACATTATGTTCACACAAAAGCATCATCTCCTCACTGAGTCAGGCAGCATCAGGCTGTGTCCACTCTTAAGCAGCAACTTTTTCCAAACTGTCTGCCCAGAGGGGTGCCTTTTTCTTATTCATGCAAAGGCACTGTATAGGATAGCTCTGGGGCAGTGCCGCTATCAATCCTCATGCAGTTGTCTCTAATCAAAGGACCTGACTGCTGAATGCACCTGAGACGTCACTCAGTCCAATACTCTTTTAATAACAGATGAAGAACCTGAAGTTCAGGGGCTTAAATAACTTGCCCGGTGCTGTCCAACTAACTAGTAGCTGAACTGAGATCAGAACACATATGAACTTAAATAACTTGCCCGGTGCTGTCCAACTGACTAGTAGCTGAACTGGGATCAGAACACATATGAACTTAAACTTCAATTCGACAAATATTTATTGAACAGGAAAAATCCAAGCCAGGCCCTCTGTCATTTTTTCCAAACAGAGTAAGCTTTCCTCTATTTACAAAGATTAAAATCAGAGGCAGATATTAAATTTTAAAAAAAACAACAAGTTGTCTTGGAATCCTGAATCAGTTTCAGGATTGTCAGGCCTAATATGTTCTGACATAACTGAATGCAGAAATAGAATTCCCATACTAGGGAGAATAAATTCATCACTATTTTCTTGATGAAAACAGAATAAGACAATTAAAAGGCCACTACATGGCCTCTCAATCAAGTGTGCTTCAATTTCAAAGAGTTCTGCTTCAACAGAGAAGGGAGCCCTTCTCCTGAGTTGCAAATTCCAACAGCTACAACATTTTAATACAATTAACATATTGATCACATACCTTCACTACTGAGGTGATGTTACAATGGATGAGGCTCTGTAATAAATAATCACAACCACAAATCAGCCAGATCCTTTGAGAAATTCTCTTGAGAAGTAGTCAGTGCTAAAGAACCATAAAGTGTGCCAAAATGTGTGTGTGAGCAGTGCCCTCACTCACTCGGCCTGTAAATTAGGCTCTTAATTGACATTCAGCAAGTATGCTCCAGAACTGGGAAACATCTGACATCCATGCTATGATTCTCTAAGAATGAGATCTTGCATAGAAGTCAATTAAGAGTTTTCTCGAAAATTTAGAGAGGAATATGGACACAGTTTTTCAAAGGGAGATGGTTAATTTCCAGCTAGAGGAAGCATTTAGCACCTGCAGGTCTAGAAGACAATAACATAGAGAAGATAAAGGTGAAAGGTTGTATAACACAAGGTGGAGGTCCTGGACTACAGAGACCAGATAAAGAAACTACTCGTCACCCAAGACAGACAGAGAGGGAAAGAGGGACAGTCACAGAAACAAGCACAAATGCAGAGAAAGAAAAAATGTAGACAAAGAGAAGCAAGAATGGAGGCTGCTTAATGGAGAGACACAGACTCTGCCAGAAACAGGGACCTCGGGGTTAGACATGGGGCCGAGAGCGGGTGTGGCAAGGACTTGCAGCTACCTCTGAGCAATCTGGCATTACATGCCGGGGCAGTAGACTCAGAGCTTAAATAGGACATAGGAATACCTGTGAGACCGGGGCATGAAGGCACGATAGCGTGTTCAGAGGTGGTGTAACCCCACGACTTGGAGGGTAGGGCCTGGAGAAGATTGACAAACAGTGCCTTCCAGGACTGTTAACTGCATAACAAATTCACTTGTGACCAATAATGGCAGCCACGGGTCTGAGTCAAGCTCTCTGAACTGACAACACTTCCAACCAAAGAGTTTGCCTCATGGACTTCCCTCACACTGAAAGTTGAACCAACCTTACTACCTGGGAAGACAAAGAAAGCCAAAGAGCTGGCCTTCCTCCACTTACATCCACAGCCGTGAATGTGCTGGGCAGCATTACCCGCTTTTAAAGTAGAGTTCAGAGCCCCAAAAGACTGGGATAGTGGGTCCTTAAGTTTTGATGTGTGGAGAAGGGAGAAGACGTCCTCATCCTAGAGATGGTCATGAAAGGGGTACCCTTGACTGTGTATCAAGTGTTAAGGTGAAACGAGAGACCCCCCAGACATCCATCTGGAATACAGGATTTCAGCCAAACATGCTCCCATTCTCCCTTCCCAGGCCCTGGTGATCATCTAGCCGGGGGCCCAGTGCCTGGTGAGAGGAAACATCCCTGGACAGCACAGGCCCACCTGGATTTCATCCGGTGAATGAAGGAAATGTCTCGGGAGAAGATCTGGAAGCATTCCGACATTGTTGACTGACAGAAAGAGGCAAAACAAAAAGACGTCAGAAGAGCCGGTGGCAATTGTTCACTGAAAGGCTTAAAAATGTTCATATTCAACGCAGGAATTCTCTTGGGAAGTTTTCCTAAGGAAACACGTACAAAAAGATTCATATACAAGGTTGTTCATTGCAACATGATTTGATAAGAGTGAGCAAATTGGAGGGAAAAAATATCATTGTCCAATAATAGGAAGCACATGAAATGAAGCACGGTGCAGCCACGTGGTGAAATGCAACGGAGTCACTAAAACTGTGGCCGCTTAGAATGTCAACACATGGGAAAACACTTGTGCTGTATGGTTTTTAAAAAACGTTACAAAACAGCATGTAAATTGAATCCCGGTTTTGAAAATATGTGTTATGTATCTGGAAGGATATGCACCAAAATGTCATCTCAGACTGCTGGGATTTTAAGAAATTCATATTTCTTTTATGTGCTCATCTATTCTCTCCAGTTTTTCTGCAATGATATGTTTTACATTTTTAGTAGTAAAAATGTAATTATTTTTCAAATTCAGTGAGAAGTTTAGAAATCAAATCTTACTTCTTTCTATGTACAATACACTGTACTGTGTATGCGGTTATAAAATATCTTGTCTATAAATCATCACAGCAAAAATCTTATCTTTTTTCTGAATAAGAAAGAGTCAATTCTCAAATAACCACACTGACTGGCTGTTTCACGGATGAAGCACAGCAGTGTTTCTTTGCTAAACTCATTCCTTTAGGCCAACGTTTCGGAGATTCTCCCTTCCTGACAATTGTCAACATCAGTTCAGTGAAAGAAAATTCATTTCAATATTAGGAAACATAGTTGGGAACATTGAAATATGTAGGTTTGATACATTCCAAAGCCATATGTAAATTAGTGAATCCAGTCTGCCTCTTAAAGAATTGAGCTTGAATATTCTGTTTAATGCTACTGCTTAGATTAGACTCATGGGTTGAGTTTAAGCCACCACGGAATAACCAAGTGTCACTAAGACAATTATTTCACTGATGCATTACAACGAGCTTGGCATTTTGCAATTTGCTTACCTAAAATTCCAATTTCCAAGTCTTTAAGTTTTTCTTTAATATGCTCATAGATGTTATCTTTGGTAAAATCTGCTTGTATAATCTTCACACTCCTCCCTGTAGTCCTCTCTGCGTTAGAGACAGAGTTATTTTTTAATGACTGGTCCAAATCCCCCTCTGCCCATGGAGTTCCCCCGATGCTCCTGTACCACCTGAGCAGACATTTAGGAGCACAAGCCCCTTACCCCAACTAGAAACAAGAAACAGCCCTGGAGAAGTGCTGCGATGTGCTGAAGGATTTGTGAATGATGGTTTCTGTCTGCTTCTAAGAGCTACTACAATGACAAGCATATGCATTAAAACAGATTTAAGGGGTCAGCCTGGCTGCCTAGCAGTTAAATTCATGCGTTCTGCTTCGGTAGCCCGGGATTCCCTGGTTTGGATCCCGGATGCAGACATACGCCCTGTTCATCAAGCCATGCTGTGGCGGCATTCCACATAGAGGAACCAGAAGGACCTACAACTAGGATATACAACTATGTACTGGGGCCTTGGCGAGAAAAAAGAAAAAGAGGAGGACTGGCAACAGATGTTAGCTCAGGGCCAATCTACCTCAAAAAGAAAAAAAAAAAAGCCATCTGGGCTAGTAAAGCTTAAAAAAAACCAAACAGATTTAATGCAGTGGTTCTCAAAGTGAGGTCCACAGAACACACTATCAGCATCACTGGGAAATTGTTAGAAACACAAACTCTCCGGCACCACCCCCCCATAACTTCTGAACGAGAAACCCTAGGCGCACGCCCAGCCACCAGTTTTCCCCCGTGCTGCGGGGTACTCGGATGCACGCTCCAGGTGGAGACCCCCGGGACTGAGGGCTGTAAAGCGCGATGCAGCACTGCTCAGTCAGTGTCAGATCCCTTCGCACAGACACCGCAACCCTTTCTATCCGTCCCACACTGTAGCGATCATAAAGCATTTAGATACACACTATCTTAGTTTAATCCTCTGTACAACGTTGTAAAGTAGGTATTATCCCCATTTTCCAGAGGAGGAAACTAAGGCTCAGAGAAGCTAACTAATTTGCCCTGGGCACCCAGGCTCTGCTCCCCTCAAGCCCATGCTCTTCCCAGGCTTCCCTGGGGACTCGCCTGTGCAGGAGATTTCAGGAGGAGGTAAGAGCAACAGGCGGATTTCCCCAGCTGCTGCCTGCTCAGCTCTGGCCGTGGACCCAATATTTCTGGGTCGAGTGGTCTTGAGATCTAGTTTGGGGGTGGGGGTGCTTTCAGACTAAAGACAGTACTTGCTTTTCAAGAGGACCATAAAAAGCACATTTTAGCATTGTGGGGGAAACATTGAAGAATGTCCTAGTCCTGGCCAAAGTTACTTCTGATATCCAGACCCAGAACAGAAGCAGAATTCATTGGTTCAAGGGCGCTGAGCCTCCACGCGTGACTGCTCAGCCTGCACCCCCACCTCTGTCTCCTATCCCAGACCTCCCCCAGGGCAACAGGGCCGGGGCCAGCCCACAGACAGCCTGCACGGCTTCCCGAGTCTTCACAATCGAAGACTCAGGCCTTTGAGTTAAGGAGTTTATTAATTACTAAATTAACAAGTAATTATTAAAATAAAATACCCAAAAAGGGATATTGTGAACATTATTAACTAAGAACACTTCAGAGTGGATCATAATAATAAAACTTGTAATAATATATATAACATATAATATAATATAATAAAAAGTTATAATATAACTTTATGATATAAATTCTGCCTCCTAGCATTATACAATGTACAACCTTCACAACCATACATGGCAGCCCTGGATGAAACCTTTTTTAAAAATCTGACAACCACCAGTAAGCACCGTTCCTCACCCTCCTGCAAGGAGCAGAGCATCGTCACAGGGAAGCCAAGTCCCAAACACAGGTCCTGTTTTTGAAGGGAGTGGCGGAAGCATCAGGCAGCTGGGGCCTCTGGGTGAGGGGGCTGATTCTAGAGTTGAAGGCACTGGACCAAAGGAGAAAGCGGCCTACTAGTGTGTGAGTCCCTTCCTGCTCCACCTAGCCCAGAGTCATTGGTGACCTGGGCTCCCCGCAGGAGGCCTGGCGCCCCAGGCTCTAGGCAGCAGACTGGGGTGCTGAAGTGACGTGTACAGGCAGGACAGGAGTTAAACTGGCAGGCAGCTTCCACAAATATCTCCCTTATGTCTTGGGTCACTCACCAATCTCCGCGGCAGCGGCCTGTAGTTTTTCCAGTGTCCGGCTGATAAGCACAACATTGAGTCCTTGTCTTGCTAGCTGCGGGTGGGGATGGGAAAACCAAGAAAGACAAAGGTGATAAGCAGACAGGGAAGGCTTGTTTCCAGGTGAATTAGGGCATTACCTTGCTTCTCCTGGGCTTAAAGATGCAGAATGTGGCAAAGGTTTCTGGATTACAAGCAAAACAGCCCCACTGGGCCAGGCTAAATGTGACATAATAATAGGAGTTTATTTGTGTGTGTTTATTACGTGCCAGGAACTCTTCTGAGCCCTTTTTGAACAGATCCGCAATCTGAATGCCCGCTCACCCGAAATACCTGAGGTCAGAGGTGTGCTGGAATTCAGAACAGGGAGGATTTTATACTGTAATTTATGTAACAGGGTCTAGGGCAGCACCCCAAAATAAAAAACAGTATTTCTGCAGCAACTTGGGAGCTGCTTCCTATTCACGAGAACGCTCTCTGTGTGGTTCTCTTCACTTGGACACGGTCCAGGAAGAGAGCCCTTGCTCCCTGCTGTCTGGCTCCCGACAGGACAGAAAATGAAATAGGAACCGGAGGGAAAACGGATGCTTCCCTGAGATCAGCAAGGAGCTCTCTTCAGAACGGACACTGCCTAGACTCATGGGGGCCAAGCGACAGTGTGCAGAAGCTGTGTGCGTTAACACCGCACAGGGGACACATAAACTCGGTGTGCTGGGGGATCACAGACAGGCGAGACGTGTCACGCCTAAACATGCTACAGGAGAGAAAAGTTAGAGCTTTCCCTTAAGACGAAAGGAAAAACCAACGTTCATTTAAACAGAGACTGATGACATTTGAATTAGTGACAAAGGGCCCAGTTAATTGAAATCTTTCTCTACGGTTTTAATTGAATGTCTTATACTGTTATTTTTTTAACTGTGGTAAAATACACATATCATAAAATTTGCTATCTTAACAAAAATATGGAATGTTTCACAAATTTTTGTGTCATCCTGGTGCGGGGCCTGTGCTAATCTCCGTATCCTTCCAGTTTTAGTATACTTGCTGCCAAAGCGAGGATATGCGCTTATTTTAATAAGGAACTACATACTATAGAAAAGGCATAAGAAGCTGAATTAAAGATTATACTATATGGTCTCCAATAGCCAATAATTCAAGCCTATGGTCCCAGAATCATCCAGGGAGATGTCCAAAAAACACCAATTCCCCCCAAAACCATCCAAATAAAAATCTGTGGGATTGAAGCCTCAACATGTACATCTTTTTCTATTTTAATTTATTATATACTATTAAATACAGAAGTACATTCTCATTGTAAAAGATGTCCCCACTGCCCCCGTGTCCCATTTCCCCGCCCAGCTCGAGGTTCCCGCCGCCTTGAGTTTGATGCTGATCCTCCTTAACTTTTTCTCTGCATCTACGTGCATATATAAGTACATACAGAAACGAAAGTCCATTTTGTGGGTTTTCTTTCTTTTCACCTTTATAAATGGCATTATAAGTATTGTCTTTTTAACTTGGTGTGTCTTATCTCTAAGAACCTTATCTGTTTCCACGTCAGTCAGTCCGTGTAGAGCCACGTGACTCTTTTTTATTACCTCACAGCGCTCTACAGTTCAGCTTTGGGTGAGTATTTAAGTTGTTTTCAAGTTTTCCCATGACCAGTATTGCTACAGTGAAAACTTTCCTATCTAACTCTTTGTATATACAAGTGAACTAATTCCCAGATAGAAAAGAAGTTGAATTGTTGTGTCAAAGGGTATATGCTTTTTAAATTTTAATAGTATTGCCAAAATGCCCTCCCTCAAAACTGCACCATCAAAAATACAATTATAGGGGCCAGCCCAGTGACATCGTGGTTAGGTTCACATGCTCTGCTTTGGTGGCTCACAGTTCACAGGTTCAGATCCCAGGTGCAGACCTACACATGCTGTGGCAGGCATCCCACATAAAATAGAGGAAGATAGGCATGGATGCTAGCCCAGGGCCAAGCTTCCTCAGCAAAAAGACGAGGATTGGCATGAGATGTTAGCTCAGGGCTAATCTTCCTCATCAAAAAAATACAGTTATAGCTATTTCTCCACACTCTGGCCAATATTTGGTATTAGCAACCTTTTTCAACTGTTTCCAACCTAATGGTCAAGAAATTATATCCCTCTATTGTTTTAAATTACATTTTTCCAATTATCGGTGGTGCTGGGCATCTTTTTGTACATTTATGTGTGAATTTCCAGTGTACACCCTTTGCCCATTCTTCTACTATGTTATCATTTTCTTATAAATTTGTAGGAGTTTTTTAATATATTCCAGTTATTAATTTGCCTACTATATATGTAGTAAGTATTTTCTCCTTTGTTTATGGTGCTCTGAAGGTACGTTATATATTAATTTTAATGTTATCAAGTTTGTGAATATTTCCTTATTTTTTTAATTTCCTTTATGATTTTCCCTAACTCCAAGGATATAAATACATATTTTGTAGTTTGTTTCTTTTTCTATTTTTGAGACTGGTATAAGCTTGAAATTATCTAGTATGATTTTTTTTCAAAATGGGTAGCTAATTGTCTCGACAACATTTTTCTATTTGTCCGTTCTTTCTTTATTTCAAATGCTAATTTAGTCATATGCCAAGTTCTCATATGTACACGGGTCTGTTTCTGATCTGTCTGTTCTGTTTCGTTGACCTATTTATCAATTTCTGTGGCATTGCCACTTCTGGTTTATTCATAATTTTGTAATAGGCTTTTATATCTGATGTCTGACAAAAAAGTTCCTGCCATTTACTGTTCTCTTTCAAAATGTTTCTGTTTTATCTTCTTAGTTTAATTTTCCAAATAAATGATAAAATTGTCTAGTCAAGTATTACACTGAAGTTAGAGATATTTAGAGGAAAAGTTACATCTTTGCGGTAATCAGTTGTCTTGCCCATAAATATGGGATCCATCTATTCAGATCTCAAGTGTTCTTCTAAAAACTTTTAGAAGTTTCTTCATATAAATCTTGGACATTTCTTATTAGTTTGCATTAGTTAGGATAACATTAGCTGCTGCAACAAATAACTCCAAAATTTCAGTGGCTTAATACAATGAAGTTGGGTTTTGTCTTACATAATAGACTCTATTCCGCTAGTCATCCAGGGCACATGGCTGAGAAAGGCTTTGCCATCTTCAGCACAAATCTTAGGTTTCTAAGATTGCCCTGGGCCTTGACGTTCAGCCAGTACAAGGATCAAACGACGGTAGAGAAGATACATCCGATCCCTCAACCACCTTGACACAAAGTGACACACATCGTTTCTGCTTGATTTCATTAGCAAAATTAGTCCCATGACCCCACCTGGATGTAAGGGAGTCCGGGAAATTCCCTGGCTGGGCAGCCACTTCCCAGCTACAACTCCATACCATGAAAAAAAGAGTAGGGATCTGGGGGAACATTTAACTGTTCCTGCCACCAATACCTTACATTTATTCCTTGCCATTGTGAATTAAATTATTATGTAAAGTAGAAACCCTAGAATTAAATACTTAGGTTCCATTCTTGTTTCTACCATTTGTACAAGCTACTCAGCTTGGTCCTTTGGTTTCCTCTTTGGCGAAGGAGGATCCCAACAAACCTAATACGTTAAAGGTGCATGGCAAGGAACCTGTCACATAGGAAGCACTCAATAGTATTATTTGTTCTACATATTTTTATTTTATTTATATATTTTCTATATATTTCATTGTATTTCTAGTTATTTTTTCTATATATTCTAATTTGGTATTGTTTGTGATTAGGAACTCCACCAGCCACGTAGCCGAATTCTTTTATGCCATCTATTAGTTTTTCATCAATGTTTGGCTTTTCATCATGGACAGTAATATTTTCTACCAAGTATAGTTTTGTCCCTTCCTTCCCAATATTTGCATACTTTTGGCCCCACAGTCTTGGTGAGCACCTCCTGCACAATGTGAAGCAAACATACTGTCTGTTCCCCACTGTACTGATAATGTTTCTCAATATGAAGCATGATGTTATCTATCATTTCTGGACAACATCTTTTATCAATTTAAGAATATTTTCATCTATTCCTGTTTTCCAAATTACTTTTTTTTTAAACTGCTGGATTCAGTTTGCTAATATTTAATTTGGGTCATAGTACTCTTGTGCTGTCTTTGTCCTGTTTTGGCATCAAAGTCATGCTAATCTGTCCGCACAATTCATGAAACATGTAGGGTGACCAATTTGTCCTAGGATTTTCCCAGTTTTAAAACTGAAGGTCCCACATCCCCAGAACCACCTGAGTCCCAGGCAAATCAAGACAGTTATTCATCCTAGAAACACTTTTTTCCCTATTCCTTGAAGACTTAGAAATATTTACTTGTAAAAATACCCAGGTGTTTTATTTACATGTAGCCCTTCATTCATAACTGCCTTTTCCATTTCTTCCATGAGTGTTGATCTCTTGATGTTTTTTACTTCTTCTTGAGCCAGCTTTGAGAATTTATCTTTCCATAGAAAATCATTTCCTTCATCTAGATTTTCAAATTATTGATTCAGAGATTTAAATAGGATTTTCTTCCTCTTCTTTTTTTTTTTTTTTTTTTTGTGCTGAAGAAACAGGAGTTGTTCGCCCTAAGCTAACATCTGTTTCCAATCTTCCCCATTTTTTTTTTGTTCCTGGGGAAGATTGTCCCTGAACTAACATCGGTGCCACTCTTCCTCTATTTTGTGTGTGGGTCACCACCACAGCATGACTGACAAGTGGTGTAGGTCCACACCCGAGATCCGAACATGTGAACCCAAACCGCCGAAGCAGAGCACACCAAACTTAACCACTACACCATGGGTCCACGCCTCTCTCTTTTTTTTTTAATCTCCTTATCTGTGGCCAGGTTCCTAATGTTGTTCCTTCTCTTTCTTGTTTCTTTTTTGTTTTTCAAAGATTTGTTTCCTTTTCTGGTCTTTTTAAAGAATCAGTTTTTGTTGATCAGTTCAGTTTATTCCTGTGTTTCCTATGTCATCAAGTTTTGTTCTTCTCTTTATTAATTTAATCCTTCTCTCTCCTTTGGATTTATTTTATTGCTCCTTTTCTAGAATTTCTTGAAAGCTAAGACTATTTACCGTCTTTCTTATTTTCTAATAGATGCATTTAAAGCCCAAAATTTTCATCTGCATAGCACTTTGACTTTAATTCACAAGGAGTGTCCATCTTTATTTTTTCTTTAATCTTAGAGCTACATTGAAGAATAATTTTTCACTATAGATGAGGGGATAGATACCATTTTCTAAGATTATTTTTAATTCTATTGCATAGTAGTCAGTGAATGGTATGTTTTTTGCTATTTGCAATTTATCACAATTTTCTCTGTAGCCTAATAAGGGGACAACTGTAATGACTGTTCCGTATATACCCTTGAGGAATGTGTATTTGATCTTTGCTGGGGACCCCGTTTTATACACTGTGGTCTATTAAACTAAACTTGAGGTTTACCATATGGCTTACCAAATATTGGTTAAACCAGTATGAGAGGATATTCAAATCTCTTATATCCTTAATTGTTTTTATATATGTAATAAGATGTTAAATTAGAAGTCTCAACAGAAGTGCTAAGACCCAAAAGATATCAGATCACAAAGTGATTTCAGAGAGAAAACCAAGAAAAATTTGTTCAAAATAATGTCTAAAACTGATCAAGTGCTCCCTGAGGCCTGCCCCGGGGACCTCTCACTCCTGTAAAAAATGTGACAAGATAGAGCAGCAATGAAGAGGATTTGCGGAGAGGACTTCTTTGGTTCTACCTGCTGCCCAGCAGTGCCCTCCACCCCAAGGGCGGCGTGAGGGAGGGCACTACCCGCCTCTCACCTGAGTCAGCAGAGAAGGGACCATCCCATCCTATTTCACATCTCACATGCATGGTCCTGTCTTGTTCTTTATTCCCCCCCTTTTTTTTGCCTGAATTAGTTACTATAGCATAGGCAATGCTATGGTAACACATTAACCCTGAAATCTCAGCAGTTTAACATAATAAAACTTTATTTCTTACTCATTACGCTTGAACTGTAGACCTATCTTTGACCAAGGCCCCCAAAATCTAATGAGCAAGAGGTTGTGGCTTGGCAGTGCTCTGATGCTGGAGCTGTCTGCTGCCGTGGGCTAGGCCACCACCCAGACTTGTTTGAGTGTTTCCCCTGGACCAGGTGTGGGAGAGAACTGGTGTGGAATTAGACTCTATCCACAAAAATTACCTCAAGGAAAAGAGACCTCAGAGAAGCAAAGCTGGAGAAGAGTGGGCTGGCAGAATGCAGGATGAGGGCACATTCACCAGGGCCAGGATGCCAGGCACTCACTGTGATGGAGAACCCAGAAAAGGGCCCCAGAGGTAGTGTCAGTGTCAAACAGTCGAGAGAGCAAGACGCCCACCAAGGAGGGTACCAGGCACATGAGACCCCTAGGAGCCCCTGCTCCTCTCTGCCCACCCTCTCTGAGCCTCCTGCTCTCAGACCCTGGCAGGCTCACGCACCTCAGTTACCAAGAAGGAAAAGGAGAAATGCTAGTCCAGGAAAGAGAAAATAGACCACAGCACCAGGTCGTGTCCCCCATATCACCATCTCAAAGCAGGTCCCAGCTGTGGGAAAGGAAAAGAGTTAACTTTACTTCATGCTCAGTGTTTTGATTATCACAGGTGACTGGACACTGGTAACTATGGAATTTAAACCATGTTGGCATCTGGAAGTGACCAAAGACTTTGTTTTACCTAAGAGGGATCAGTGAAATAACAGGACCAGAGGCAGAGCAAGAACCATTGCTATGGAGCAGGCTCAAACAGGCGAAGAGAAACAGCATGACTGTGAGTGTGTCCCAGAGTCCTGGGAGGACTGCTTATTTAAAGCTCTGGTCACATTGTATGTTTCTGTTTCTGACAGAGACACGTGAATCTCCCACAATGGTTCTAAATTCAACAAACACTTCTATTTCGATCGGTTTCTACCTTTGTTGGTGTCACCCACTTAGGCAGAAACCTTTACCTGACTAAAAGAATTATTAACCTTTTGTCTTTTGTCTCCTACTCTAGATAAAATCAAGAGTTAGGGGTTGCTAACACATGTTCAGTCTTTTGGAAACAGGAACATCGATCAAGGAGGAAGAAAGTTGAGACATTATTGGGAACTGAGATCACCCACTTGAAGACAGACGTCTGGAGAAACTGCATTCCTAGAATAACTTTGTGCAAGACTGCGCATCCACTCTCCTATATAACTGCTCTGTGATTTTTGTTCTGGGATGATGGGCTTTGAGGATGCTAGTCCTCCATCTTCTGTCTTTGCTAGCAAACATGAATAAACCCTTTCTATTCCACCAACTTGGCTCTGGACTTATTGGCTGGTCTTATGGCAAGCAGAATGAGTCCTTTGCTCAGTAATACTTTTAGTATTTTTAAATTATACTGTCAGAAATAGAATAGGCTCAATATTAATAATCTCAATTGTATCAATATGAATATTTCTCTTTTATTATCTTGAATTATATTTTGTCTAATAACTAACATTGCTCCTACTCTTTTCCTTTTTTTGCATTTTCCCAGTATATGTTTTTCCATTTCTTTATTTTCAATCTTCTGTATTAGACATTAGATGTTTCTCAGCCCCATCTGAGTATCTGTTATTTATCAGTAAATTTAACCAAGTCGCAGTTGTTGAGGTTGCAGATTTGTTACACTGACACTTGCTATCTTATTTTAGTTTTTCTATTCACTGTTTTCTTTGTTATTTTTCTCTCTTTGCAGTAAGCAGAGTAGGATAGGTCATGCTGCAATAACAAATTGGCCCCAAATCTCTGTGGCTTAATACAAGAAAGGTTTGTTCTTCCTCACACAACGTCTTCTGCACGTGACCCAACAGGCCAGGCCACCTCCCTCCATGCAGTGACTCAGGGATCTAGGATTTTCCCCCAGGGCTAGAACTAGGAAGAGGCAAGTGAAGAACCTAGGGTGCAAAATTCAAGGAGGTTTCACTCTCAGGTTCGTGGTCTCCATGCATGCCTCACCTTAGTCCCACCCTACTTGTTCCATCTTGTGGCTCCACCCTCTCAACACAAGGCCCCCATTGCTTGGCCTCATACTGGGTAATTGAGCACTGAATTTGATTATAGCATAGCAAAGACAAATTTGTGTCTTTTTTAAGAAATAAGTTACAAGAACAAGAATAGCCATTTTTTTCCTCAAATTAAATACAGAAAGACCAGTTCTGTATCTGGATTAGTAAAACATTTACATAAATAAAAAGCTGTCATGAAACTATGAACATTTTATAAGAATACACGCAAAGAAAAGGATACACATCAAACGTGAGAAAGGTTGAGTATGGGAGCATGGGGAACGGGAGTGAAAGAAAAGAAAGTGAGAGAGGGACCCCGTACGGCTTGATGATAATAACCCAACCCTCTGTGTCTTTGATTAACAATTCAGAAGGAGAAGGAGGAGGCAGAGAAAGAGAGTGGGGTAAGGAATGGGGAAGGGAGGAAAATGGAAAAACTTAGAGTAGGCCTGCCTGGGTAGATCTGTATTTTGGTTGTAGTGGGTGTATGGTATGCATCTTCTGCCTACCATTTGCTATTTTATAAGTTAATTATACCAATTTTAAGTTTTACAATACCCATGCTACTACTTAGTTTTCTTGTCTATAGATGCTTATTTTACAGCTGCTTTTAGCCATTCTAGTTTATTTTTTAGCTAAGATTATCTCTAACCTTATCAATGTATAAGCCATAATTGCACACATTCTGACAAAGAATTTTATGTTTTAATGTTAAATCATGAAAGAAAATTTCATCCCAAACTTAGATACAGGCAAAATGATGATTGCTTGCTTTTTTTTTGTATTAATATCACCCTAGAATGTTTTCTAATAAGCCTACTTAACCTCATCTGACACTTTGGGTCAGGTAACTTTGCTGTCACAGAATCTTTGTTCAACAATCTCAGTCGATGAAGGTGCAGTCAGCTCACAGCCAGCAAGATGAGAGACAGGAGTTGTTAGGACTTTACAGTCTGGAGAGAAGCTAACCCAGAGATGGCATGGTTATTACCCTGTGGAAGGTTAGCCCGTCTGCTATCTAACTTGGCAATATTGTTTCGCACTCCTTTCCTGACTGACTATACAAATCCCTGTTCCTCAGATGCTCGTCCACCAGCTCCTCCATCTGCCTGCTGTATCCTTCCTTCCTAAGTGGAATAAAACTGTGACAGGTGCTGACACGTACCTTTGCTTGAGAATCATGCTTTTACAACACTGAAGATAAAATTATTTAGCTAAATGAACACAACAGTTACACTATAACCCTGATGTCTACAAGATTTCAGGAGTGAACGTACTACCATGCTCTATTGGAGATGAAGACTATCAGAGAGGAGTTTTAAAATCGGGCTTTATGGTATCTTCAAGAGACACACCTAAAACATAAGGTGACAGAAAGGTTGAAACTAAAAGGAGAAAAAAATACTATATATATAAGGTAAATACCAACCAAAAGAAGAAAGGCACAGCTTAATTAATATCAACCAAAACAGGCATTAAGGCAAATAAGTATTACTGGAAACAAAGACTAGTAAAATGTTCCATTCATCAGGAAGATATAGCAATTCTAACTCTGGATTGCCTAATAAAACAGCTTTACACGGAAATGCAAGCAGAGTTGAACAATACACCATCAGAATGCGAGATTTTAATTTATCTTTTCAGTAATTGTTGGATGAAGCACACAAACATTTGGCAAGGATACAGACTATTTAAACCACGTAATAATATACTTGATCTAATGGCTGTGTATAAACACTGAACAATTGTAGATTACCTTCTTTTAAAAGTTGGCTCTTTGAAAAACATAAAGCCAACAAATCTCCAGCAAAATTAATCAAGAAAAAGAGACAAGGCACAAATAAACGATAAACAATATTAGGAATGAAAAGGTGGGCATAATTAGACATGTAGCTGAGATTTTAAATATAGAAAAGGATTAAGAGAGGAGAGTGAACACATATAGTTAATTTTGCTGCCTCCTGAAATCCCATTAAAACCATAGGAAGGTGATTTTTTTCTAGGAAAGCATAAATCCACAGAGAAGATGACAAGAGATAAGAGCAGCCCAAATTTTTGGTTTCTAGAAAGTGGATGGGCAGGATCCCAGGTCCTAAACCAGCAATGGGATAAGCTAAGAACTGACAAAGTTTATCCTACCAAAATCTCAGGCACTGCCAGCCCCAGAGCTGGATGCAGGGAGAAACTGATGACGGAGGACGAGGTGAGAGCTGTTGGCAAAGCCCTAAGAGCTGTGCGTGTCCCCTCCGCTCCACGAGGTGCAGACAGAGGGGCCCTCTGGCCGAGACCGCCCGACGACCTCCACCCAGCGCTCAGAGCGTTCGGGCAGAGTCTTCGTTCTCTAATCCAGCTCTGAAACCTGGACAGGCAAGCAAAGAATGCGTGTGGCAAGCAGCTAACATGAAAGACAGAGAACCAAACAGGGAAAAGAGCAACTTGGAAGGAGAAAACATTCTTTCAAAACAAGAAAATGAAATATTCTCAGAGAGTTAAGAGAAGCTGCTATATCTTTGAAAAGAACAGGTTGCTCTAAAAAGGTGCAAACAAGAGAGCACAAAAGAGCTCTCAGAAATGTAAACAATTTTTAATTTCTTTAAAAAGTTTTCGCTTTTAATTTTTTTAGAAACTTGAAATTTAAAAAGAAAATATCAAAAAATGAAAAATTCAGTGGAAGAGTTGGAGGATAAAAATGATGAAATCCTTTTGCAGAAAGGAAAGAAAAGAGACAAAGAAACAGAAATTATGAGAAAAAAGAGACAGAGGATGATTTCAGGATCTGAATAATAGGAGTTTTGGAAATAATATTATCCAACATCTGAGTAACAGGAGTTCCAAAAAGAAGAGAGTAAGAGGAGAGGATGGATGTAAACACCCCACCTTGCTCCGAAGGGTGACCCGGCTGTGTCCCCAACTGCCTAGCCTCTCGATATTTCTGCTCATTTTCTAAACATGGCTGTTGAGTCTTCCCAGTGGTTTTGTGAACTAGATAATAGCCTTGGAATAAACTCGTTTCCTGCTTATGTTTTTAAAACCTAGTAAGAAAATGTTACAGAACTTTCTGCCAATAAATTTGAAAGTTTAGGTGAAATGGATATATTTCTAGAAAAATATAAATTACCAAAACTGATTCAAGAAAAAAATTAAAAGCCCAAATAGTTATATAACTGCTAAAAAAATAGTAATGATAATAATAATAAGGTGATGATGATAATGAAATAAATGAGTAGTTTAAATTGTCCCACAAAGGAAACTCTAGCCACAGGTGGCTTTATGGATAAATTCTATCAAACACTCAAAAAAGCCAATCATTCCAAAATTGCACAATCTTTCTCAAAGAATAAAAAGAGGTAAAATTCCCTTATTCACTTTGTGAGGGAGGTGTAACCTTGACACCAAAACTTTGGAGACCAGCCGGCTTCACCTATAACATGACTATGCATCCACTATGGCCTGGCAATTCTGCTCCGGGTCACGTCCTCTCCTCCTGCACAAGCTGTCCAGGGGACAGGGACAACGCGTTCACATCGTCTGCGTTCACAGTTGCACAAGTGAAAACTGCCTAAATATTGGTCAGCAGAGGAAAGGATAAGTCAATTGGGATATAGTTCCACAATGAAATACTACACAGTACTGCAAATGGGTGAACCATGTTCTAGACAGCAGCGTGGAGGAACTTCAAAAGCATAGTATTGAGCAATAAGAAGTAGATTACAGAAGACACAGGATTCGATTGACGTTAAGTTCAAAACAAGCAATGCAATCAATGTGTTGTTCAGGGTACATGCACATGTACTAGGACTTTGTTTTAAGTAAGGAAATTATTAACACGATGCGCATGATAGTGCTTGCATCTTCCGAGGTGAGGGAGAGAAACATTAAGGCCTGGCACATGTGCGTGTATGGCAGGTCTCAAGGACATGGGTGATGGTCTAGTTCTTAAGCTAGGTGATAACGGACACAGTACTCATTTTATTATTATTTTTTATAACCACACCTATGCATTATAGATATTGTTGTTTGAGACATTTCTTCCCTCTCTCCCTCCCTCCTCTCTCTCACTCGCACACACACGCGCGCACACACACACACACACACACACACAGCTATGGCATGCTACAATGAACCTAGGATATTCAAAGCCTAGATCAGAAATTATAGGGTTGAAGTCAAGCCACACAGAAAACATAAAACAAATTTAAACATAAAAATAATTAAACGCTGCTGTTTCCATTTAAGGCAAGGTGAAAGAGAATAAGCTGACAGAGCAGCTGGAGTAATTTAGACTGGGGTAATTTAGACGTTAGGAAGAAGAATTTCCTTGCTGAAATGGCATAAGGCACCATCACATATTGCCAATGAAATGTGTGAGGATATTCAAGAATAGGGCAAGGCAGTTATTTTTCTTAGGTTGGTCTGACACAGAGCTAGCCGAGTGATTTTAATCCAAGGGCCAACTCTGTGCCATTACCTGTAGCTGCCAGGAGCAGTCTTGAGAAAAATTCTGACTGTGCTTGTCTGCCACACTGGAGCCGGGAGCAGTGCTGCATCCACGCCTTCCCAGATGTCGGGGGTGGCACTAGCACTGCCCGGAGGTGGAGGAGTGAAAGCAGACAATCTTTAGTCATATATTTTGCTTCTAGCATTCTCTGGGCATTAAGAGCCAAGAATACATGTTTACATACATTCAGAGTGACAAAAAGTAAAATGTATAATATTCAAATATATATTATAATATATTAAACATATACTTTATATAAATATTAAAATTTATAATAATATGGGATAGGTCAAAATTGGTTCAGTCATACAGAGAACAATTTGGCAATGGTATCCAGTATTTAAATGCACATACCCATTGAGCCAGCAATCTTACTGACAGGGATGTGCACTTGGATGTGCATAAGTGTATGTTCAAGGGTGTGCTTTGAAACATTATTTGTAAAAACAAAAACAAAAATCAACCTTGGTGCCCATCCCAAAGAGGCCAATATCCCAGGCCCATCCCTGGGATGGAACACCCTGAAACCAGTCAAGAGAGTGCAGGCCATCTGTATGCCTTTGCTGTAGCAAGACCTCTATACTATATTACTAAACAAACAGAGCAAAGTTTAGAACAGGGTTTATGGTTGTATAAAGTAGGATCCCATTTGTGCTTAAGTGGGAAAAACTAAACTTACAGGTGTAAATTCTGATGGAGATTGCTGGTGGGCCACTAAAATCTGTGCCCTCTTCTTCCTGGGCACGTGCCTAGATGACACTCCCAGCCCTCCTTGCACTGGGTTTGGCCACAGGACTGAGTTCTGTCCAGTGGAAGATTAGCACACAGACTTGCTCATGGCCCAGCTCCAACCTGGAAGAGGAGAGCAAAGGCCCATGTGACAGATGAGAAACAAGACAGAAGGAACCTGGGCAGAGCCACCCACCAACCAGGAAAGTCTCTGGATTGTCATTGGGCCTCTCTGTTACTACAGCCAATCTTCACCATGCTATGGAGATCTACACACACATATGAGTATCGATACAGCCATGGTTTTTCTTTACCTTTTCTGGAAGGAATCTCAAGACATTTTTAACACTGGTGACCTTTACAGAGAGGGATAAGGTAAGGGCAGAGGTGGAGAGAGGCCTTTATTTCTCTTATGGTGTCTTTCTGTACTGCTTAAAATTTATAATTTTATGCCTGATTTACTTTTATCTTTAACAGGAATTATCTGGGCAAAGAGATGATGGCCTTTTTGCTCTTTTCTTTTTTATACCTCTTTGTATTAAAAAATATATATATATAATCATGATTAGCCATAAGAGAAATGCAAATTAAAACCACAATGAGATATCACTACACAGCTATCAGAATGACTAAAATAAAAAATACTGGGGGCTGGTGTAGTGGTTAAATTCATGTGCTCTGCTTCGGCAGTCCGGGGTTCGTAGGTTTGGACCCCGGGCACAGACCTAGGCACCACTTACCAAGCCGTGCTGTGGCAGGCATCCCACATATAAAGTAGAGGAAGATGGGCACAAATGTTAGCCCAGGGCCAATCTTTCTCAGCAAAAAGAGGAGGAATGGCAACAGATGTTAGCTCTGGGCTAATCTTCCTCACCAAAAAAAAAAAATTAGTGACTGGGGTTAGGGGGAGGGGCGTCAAAAAAAAATAGTGACAACACCAAATGCTGGCGAGGATGTGGAGAAAATGGATCACTCATACACTGCTGGTGGGAATGGTATAGCCACTCTGGAAAACAGCCTGGCAGTTTCTTAAAGGACTAAACATGCAATTATCATACCACCCAGCAAGTGTACTCCTGAGCATTTATCCCAGAAAAATCAGGGCTTATGATGATGCAAATTCTTATACACAAATGTTTACAGCAGATTTATTTGTATCGCCAGAAACTGGAAACAACCTAGAGGTCCTTCCATAAATGCGTGGTTAGACAGCCTGTGGAACGTCGTACCTTGAAATTCTACTCAGCACTGAGAAGGAACAAACTATTGATACGATGACTGGATGACTCTCTAGGGAATTTTCCTGAGTGAAAAAGCCAATCCAAAACGGTCACATAGCGATGACTCCATTGATATAACATTCTTGAAATGACCAAATTATAGAAATGGGGACCAGATCAGTGGTTGCCAGGGGTTAAGGAGGGAGCGGGGGGCAACCCGAGGGATCCTTGTAGTGATGGAACTGTCCTCTCTCGACCAATACCCTAAATGTGATATTGGACGAGAGCTCTGCAAGATGTCACCATGAGAGGAATTGGGTAAAGGGTACACGGGTCTCCGTATTATTTCTTACAACCACACATGAATCTACAATTTTCTCAAAATAAGAAGTTTAATTTTTAAAAAGTTAAAGGAGAATAAAATAAGTACATAAAAATTAGATGATAGTACTTTTTAAAAGGGAGCAGGGGATGTGTGTGGAGTGGGTGGGTGCTGTGTGGGGCTTAGCTAGGGCCAGGGTGAGCTTGGAGGCCAGAGGGAATGGCCCTGCTGGGGTCTAGTTGGGTTGTTTTTTGTAGGGGCCAGAGCAGTTGCACACTCTCCCTAGGACCCTGCCTATGACTGGGCAGAGCTGACCAGTAACCTTGAATGCCCAGGGCCCTGGGAGGCAGTAAATTGAATGTCTTGATCTGACCTAAGCCTATTTGGTTGTTCATAATTATTGGGTTTTTCTTGTAGCCTCCAGTAATTAGAGGCAGATTTGGGCTACATATCTCCTCTCCCACAACCCAGCCAGCAGATGCATTTTGCAAAATGCAAGCAAGCCTCAGACCAAATCCCACCACACAGAAACATTTGTTGGTGAGAGGGCATCAGGACAGTCATGAACCCGTTCCTGCAGCTCAGTGGAGTCTCAGCTCTCCGTCCTTAGGCACTCTGTGAGGGCTTGCATGAAGGCTCTTCTCAGGTAGATATGACACTGTCCTGAGGGCAGGAGGCAGTTAATCTTCAAGCTGGGTCAGGTGACAGAACCCTCCGCTAAGTGGCAGGACACAGAACCAAATCAGTGCCAGGCCAAGAATACTACCTGCTGCCTCATGGGGATTATTACAGCTTCGTTCACACAAGGTGGGAGAGCCTGGCAGGATTTCCAGCCAATTCACAAGTCTTGAACTGCACTTCCTCAAGAAAATTATTCATAACATCCCTCAGGCTAAGGGGCAAACCCTCTAATGAAGTCAAGTTAGCTGGGGCGTAGATGTTGATGAACTCTGATTCAGCATCTTTCAAAATTAACTAAAACCTAGATTTAGCCAGCGTCCTGGCAAAATCAAATAGCACACCAAACTGAGTATCTTGAAGAGAGTTTCAGAAAAGGAAGATTTATAAAGTGTGGGTAGAGTGTAGAGAAACCACGATACCCTGGGGCTGGTAAGAGCAAAGCTGTTGTCACGGGGCCTGAATGGGTTGGGGAATGCAGTTACCAGAAATGGAGGGAGCAGCTGTGTGGAGGGCCCCGACAACTGCAACCTTCAGCAGACACAGCCAGCCCTCCGTGACCCACATGGGGACATCAAGACAATAACCCGACCTCACTCTCCCTCTTACCTGTTGCCAGGTAACACTGGCCAAACCCAGCTGAAACTAGAGGCCAGACAAGCCCTTTAGGGCAGGGCAGCCTCCCAGGGCACAGAGCAGGGCAAAGCAGGGCAGAGAGGGGGTCCGGAGGGCCATTTGGCAAGTTATTCGGTTTTCCTGGGTTTCTCCCATGTACACATGTTACTAAATTTGTTTGATTTTTCTCCTGTTATTCCGTCTCATGTCAATTTAATTCTTAGACAGGCCAGAAGAACCTAGAGGATAGAGGAATAGTTCCTCCTCCCCTACAATGGTGAACAACTTGGTTAATTTACCAAAAATCATTGAATTGTACATGTACATGAATTATATCTCAAGAAGCTATTTAAAATAAAAAACTAATTCACATGCATATCATATTATGTATGCTGATGTATGCTGATGTATCTTAGTAAACTATTCACTCTAGCAGGTGATCTTCAGCCATAAAGTATTATTACAAGTCCCACCCCTGGCCTGGAATCTGTACAATGAGGTTTCACTTTATAAAAAGATGACCAATCAATATCCAGACATGTAAAAAGAGATCATAAGGGGTGACACTCTGCATCTGTTGTAAACAGTGGATTTCCTAGTATATTTAAACATGACACACAAAGAAAGTTATTCACTGACGGTTTGGGTGGAATACAGCTCTGATTTAAAAGAAAAACAAGCCACAGAAAATCTCTCAAAGACTTTCATGTTGATCTTGACTGACCCTGGGGAAAGGTGGGTCCTGGCAGGCTGAGCAGAGGAGGGGAATGTGGGAAGCAGGTTCACTAAAAGAAATGCATCTTTAGCTGTGCCCACCTCATGCTTTCCTCTGAGAAATGACCACCACAGAAAAACGGAACCCAGGAGAGTGACCCCAACTGGGCACTGTGGACTGTGGTCAGTGATGACGTGTCAGTGCAGGCTCATCATCGTGACAGATGCACCACGGGGGGATATTGACAGTGGAGGAGGCTGTGCCTGTGGGGAGGGCAGGATGCATATGGGAAATCTCTGTACCTTCTGCTCAATTTTGTGCTCAACCTAAAACTGTTCTGAAAAATAAAGTCTGTTTAAAAATAAATAGAAAGATAAAAAATAAAAATCCAAGGACTGGCCCATCTCAAGGCTGATCCTGCCAATGATACCCTGGAGTCTTCTCTCTCTTTCTCCACGTGGAAATTTCCCCACCCTGACCTCCAGCCCTCATCTTGAGTCTTGGAATCATCAAAAGGAGAGCTAAAGAGGGGCCCGCCCAGTGACATAGCGGTTAAGTGCACGCGTTCCACTGCTGGCGGCCCAGGTTCGATCCTGGGCGCGCACCGACACACTGCTTGTCAGGCCATGCTGTGGCAGCATCCCATATAAAGTGGAGGAAGATGGGCACAGATGTTAGCCCAGGGCCAGTCTTCCTCAGCAAAAAGAGGAGGATTGGCATGGATGTTAGCTCAGGGCTGATCTTCCTCAAAAAAAAAAAAAAAAGACAGCTAAAGAATTAAGCACCTTTGTCTCACAATTCACTTCATCAGCCTCCTAAAGGGGAGATTGTCCATTAAATGGGAAACAATTTGCATTTTCAGCACAGAGGATGCTCTCTGCCTGGTGGGCTTGCAGCCTCTCCCTAATTGTGCCACTTCTCTCAAGAGCCATAGACATTTTAAAGATTCCATGTGAAGTGGTCTGGGCCAGGAAGAGGACGTGGAGAACGCTTGGTTGTCTGGGCCGGCATTGTTCCCTCTGTCCACTTGAGAAGGGCTCAATCTTATTTCCAGAATGTCCAGGCTGACAAGATCCATACACGGGCTTTCCTGCCCCTCTTTTCAGGGAGTTAAGCCACAGAAACACGCCCTTTCCTAGAATTCACTGCCGGCACCATCCTCAAGAAGAACGGCTGCAGCTGTGATGAATGGGCCTGTCCCCTTCTACTGGATGTTAGGGCCTGGGTCAAGGAAAGTGCTTGTGGCCGCTAATCTATAACAGATGGTGGGAAGGCAAGGAAAACAGGGCTTCCTCTGTGTGGCAGTGAATAACAGAAAGGGCTTGAGTTCAGGTGTCAAAGGAGTGGAAATTGTGTGAAAGACAGGGTGGAGCAGTGGCTTCAGAGGTGCAGAAGGGCCGGCCCACTCTTGTCCTTCCTCCTCCGGCCCATCCCTCCCCACAATTTTTTCCCACCTTCTTCCAGTGATGCTTGAAATCCTTTAATGAAAGGTGAAGGTTCTCTTGCCACTCTAAATATAAATACAGATTAGGTTAAAATGCAATGTAGAATAGGCTTCCAGAAAGATGGAGTGAAAGTACTTTTCCCTATTCTTATCATGAAATGCAACTAAAATGCACAGCCTGGACGTAATACATAAAATATACGTAAGAAGACTCCAAAAAGTAGTGAGAGGAAGATCAGCTAGGGGCCTCAAGACCCAAGGAACAGAACAAGGGTGAGTTTCCTGGGTTTTCTCTTTGCCTCATAGATCCCAGACTTATTGCCGGAGAAGCTGGCAATTCAGAAAGACCAATAGGTGCAGACCAGCAAAAGTCTGCTCTCTCTAACCAAAGGACCAGAAAAGGGGCAACCTAGCAAGGAGGAAAACTTTGGACAGTAACTGCTTTACTCCAGGCTAGAAAAAATCTATGGTCCCACTCCACCCCTGCCCGCAAAGGCTGATTGGAGAGCTGAGGTTTCCACCCTGGTGAGGCTGCTGTCACAGGGCCCCAAGCCCTGCTAGGCTGGCATCAGAGGAGGCCGAGCAGGGTGCTGAGACTTTCATCCCTGCCACCACCCCCACATTAGCAGAGACTTGAACTTTCACATCCGCCTGGCAGTACCAAGGCACCCCCCCCCCTCCCCCGCCTCCCACCTCCTGGGATGATAACAGAGGAGGCCTAAGGCACAGTCAGGACTTTCGCCATCATCCCAGCGGTAGTGAGGCCCCTTCTTCCAAGTACCATTGGAGGCCTTGTGGGGAGCAGTAAGGAGGCACCCCTGTCCCTCCTATCCAGAGGGGCCTAGTGGAGATCCAGAACGCCCCCTCTCCTACCCAGCAGTAACAAGTAGGCAGCACCCCCCAAAGGAAGGCCAAGTAGAAAACCTAGGCTTTTCCCTCACCTGGTAGGAACAAGTCGGCACCCCCCTCCTCCCCCTACTGATGCAAAATAGACCTAAAACAAAGATTTAAATAAGATCCACAGTCCCATAACATAAAACCAAAAATGTCAAGATTCAATCAAAAATCACTCATCACACCAAGAACCAGGAAGAACTCAATTTGAGTAAGATTAACACAATCAACAGATGCCAACATTAAGATGACATAGATGTTAGAATTATCTGACTAGGATTTTAAAGCAACCATTATAAAAATGCTTCAATGAGCAATTACAAACACCAATAAAACAAATGGAAAAAAAGAAAGTTTCAGCAAATAAATGAAAGATATAAAGAACCAAATGGAATTTTTCCATTTGAAAAATGGAAAATACAATAACCAAAATTAAAAACTCAATGGATGGGCTCAACAGCAGAATGGAGGGGACCAAGGAAAGAATCAGTGAACTTAAAGATAAAACAATAGAAATTACTTGATCTAAACAACAGAGAAAAAAATACATGGAAAAAAATGAACACCATCTCAGAGACCCATTGGACTCTAAGAAAGATCTAACATCTGTGTCATTGGAATCCGAGAAGAAAAGAGAGCTGGGCAGTAAAAGCATTCAAAGAAATAATGAACTAAAAATTTCCAAATTTGTGAAAAGACATAAGCCTACAGATTCAAGAAGCTGAGTGAAACTTGAACAAGATAAACCCAAAGAAATCCACAGCAAATCCACACCACATCATAACTAAACTTCTGAAAACTAAAGACAAAGAAAAAAATCTTGAAAGCAGTGAGAGAGACAACAACTTACCTATCGGGAAAAATGACTGAATGACATCAGACTCATCAGGAACCATGGAGGCCAGAAGGACATGGTGCAATATGTTTCAAGTGCTGAAAGAAAAGAACTGTCAACTGTAAATCTATCCCGCAGGAACGAAGGGGAAGTCAAGACATTCTCTGATGAAGGAAAACAAAGAGAATTTGTCACCAGCAGACCTACCCTAAAAGAATAGCTGAAGGAAATCCTCTAAACAGAAAGAAAATAACAAAAGAAAGAATCTTGGAACATCAGGGAGGAAGAAAGAACACTGGAAAGAGTATAAATATGGGTAAGTACAGTACATTTTCCTACGGAAAAAAAAAAGCTACATATGGGAAAGTAAACACAATTTAAACATCCTATAATAATAGTGGCTAACCTTGGGGAGCTTACTCTCTGCAAAGCATTTTGTCCGCCTCATCCCATTAACCTTTACAAAAGCCCGGGTGGGGTTACCGTCACCTCCAGTTCATTGACGTGGGAACTCTGCAGTGAGCACACGAACCTCTGATTAATCCTCAACCTCGAGCTCTTAACCATTCCAGTCCACAGCATCCCAAACTCCGAAGTGCTCTCCTTGGAGCAGCGGTTAGCAGGGAGACAAGAATGGGCCCTCCGGAAGGCGGAAAAGCCTGCACGAAGAAGAGGTAGGGAGCCTAGAATATTGTTTAACACAGCCTTAGAAAAGAACAAAAGGAAATGAGGAAAAAGATTCTACAAGGAGAAGAGCAAAGCAGGAATTAGTCTAGAACAGAAACAGAATTTAGAACTTGAAGGCTCTTGGGAGGTATCTTTTTGCTGGTAAAGACCCAAAAGCCCAGAAAGGACATGTGACTCGTCCATAATCTCCAGACAGTGAGTCTTAGAGCGAGGAGTGGACCCACAGCTCCTGACCCCCAGGCCATTGCTTTTGAAAACAGTAAAGAAACAAACGGCTAAGGAGAGTTTCCACATGGGTCTCCTCTAAGTAAAAAGTGTCTAAGTCTTAAGATATCAAGGGGACCTCAAGTAGGTCAGGTCAGCATGAATTTAAGGAAAGAATCTGGAAAATCATAAAGAAACAACCTGAATTTCTCGGCAATCCAGAGAACTGAGCGGTAAGGCCATGGATCTTTTGGATGAGGGTTTGGGCCCTTTCCAGAAACCTGCTCTGAGGTAGGAAATAGTTACATAAAAGGTGATATGGTTTTAATGCAAATAGCTAGAGAAGCTTTCCTTCTGATTTGGGGATATGGAAGACACAAGGCTTTGGACAGTGGTTGCTGAGTGGTTTCCCCACCCTCCCCGCTCAACTGTGACCACAGATCTAGTGAGTGCTGGGCACTGCTGACCATCAGAAAGCTGCTATACACGAATGAGGTTAAGAGCAAAGAAGAGCTCTTTAGCTCAAGAACACAGAGTTGAAGCAGAATGTCAGCACCAAAGAAATTTTCACCAGAGGATAGAGGATGGGGGCAGACCCGAAAGACCAGCACTGGGAGCTTTTTAACTGATGTGGTTTAGGTTTGCTAACATCCCAAAAGTTTATTGCAAGTGCCTCCAATACGCATTGCACTGTCCACTTCACAGGATGGCTTGGTGTCTATCAGGATGCAGGCCTTCGGAGACAAGAGAACACACGGGTACCATGCTGCTGTTGAGTGTAGTTTTCGTAATGCAAGTGCTTTTCATTATATTTTTAAGGTGTTGTTTTTTTTCACAGCCATCCTCATAATTTCTAGGATTCTTTTTATTTCTGCTATTGTATTGGTTTTAGAGATCAGTGTAATAGGTATGAGGAAGAAACAAAATATATAGGAATTTAAGGAAACAATACTTCACTAATGAAAATGTGAAATATGTGATAATAATAATAGTATACAAAACTATATATACTAGAAATGCATTATTTAAAAAGTGTAACTTCCCATCTGTCTGTCTGTCTGTCTGTCTATCTATCTACCTATCTACGTATCTGCAGAGAAACAGGAAGCCTGGAAGGAAATATTCAAAGACCCCAGTTATATTCCAATGACTCTCGGCCCTTTCAGATCTTCTCTTTATACACTATTTTGTAATGCCATTAATCTTCTCGAAATGAAAGTCATAGATAATATGCCCTGCCTACACAAATAATTTTTTAAAAATCAATACATGCTCTAGCTATAATGTAAAAGATCAACAAAAGGAAAGTAGTTTATAAGTTTTTTTTAATTGTGTTTAAGTATATAAACGCTTGTGGCACAATCACACTAGAGAATACGGATGTCTCCATCAATTCCTGAAAGAACTCCTAAGGGAAGATACTGCAACTGATGTCATTGTATTTTTTTAAAAACGTGTCCAGGGGATGACATTATGATTTTTAAATTTCCTTTTTTATAGAAAATATTTTCCTTCATAAATGAATGTGTATTGCTTTTATAATCAGAAAATTAGTGTTTGGGGTGTCATGTGACTCTGATGCATTCAGTACAAGAGGAGGAGAGAGTCTTCAAGAACACATCTTACCTCAAATGAATAAGCTTTCCCAATCCCGGCTCCTGCTCCAGTGATCACTGCAAAAGGCAGAAATGGCTTTAAAGGAGAGAATTAATCTTTAGAGTCCCCTTTCTCATTGGCTACATTTTTTCACAGGCCTGCTCTCTAGACACTTAACATTCCAGAGCAGCGCCCTTCTGCTCTCCGGCCCCACTCCATTTGACGGTGAAGTCTCCAGCCCTTGACTCCCCTCGCTAAACATTCGAAATGAAGTTTTTTGGGGGTGTGGGGGAGGTTGGTGAGGCCGTGGAAAGCACCCTCCAAAATGAAATAAAGAACCTCAGCCAGAGAACATTTCATTCAGACCCCATAAGGATGTAGACATTTCTCAGCCTTCATTCATGAAGGGCAAGCAGTGTACCCTATTATCTCTCCACCCACACAGCCGTTGTCACTGCAAGGACATTTCAAGGTTCCTCCTGAAAGTCCAGTTCTTCTGGCTTCTCATCCGCACCCCCACAGGAAGCAGCCGTCAAAGCCAGAGAAGACAGGGAACTTAACAAAGAGGAAAACACAGAATGCAGGGGCCTGAAGAATTTGTACTCAATAGATCTACTGATTAATATATAACACTCATATAGGCCTTCTAGTCCTTTCACATCCAACATTATATATATACTTATTTAATGACTGACCTCTAGGATAAACTTCATTCATATAAACGTCACAATTTCAAAATGCACTACAATTCAGTATATACATGTCTGCAATTTACCTTTGCACCAACAACTGTATGCTTTCCAAAAGTGTGAACAAGAGTTATGTATACATTTAGCTCACTTGAGAGAGAGAGAGAGCAAGCCGAGCTGTACGAGCTCCAAGCAGCACACTGGGAAGAGCACCCTCATTTTAATCCTTATGATTTTGTCTGTTTATTTGGGTAACTCTAAGTGAATCCGTGCATATTCCCCGTTCCTCTTGGTAGAGGTACTATGCTCAGAGTCATCTTCCGCCTCCCCTTCCCTCCCTTACAGGGATCTTCAAAGTCACCCAACACGGGCCTGTGCTATCTGGTTAAGACAACAACATCAGTAAAGGCTGGTGTCTGTCTGCCATGCACTGTTCCAATGTTTCCGATGCATCACCTCATTTAGTGCTCAAAACAAGCTTGTGAGGTAGGGGCTATCGTTTTCTTTAGTTTATAGATGAGGAAGCCAAGGGAGAGAAAGTCCTTAATTCGATCAAGGTCATACTGCTAAAAGTCAACAGGATTGTCGACAAGATGTGAACCCAGGCTGTCGACTTTGGAGTCACGAGTCTATAAAGATATACCAGTGACATAATTAGGAAATCAACCACAGAGCTGTGGGGAGTTTAAAATTTTAGTCTCTAGTAACTGGATTTTCTTCTTGCCCCACTGCCCAACTTGAAATATATTACCTACCTGAGATCTGACTATGCCCAAAGACATTTTACTCTTGCTGGTGATACTGAGTCTATTCAATATTGACTCAAAAGACAGCTTAAGGTTGTGTTTTTTAATTTGAGTCAGCAAGTGCTCTGGTATCTGGCCCCCTGTGAACTTCTCTTGGAATGTGTGTCTTTAGAAGGGCTTTCCCTTCTCTGAGGGGCACCACATAATATTTGGGATGTCATATGCTAAAAAATTTATCCCTTGTTTATTTGAAATTCAAATTTAACTGAGTATCTTATATTTTATCTGGCAGCCCTATAAGATTGTTTACAATCTCTCCTATTTAACCTGGCATAGTATTTCTAAAGCTGCTTAAATTCTTTTTTTTTTTTTTTTTTAAAGTCATTGGATTTCTTGGTGCCTAACCTGGAAATGTAACCTTAGCACTTCATTCAAGGAGATGCTGAAACCATAGCCTTATGCCCTTCACCTTAAACCCGGTCATGGGGCTGAAATTCCACGTGGTGGTTCCAGGAGATAAATTCCATTGAGAGGCAGCAATTAACCTACTGTCCTTGGGACAGAAACCAGACCCAGCTTCCATATCTAACCATCTTGAAAATGCATCTCCAGAGAGATCTTTTGCCTTGATTTTGTAATACCCTCACTTCATGAAAGGGCTTGAAGAATTTTTTTTTAATAAAGTGAATTAAAATTATTTGGATTTCAGAATTTTGAAACACCTTTTGACAAAATGGAAGCACTCTAGGCTTTTGAAAATCTGGAGAAGAGGATGTAGAAATTGCTGTAGCATTTGTTATTTCTATCATCAGGAACTACAAAAGAAGAACACCCAGCCAGTGAGGATGAGAGGGGAAAGCACATAGGCAAGAACTGAGCAGCATTCTGCCTGAGTCCCTCTCCTCAGGTCCCCGTCTTGTTGTTTAGACAATTCTAACGTCACTCATGCTTTCTAGCCCCTAGATTAAAATCACCCATGGGAATCACATCTTCGTGCTCAAAGGGAAAAGATGCAATATATCTTTTGAGACATAAATAATAACAGGCAGAAGCAACAAAAAACAAGAGATGGAAATCTTTCTTTACCTGCCCACTGTCCCATTGATTTCAAGAAAGATCTTGGCAAAACTTTCCAGAAGCGCAGGAAAATACATTTGGAGAATCTCACACACTTCACCAGGTAGACCAGGCACACCAGCAGCCCTACAAAAATGAAGAACTGTTCCAGAACCTCCCCCATGATGGCACCACGGCAGATGCTGTTTCAGACCTCGCCTGGGCCCTCCACAGGCCTCCCAGGGCGTGGCTGCTCTGGGGGCGTGTCAGTCACCTTCTGGAGTCGTCGGGTGATTCCACTCTATCAAGGCATTTAGATTAAAGTAACTTCTTTACACAACACGCTGATTCACAGGCTTTGAACCAAGTATTCTTTCTAATATCTTTATCACACTGCTGGGCTTTTGTGCCTCCAGGGGAGCTGGTGAAGAAGTAAAAGGTGAACGTGAAGAGAGAGAAAGCCTAGAGAGAAAGCTTGGACAAAGAAAAAATGGCAGCCCAGAGTTCTCTCCCTGAATTTGGAAGCTAAAAAGGATGCAAAATCCTGTAAGTCATTCATTTATTTATTCAACAAATATTTATTGACTGCCTACCAGGGGACATGGCTGTCCCAGGCACTGGGAATATATAATAGTAAACAAGTAAATTTCTGCATCCTCTTCTCCAGAGTTTGAAAAGCCCAAGGTGCTCCCATGTCGTTAAAGGTGTCTCAAAATTCTGAAATCTAAATAGTAACCAAGGTCACTGCAGGGGGAGCTGAGAGTCTAGTAGCAGAGAGACAACACGCAAATAAATAAGGTAATGTCAGCCATCGGTGCCGCGAAAAAGGGCCCTAGCAGCCTGTTAGAGCGACCAGAGCGCGAACACTTTAGAGAGGGTGTTCAGGAAGGAATTCTGTGAAGAGGCAGCATTGTGAGCTCAAATTTGAATGAAAAGAGGAGCCAACCCTGCAAAGATGAGGTTCCCCCTCCAGGCGGAGGGAAGAGCTAGTTCAAATGCCCTGAACCGAGAAAGATTCACGTGTTTGAGGAATATATAGCGCTACACAGTAGAGGGACTGGTCTGTAGAGCACAAGGAAAGGAACGCAGGAAGTAGGGTGGAGGTGTGGGGAGGAGCCAGATCCTCTCGGTGAGGAGTTTCGACTTGAGTCTACAAGCGCCAGGGAGCCACTGAAGAGGCTTGGACAAGGGACTCAGAGAGTCTGCTGTAGAGGTCACTCTGATGCTGAGAGAAGACCTTTTAGGGGTGGGGTTGGGGGGTGGGCATGACAACCAAAGCAGTAGGAGTGAGGAGACTACGGCACTCAGCCAAGGAGAGTGTCCCAGTGCTCAGTCCTTGGCCCTCTTCTCTTTTCTATCCACGCTCACTTGTTTGGTGACGTTACCAATCTGCTCACTTTAAGGACTCTCTGTATGCTGAGGACCCCCCAATATAGAACTTCAATGGTAACCCAAGCTGCTCATCCAGACTTGCATATCCAACTGCCTACCTGACACCTCCATCTCAAGCTTAATATGTCTAAAACCAGTTTCTCACATTACTCCAAATGTCAGAACCTGCTCCTCTTGCAGACTTCCCTCCCTCAGGAAATTTCACCTCTTATCTTTTGATTGTTCAGGTTAAAACCTTGGAGATCTCCTAGACTCCTCTCATTCTCTCACATCCCACAGCCAGTCTGTCGCCTATTGACAGACAATTGGATTTGCTTTCAGTTGTAGATGATGCTGAACAACACTCCTATGGATATTCTTGTATTTCTACTTTGACACACATGTGCAAGTTCCTCTCTCTCTCTCTCACACACACACACACCATGATTGGGGGGGGTCACACGTGGTATACACACATAACTTCAATGTTACTAGTATATCAGTCAGGTCCACTCAGGAGACACCAGCCACACAGCAATTTGAACAGGGACTATTCAATATAACAAATTATTAACTATCTATAGGGAATTAGTCACTAAAAGGACATAAAAGAGAACTCAAAAGAATACCCAAGGGCTGAAGGAGAGAATCTAAGGAACAAACTAACTTGGAAGGGAGGCCCTGGACCCAAGGCTGGGATGCAGACCTCACTGGAGAGAGTGTGGCTGCAGCCAACTAGATGGTGAAGAAGTTCTCTGGATGGTCCTGAGACAGAGCTGTTTGCGGTCAGGAGGATAAGGCTGGTCAGCATGGAACTGCTGCGTGGGGCAGGAAAGCCCTACACAGAGGCTGACAAAACTTGCCAGAAAGCTTCCAGTGGGGGCTGCTGCTGAACTCACTAGGGTGAGCCTTATTAGGGTTCAATTTGGGAAGAATTGACATTTATTTTTATAATATCAAGTCTTTCAACTTATAAAGCCTATCTCTCCTTTTGGTCTCTTTTTGTGTGTGTGTGAGGAAGATCAGCCCTGAGCTAACATCTGTTGCCAATCCTCCTCTATTTTGCTGAGGAAGATTGGCCCTGGGCTAACATCCGTGCCCATCCTCCTCTACTTTATACATGGGACACCACCACGGCATGGCTTGATAAGCAGTGCATACGTCCACACCTGGGATTCAAACCCACAAACCCCAGGCTGCCGAAGCAGAGCTCATGAACTTAACCACTATGCCACTGGGCCAGACCCTCCTTTTAGGTCTTCTTAACGTCTCTTGATAAATTTTTATAATTTCTCCAAAATTCTTGCACTTATAAAGATTTATATTTAAAAAAATATCAAGGGGCCAGCCCCATGGCGTAGTGGTTAAGTGCATGTGCTCCGCTACTGGCGGCCTTGGTTCAGATCCCGGGCCCGCACCGATGCACCGCTTGTCAGGCCATGCTGTGGTGGTGTCCCACATAAAAAGCGGAGGAAGATGGGCACAGATGTTAGCTCAGGGCCAGTCTTCCTCAGCAAAAAGAGGAGGATTGGCATGGATGTTAGCTCAGGGCTGATCTTCCTCACAAAAAAAAAGAAAAATATCAAAAACATACAAAAGTAAAAAGACTAATTTAATGAACACCCATTTACCCATATGTTATAGGTAACTATAATGATGAAATTAACTATCATTTCATGTCCATTGTTACTTTGTATATACCCGCTTTTTATACTGCCCCACCCCATAACAGCAAGGACGCTTTAAAAGAATAACATAAAAACAATGCTGTTATTGCAACTTAACAATCAATAGTTATTCTTTAATGCCATCAAATATTCAGTCAGTATTTAAATTTCCCTGAGTGTCACGTACATATTTTTAAGTTGACTTTTGAATCATGATTTTTCTTAAAGGACTACACATTGCATTAAGTTGATATGTCTTTTAATTTTTTTTTTTTTTTTTGTGAGGAGATCAGCCCTGTGCTAACATCTGCCAATCCTCCTCTTTTTTTGCTGAGGAAGACTGGCCCTGGGCTGACATCCATGCCCATCTTCCTCCACTTTATATGGGATGCTGCCACAGCAGGGCTTGCCAAGCAGCACGTCAGTGCGTGCCCAGGATCTGAACCGGCGAAACCCGGGCTGCCGCAGCGGAGTGCGTGCACTTAACTGCTTGTGCCACCAAGCCGGCCCCTTAAATTTTTTTTTACTAGCATTTATTTGTTGATGAAATTAAGTTGTTTATCTATCTTACAGAGTTTTCCACATTTTGAATTTTGCTGATTGTATCTCCATGGTGTCACTTAACATGTTCCTCTGTCCCCTATATTTCTTCTAAACTATTGGGTTTAGAGCAGGGTTCAGCAAACTTTTTCTTTAAGGGGCCAGGTAGTAAAGACTTTAGGTTTAGTGGGCCACTGGCCTCTGTTGCAAAAAAAAAGACCGTGGCCATTGTAGTTCAAAAGCAGTTATAAGAACTTAAACAGTAACGATGTAAATAAGACAGACCTTGAGGGCTTGTCAGTGAAATAAGTCAGACAGAGAAAGACAAATACTGACCGTATGATCTCTTATATGTGGAATCTATCTATCTATCTATATATATGTAAAAAAAAACAAGTTCATAGATACAGAGAGCAGATTGGTGGTTACTAGAGCAGGGTGGGGATAGGAAAAATGGGTGAACTGTTTTTGTGGGGTTTTTTAGTTTAAATAAATTAAACTTTTAAAAAAGGGGTTGAGGAGACAGATGTGCAGGAGTGTTGAGAATCGTGGGTAATTAAGATGTCCCCATCTTCTCCAGCCTTCAGAAGTTATTAATGCCCAAATAACAATAGTCTTAAGTCTCCATTCTACTGTCATCAAGGAGTTCAGTATTTTATTAGGTTTTCCTCCTCAAGTAACTTTTGGGAACCATTCAGGAAACTGTTCCCCGAATCCTCCCACTCCAGCTAGGCAATTCTCTAGTCTCCGGCTCAGGGACAACGCTCCACTTCTGCTGGTCACTCTGCGTCATCTTGCTACTTCTCCAGTCTGTCGTCTTTCTGCTTCTTCCCAAAGGCAAATAAAAACATTTAGTTATAAAACAGCTTAAATATAGATTTAGGGGAAAAAAAATCTAATGTTGCAGGTCAATAATTCTGCTAGTTATACTCAATTTATATGCCCAAACAGAATATTTAACATCTCAGTCTGAAGCATTTGCATGTGTGTGTACTTATGTATGCGTATATATATGGTATAGATCACAATTGGTCTTTATCTGGAGCAGTATATATATATATGTATATATGGGATATACACATATCCCATGCCCACTGACCAATATATATATACATATATATAATGGGGCGGGAGTGGTAAGTTCATTAGTGTTACTAAAATGCTCATCAAAATGTTGCTTCCAGAATTAAAAGGACAGTCTACACTCTAAAATACAGAAGTTCATTGCAACCCTCCAAATGACAGTTTTCCAACTTGAAAAAAATTGAAGATCTTGTCTCCACCAGCTATAGAGGAGGCAATGTAAACACTGTGGATCAAAGAAAATTTCTGTCACAAGTGATGTGATTCCTGGGTTTTGCTTACATATACAGAAACAGTAATGATCGGCTGGCCAAGCTGGAGCCAAATAGTTGCTGGAAGAGTAGTGTAAGAGATCCTTGGTAGAGAAACCGGGATAACCCGATGACTGAGTCCTCCCAACTTGAAGGAGCTATGAAGAAGAGAAGAGATTATGGATAATTTTATATATATATAAATATATATATTTTATATTCATATAAATAATTTTGGGAGACAGAATCTAAAAGGAAAGACCAGCACAGATAGCATGACTGACTTTGCCTGAGTTCCTATGAGGACCTTGTGAAGATAATTATTTGGGGAAGTGACTCCAAGGAGCAGGAGTTGGGTTGGGACCGGGAGATTGAAAAAGGAAAGACAGAAAGACATGATGTGTCATTGAACTGGTCACTGCAGTGGGTGACTGAGTCTCTATCCTGCTGGGGAGCCTCTGAGAAACTGCAGAATGCACCTCAGACTCTTCTGCCTTCAGTACAGAAGTAGAGTGTGTCTATCTATTGGCTCCCATGCCCACTGACCAAGGCTGCCCCATGGGGTATTTCCTCCTTCACTTCCAGGTTTGCCCATATGTCAGATGACTAGCGAGTTCCTGTGGGTGAAGAGGACCCCAGGGAGGAAGGTGAGAGATACCAGCTACTGTCAAGTTCAGCCTACGTTCCTCTCTAAACTGAGCCATTTATTTATCATGTCATTTTCAGCTAAGGTCTTTATCTGGAGCAACTTCTCAGGACAAGGGTTAATTGCTCATAAGGCTATGGGCTGCCTCAAGAAAGCACAAATAATGTGGACAGTAAACTAAAATTAGAGCAAATGAGATGGCCTTTCCCAGTGGCAGCTCCCCCTCCTTTCCATTTCTCTTGGCTGCCATTTATTTAGCACGCTTTGTGTACCAGACACTGCATGAAGCCCTTTGCAAGGACAACCTATGTTGTTTAATCCTCCTGAGGTGGACACTATGAATGTTCCTAGCTGAGGGTTGGGTAGCAGAAGTAGACACTGTAGATCAGCTATCTTAATGCATCCACGTCTGTTGCCAAATGACTGAGAGGCTTAGGTGTTTGATAAATATGAACACAAGTGACTGTTTCCACTAAGGCCTGGAAAAGGCCTAGCCAACCCCCATCACTCTGTTCCTTGACTCTGCTTTATTCTTCTTCTGAGCATCTTATTTATCGGTTTATCTATTTGTATATTGTTGGTCTCCTGCCACTAGAATGCAAGCGCCATTGGATTGGGCTTTATCTGTTTTGTTAGAACAGTGCCTGGTACACAACAGGTGGTAAATAGATGTTAATTATTGAATGGAAAAGGGAAAATAAGCTCTCATTGGTGTGGGTGCAATGACGTTTTTCCCATTTAAGAACTTTTTGATAGAGTGACAGACATCGGTACAGGTAAGGGGCAAGTTGCCCTGCCTCAGGGAGCAGGTTTAAATCGCAATTGGAAGCCCACAGAATATGGAGTCAGTGATGAGGAAATGCCAAGAGAAAGAATGAAAAAGGAAAAGACGGGAAGGGATTCACCCACAATGACCCCGTTCACAATCAATATTGAATCTGTCCCAGTGCATAACAGAGGACACAGCAGGTGCCTACAGCGGGGTAAGATGCAGAGGACAGCATAGGGGCATCAGAAACTGGGGGGGTTTAGAAGAAGAAAGAGGCCTGAAGAAAGCTCGGGCCTGTAAGATATTTGTCAGGGCCTGGCCTTCTCTCGGAAGCATCTGTGGGAGTGGTTTGTAGTGGTATTGGGGAGAAGGATTACAAGAAGTTTCACACTAGAGAGACCCGCAGAGAAGTTGACTTTGTTGCCGAGTTTTCAGGGTCAAAGAGGGCAAAGCTCGTGTTTCCTACTGATGCAGATCGTCAGATGCATCCAGAGAAGGAAAGCAGCTTTCAGAAAGAAAAAACAGAACCAACAATTATGTGAAAATTAGCTCCCTGAGGGTGAATTCTTGAAAGTGGCAAGGTTTAGAAAACATGAGAGGAACAAGAAACAAAACAAATTATCTCTGGCTTGGGGGCTGTGGATGGTGGAGTTGGGTGCTGTGTACTCAGCCAACAGTTGAACTGAACTCTTTGTCCGGTGAATCACTGTTTTCCCTGTGACAGATGAACTTGTCAGAGAGACCTTCAAAGCGTTCAGGATTGCAAGGGTCCCAAGAGACACGTGCCCACTCCTCCTCCTTTGTCTCGGAGCCCCTCTTGCACTGTTGCTGGCAGGGCTGCATTTCCTAATCTGCGGGACAGGGTACGGCTTGGGTCCAGAGGCTGGAATCGGAAGAGACATTCCTGACTCCCACACACCCACTGTTCCTTCCCCTTCTTTCCGTGTAGGAACTCTGGGGGACCAAATTCCGGGCTGGCATTTCTGGCCTTTTCTGAAATTCTCTGTGCTTTTCTAACAAATACTATCACTGTTATATAAGTGATCTAATTCAAGCCAGGAACATGCAGCCCAGAAGAACATGTTTTCAAAAGCTTGTTGTTCCCATCCCTGCTAGGGCAGAAATAAAGTCCACTTGATATGGAGGGGGGAGGGGACCATTCTGCTTGACCGCACTTTAGCCTGGTGCCTGTTCCAGATGCCCCGCTGGTTACAGAGAAGCCGCCAGGGGAAAGCACAGTGTGGGTAGGCCCGGGCTTGCACAAACGGGGTGCTCCAGCCCCCATACTGGCTCCCACAAGATTTTCAGCCAGGGCCAGATCTCCTGAGTGCAGAGCGAACAGACTGCAGATTTGGTAAGACCTCACTGGATCACACACTGTGTAGGTCTATCTGAGTTAGGGGCGTGTCTGAAGTGAGAGGATAGTTTTGCCTGGTAGAAGTTGCATGTATTATTGAACAGATTATGAAATCAGTATGATTTGTGGGATTATCCTTCTCCCAGCTACCCAAGCTGGAAACGTTAGAGTCATTCTTAAATTTCTCCCTTTCCTTCGTGCCCTATGTTGAAGCAGTCACCACATCCAACACTGAGAACTGTCCCTCTCAGTGCTTCCTTCTCTTCATGCCCTGTCATCCCCACGGCCGCTCCTAGTCCGGGAGGCATCGGAGGAAGGGGAGCACAGCCTCTGGAGAAGGACGTTCTGCATGTGCCTTTTGGCTCCATCATGTGACTTGGGCAAGCTAACCTTTCTGTAATTCAAGTTATTCTTATAAAATGGGATTGATAATACTTCTTGCTTTGCAGGGCTATTGTGAAGATTAAATGAAATAACATTTATAAAAATGCAAGTGACTAAACAATGTGTTCCAAATTGTTCTTTTAGATGTGGTGATCAGTAGAAAAAAGTTTATAAGGATACGCACCAAAATCTTAATGATGTTTTATATTGAGGAGATGGAATTTATGGGCTTTTTTTTTTAACTTGCATCTTTGTGCTATTCTATATTTTGAAAATTTCCACAATGAACATGTATTACTTTTATAACTAAAAATCATAAATATGAATTAAAATTCCACCAAATCTTTAAGAACCAGCTGAGATGATACTGCTTTTATAAAAACTTTACAGATCTTCCCATTGGCAGAGATCCCACTCTGAGCAGGTTACTGAATCACTCTGAGACCTAGCTTGCCCACCTGTAAAACTGGGACTAAAAGTTTTAAATGAAAAAATATATATACACTATTATATGTGTGTGTATGTATATATATATTATACATACACACACAGGTATGTATAGGTGTGTGTATATAATATATATAGAGAGACACATGTATGTATAGGAGTGTGTGTGTATATATATATACACAGACACATAATATTCTCTCTCTATATATATGTATGTATGTATAATATTCCAATATATTTCAATTCCTGGGTTATAGAAAATGCTTAATAAATGCACTTTTCTTTTTCTGAATACCAGAAACACACAAAACCAATATCTATATGAATGAGAGTGACTGTGCTCCAATAAACTTTATGTATGAAAACATTCAGGGGGCCAGATTTGGTCACAGGCTGTTTTTTGCCAACCCTGCCCTGAAGACTTGCCCGGGTTCCAGGTCAGTTTCCAGCCAGACTTCCTCAGGTGGTGCCGTGTACTTCCATAGGGAGGTACGGGATGTCTGGTTGTCTCTGTGTGTCTGAGGCTAGAGGCCACTGATGATCAGTGCCTAGATCCAGTCTTTAATTATGAGTTGCAAATTGGTGATATTCTAATTCTGTCATCTGTCCTCAATTATTCTTTAAAAAAAAAATCTGAACTACAGGACTGCATTGAATATTGCACTATAGTTAATGCAGAAAAGGTGAAGTAAATGCTTGATTCTTTCTCTTTATTTATGGGTTTCAAAAGTAAGAAGTTGGTTCTCTGGCATCTTCCAAGGTTTGTTTTTTTTGTTTTGTTTTATGTTTTGGTCAGAGTATCGTTATGAACACATGGATTTCAACATTTTTTATTTGTTTCAATCGTGTGTAGTTATTATTCTTATCAATGCTCAAAACTGCCCCAACTTTGGCCAGTGGGGCCTCTTCACGTCCACTCCTGGGTTCTTTTGACAAGACAGGCAGGACTCCAGCCGTCTCTGATGGTGTCCGTGTTTTTCTGGTATGACAAGACAATACATGTCATCTTGTCTAGATCCTGCTTCAGACACAGAATCGGCCCTCTCTCAGAGAAGCCCTGGTTCCTTTCAGCAGAAAAGGATCTGTAGAGACTATAGACCGGGCACCAGGAGTACTCATTGTTACTGAATTTGTCATTGTTCCCAACCCTTTCTAGGGCAAAACTGGGAAACACTTTTTTAAGTGAATATACTTCATGAGTCACTCAAAATTTAGGACTATTTGAGTTTTACTTCATATCTTTGATTTTATATTTGGATCGTTTTTCTCTGATACTGAAAATCTGGATTCCTAACAACATATTTGCTTTCTCCTCTGGGGTATGAATATATTTGTTTCTTTTGCTTTCTTTTTTTTCAGACAGTGCACCTTTTTTTTATTCTTCATGTTTTAACTTTGTTTTATAAATGTGTAAAGGATTTATGTGGTTTCAAAGTCAAATTTACAAGAGAAAGTGCATTTAGAAAAGTCTCGAGTCTATCCTTATCCTCTCTATTCTATTCACTTCCTCCTCCTATAGGTAAGCTTTTACTTTTATTTAGATTTCGTTATTCTCCCATTTTTTAACACACACATACATATGTCTTTATATAAGTATGAATCATTGTATATAACCCATATATGTGTGTACAGTAGTGCCCCCTTGCCCCTTGCCTGCAGGGCACATGTTCCAAGACCCCCAGTGCATGCCTGAAACCGTGGATGGTACTGAACCCTGTGTAGACCATGTTTTCTCCTATACACACACACCTATGATAGAGTTTAATTTATATATTAGACACAGTAAGAGATTAACAACAATAACTTCTCTTTGGCATACACGAATTGCCAGCATCACTACTCTTGCGCTTTGGGGCCATTATTAAGTAAAATAAGGATTACTTGAACTCATGCACTGCAATACTGAGACAGTCATCTGATAACCGAGACGCTATGTCGGTAGCACATACAGCGTGGATCCGCTGGACAAAGGAATGACTCACGTCCCGGTGCGATGCAGCAGGATGGCATGAGATTTCATAAGGCTATTCAGAATAGCACGCAATTTAAAACTTATGAATTGTTTATTTCTAGAATTTTCTATTTAATATTTTCGGACTGCAATCGACCTCAGGTAACTGAAACTGCAGAAAGTGAAACCGCAGATAAGGGGGGACTACTGTATATGCATATATAAATACACACATAAATACAGACAGACAGACACATTTTTACCACCTCTACCTGTTTTTTTTAGATGAACAGCAGCGTTACACACTTTTCTATAGCTTCTTGTTTTTTACGTAACAATATATTCTGTAATCACTCCTCATGGAATAGAAATATTCTTCTTTTTTTATTTTACACCTACGTAGTGCTCTGTTATATGAATGTACCACATTCATTTAAACCCTGTGCATAATCTTTTGGGTTATTTCCAGTCTTTTGCTATTATAAATAGTGCTGCAATAAACAGCCTTGTGCACGCAACCTAGAAGTAGAATTGCTAAGACAGAGGGTAAAGTCATATGTCATTGTGCTAGATATTGTCAAATTTTCCTTCATTTTGCATTCTTACTAACAATATATGAAGGTGTTTGTCTTCCCACTGCCCTACCAGTAGAGTGTTTGAGGTTTTGCTATCCAAGAGGTGAGAAATAGCACCCAATGATGTTTCTTTTTTTTTTTTAATTTATTTTTTTTGTGAGGAAGATCAGCCCTGAGCTAACATCCATGCCAATCCTCTACTTTTTGCTGAGGAAGACAGGCCCTGAGCTAACATCTGTTGCCAATCCTCCTCCTTTATTTTCCCTTTTTCTCCCCAAAGCCCCAGGAGATAGTTGTATGTCATAGTTGCACATCCTTCTAGTTGTTGTATGTGGGACACCGCCTCAGCATGGCCGGACAAGTGGTGTGTCGGTGCGCACCCTGGATCCAAACCCCGGGCCACCAGTAGCGGAGCTCGAGCACTTAACCGATAAGCCACGGGGCCGGCCCCCCAATGATGTTTCAATTTAAAATATCTTATTAGTAAGGTTGAAGATATTTTCATATGTCTCAAGGCTATTTGCATTTTTTCGGTAAATTTTCTGTTCCTATCTCTTGCCCATTTTTCTGTGTAGTTTTTGGTCTGTCTCTTGTCTGTATTTAGAAATTACAGAAATTCCAGTTCTCTTGGAAATCTGATTAGACAGACATTAGACCTTCTCACTTCATCCATGAAGTCTCTGTTCACTAGCTCTTCAGATTTGTCTGATCATTGTTAAATGAATTCATTGTGGTTTT
Organism: Diceros bicornis minor; assembly: GCF_020826845.1. NCBI lineage: Eukaryota > Metazoa > Chordata > Mammalia > Perissodactyla > Rhinocerotidae > Diceros > Diceros bicornis. The sequence continues at coordinate 4,087,031 of NC_080761.1, read as the reverse complement.
ATTTTAATGATCTTAATTTCACTTCTGGAAGTTCTTTTTCAAAACCGGGACTTTTTTCTTATACTTTTCTGTTCCATTTTTTAGTTAGATATTTTTAGTTTTGACTTTCCTTTTCCTTAAGAAATGGTATTATAATCTGAGTTTGAGAATCCCAGTACAGCCATGCATCACTTAACAATGAGGATACATGCTAAGAAATGTGTCACTAGGCAATTTCATCGTTGTGGGAACATCATAGAGTGTACTTACACAAGCCTAGATGTTGTAGCCTACTACACACCTAGGCCGTGTGGTACTCATCTTAAAGGCCCACCGTCACACATGCGTCTGTTGTCGACTGGAAGGCCCCTGTGCCGCTCACGGCTGTACCTGCAGGCTCAGCGTTGCTGCCCTTGCTGCTGCCTCTCACTTTCGCTGTGTTGTGTTTCTGCGAGTTCTCACTCAGGATGCCCTGTTTCCTTGTGTGTTTGATTATCTTTTCCTGCGTATGTCTCACTTTGCTTGGAAAATTCTCTGTGGGGTTTCCTGATGAAGCCGTGTTCCTCCACAGAGGATCTGCATTTACTTCTACCAGGTGCCTGGAGGGACTACCAATTTAGTACCAACTGAATTTATGGCTTGAATTATTTTTTTAACCAATCAATTAAAATGAACTTGGTCTGCCAAGACACGACATGCTAGCCTGTGTTGGTAGGTCACAGGATGGTTGCCTTGCCATCTCCACCCACCACTAACTCCTCTGCTCGGTGTCAAGGCTAATTTCTTGCAATCCAGGAGCATGTTTCTTCTAGATCACTCTTATCCTGAGTAGGTAAAAGCCTTTTAGGATTCCAGCTTCATGGAAAGAGGTTCTTATACTAGCCTCTTCCTGAGTCAATTTCTGTCCTCATGCCATCAAAACTGAAGCTCCAAGTCAGCCCATTCAGTAAATGTAGGGCTAATGTGGTTTCAGTGCTCAGTGCACCTCTCTGTATTGCAGCTTACTCCTAGACTAAAGTTTCTTGCTATCTTAATAATTTTTGATGCTTTTAATAAGATTTTTAAGAATATATCTTCCTCTACCCACAATAACAAGGATAAATGTCAGACATTTTGTTGCACAAAAGACGCCAGACACAGAAAAGTGCCGCATTAGCTCTGTTTTGTAGTAAAATTAAGCCAAAACTTAGGGCCTTAAAACAACATCATTTATTATCTTACAGTTTCTACGGATCAGGAATCGAAGCGTGGATTAGCTGGGTGTCCCTGGCTCCCAGTCTTTCACAGGCTGCAATCCAGGTCCAGCCAGGGCTGCAGTCCTCTCAAGGCTCAGCTGAGGAAAGATGCATTCCAACCTCACACACGTGTTTGTTGCCAGGGTGAAGTCCCAGTCCCACCCCCGCCTCCAGCTCTTCCTTGCCATGTGGGCCTCTTCATAAAGCAGCTCACAAAACAGCAGCTTGCTGCATCAGACCAAAGAGGTGACAAGAGTCAGAGAGACAGAGAAAGGCAGAAGCCACACTCTTTTGTAACCTAATCCTGGAAGGAACATCCCATCACTTTTGCTGTATTCTGTGCATGAGGACCAAGCACACATTCCAGGTCCCGCCCACACTCAAAGGGAGGAGACGACACAAGGATGTGAATAGAAGGAGGCGATCCATTTTAGAAGCTACCTACCACATGTACATAATATATGATGCCATTTATCTGAAATTCAAGAACAGGCGAACCTAATCTTCAGTAAAATAAACCAGACCCTGGTGTCTTGGTGGAGGTGCAGAGACTGACTGATTAGGGTCATGAGGAACTTTTCCAGGTTGATAAAGATGTTCTATATTTTAATAAGTAAGAGCATTCATGGGAGTATGCCTTTATCAAAATTCATTGTACTGTACACTTAAGGTCTGTGTAATTTAGTGCATGTAAATTACATCTTAATTATAAGCAAATTTTATCCTGTAGTTATTTTTGGCGGGGTGGAGAACTTAGCACTCCATGTTGTCAGAAATGGCAGTAGCAATTCACTTGTGTGCTTGGTCTTAGAGCAAATTTCTCTCCTTTACTTTTCAACATCAAAAAATGTATTCAACCCCATTTAAGAGATTAAGAAATCACATGACAATATCTGACTATGAATTCAGAAAAGCTTTTAAATAAATTTGTATTTTACTACTCACAACAGAACCTCAGTGCATTTGAAAACCAAATTCTTCAGTGTGGAGACATGATATTTTTCAAGTTTCCATTAGCTGTTGTTTTCGTCCCCACTCAAGAAATGCAACTGAGTGAGTGATGTTATTACAGCAATAAACATTAACTCCAATGTAAAACTTTTAAGTACATTATTTTTAAAGCTCAATAAATAGTAACAAAAGTTTCCTTGCCATACATCTAGCAACTCTGCATAGCATGGAGACAAATAGTTTGAGAACTGGGCCTCCGGAACTGGGATCAAAAACTCAAATGCCTGCAGACAAATCAGACAAGTAACATAAATGGATGATGTGGACCAGGCACCTCACACTATACTCTCCAACATAGGCAAATACTAGAGACAATTTTTACTTTCACAAATAAATACACTCTGTCCCATTTTCCTTGAAACTTTGGCCCTCTTGACTTAGCCTTTATTTTCCTGCTGTCCTCTTAACTCTGTTTTAAGGAAAGCAGCACTACAAGCACACTGATGACTAGAGGCTGACACTCGGTCACACCATGGGTGACACAACAGGGGATGGTGGAGAACACGACAAAATGGAAACTGTCCACTCGACCTCAGCTCCAGCTGACTGTTGCCCTGTGAAAATTCTGGCCCAGTTGGCAAGTTGTGATTTTTTTAAGTGGTGCTAGAAATCCAGTTTCTAATGTGAAATTTCTCAATTTTTATAAAAAATTTTATTAAAATGACAGAGATGGAATATAAAGCAACAAGCTCAAAAACCATTTTAATAGTGCATGGACTAAATAAAACACATCTGTGCAACACAGTTGGCCCATGGACTGAAAGTGTAAGGTCTCAGATTAGAGAGATGAATTCATTTAGTTAACTGGAATGGGCTGTGTTTGATGGTGCAGGAGCAAGGACTGGGGCTGTGCGAGGAAACGGTGAACAGCACTCAGCACGCAAGTTCACAAGGTCACCTCTCCCATCACCGCTGTGGGGGTGGGGAGAACGGGATGGCAGAAATGCATAACAGCCGGGGGCACTGTGAGAGACATCAAGTCAGGTAAGGCCTAGCCCAGAGATGGGCCCAAAGGGGATTTCAGATTCAGGACACTATGTTAAGGACAAAGTCAAGGACATCTTGAGGTAAAAGACATGGGCAGAAAATTAAATACAGAGGAAACACAACTAGTGTGCAAATGTGTGAAATAATATTTAACCTCATACACTATTAGAAATGCAAAATAAGTGAGTCAAATACTACACAAGCACAAATTAGTAAAGAGAACTTCAAGCTGCCGCGCAGTAGTCACGAGGACGTGGCGAGAGTGACATTCTTCACGTCTCAGTGGGAGAAGATTCCACTGCAAAACTTGCTTGAAATGCACTCTATACAAAGCACATTAGTGGTTGCCTAGGGCTAGGTGTGGGAATGGAGATTGACTACAAACGGGATGAGGGATCTTTTTTGGGTGATGGAAACATTCTAAAACTGGATTGTGGTGATGGTTACACAACTCTATAAATTTACCAAAAAATCATTAAATCATACACTTACAATTGGTGAATTTTATGGTATTTAAATAATACCTCAAAAAATCTGTTTTTTAAAATTGGCAGAGCTAGGATGTAAACCATCTGATTCTAGAAGCTGCCATCACACAACTGCTGCCTCCCCGTACCATCACAACAGGAGAATAATATCACAGTTGGAAAATGCCAGTCATCTAGACACCAGCAATGTCCTCAACTGGTTTCCTAGATAAAATAATGCAAGTACTGGACCATCCCATTCAAAACTACACCCATGGTAACACTATCCACCTACTGCTCTTCAAGCCAGTACCCCAAGTTTGAGATGAGAATGCATGAACAACTCAGTCTAGAGGAATTGTCCCAAACAAAAGTCCCCAAACCTGGGGAGTTTCTGAAAAAAGGAATGGCCACCCTCGTGTAATTTTCAGTACCCCCAAAAAGCCAAATTTTCAGAATAGTTTTCCATCACAAAGCCACAAGGGCTAAGAGAGAACATAGAGTGGAGTCTGGGGAAGTACCAGATGTGGAGCTTCCATTGTTTTCTCCCCGTGGGGTCAGGAAACCCGACTTTCCCAGCATCAATGTGTGATAATGTGCATGGAGTTCTGCCCACCGGGGAAGCTCACTCAGGCCTCGGTGTTCAGTTTTTGTTGGGGCTCCATTATACAGGCATGACTGATTGCCCTCGAGGCTGGTCTCAGTCTCCAGCCCCTCCAGGCATCACCCACAGCGCCCACCCAAAACCCTATTATTGGTCTTTCTGTCGTGGCCAGACGTGATCCTAAATACATTGTTAGACTCTCCAGTATGATCCTAAGTCCCCAGGCAAACGACATTCCTTTCAGGTTTAGCATTCCAAGGGTTTAGGATTCTCTCTCAGAAGCCAAGGGAGAAGGCCGGATATCTTTTCGGGTAAGGTTCAATTCTTGACTCACAGACTGCCTCTTCTGGGCAAACTCTCCGAGCCACTGCTCTGGCTGCTGGGCAGGGTGGCAGCCTCTGGTCTTGTCAGCTTGCCTCTCCCCAGCGTGGAACCTCTGCCCTACAATCAAGTGGGGGCAAGGGCGACTGGGAACACTGTGTTCTTGGCCTCCTGCACCTGGGGTAGAGCCTGGGTCCTGTGGGCTTGTGAGAGGGAGGCCCCGTCCCTCAGCTGCACTCACCAGGAACGGAGCCTCTTCAGTGTGCGGGAGATGAGAAACGCTGGGGGCCCACCCCTGCTAGGCAGATGCAGGACCACTTGATGGGGTGCTGAGAAGAGAGGGAGCCCCATCTTCTCCGCCACATGCATGGGGGCTGGAGCTTCCATCAGCCTGGGCTGAGGGAGGGGAGAGGAAGGGACTGGGTCAAGGCTCAAATGCCACAGACTTGCACTGCTCCTACCCAGTTTTATTAGGTTTTCTCAAATCAGTGTTTCTTCATTTGCTACATTCCCCTGGGACAATTTTCAGAGAACTTAAATGGTTGTTTCTTTACAGTTTTCTCTAGTTTTGCTTGTTTCACTGGGGAGTGGGTCCACAGAGCTCCTCGCGCTGCCGTCCCACCTGTTCACAGACTTCTCACATCCCACTCCAGGGAAGCAGTCACAGAGCTTGAATAGGGCTCTGTGCTGTGACACACCTGAGGATCCACATCTCTGTTCTGATCTTGGAATGAGGAGGCCATGGCAGTGAAACTCAGCTGCCTTCTCCCATGGCCTCTCTATCTCTGGCCCTCCAGCTACATACAGCTGACCACCACTGGCTGGAGAATGACCCCTTGCCACCAGATGGCAGATGCAAAATATGCCCCTGGACTCATTTACACCCATTCAGTCAGCAAACCTCCACTGACACTTAGGCCAAAAATGAAACAATTTCCTGAGAAAACATATTAATCTGGAATTTTCTCTTTCCCTCTAAAGCAAGAATCCTTACATTTCCGTGCCATGGGCCACAATTGCAATCTAGGGATGGCTACAGCCTCCTTGTCCAAACAATGTTTTAAATGCATAAAATAAAATACATAAAATTATAAAGGAAACCAATTACCAAAAGAAAGTTATCACAATATTTTCTGAATATAATGTACTAAAATAGGCTTCTTTATGCATATATTAAATAACAAGAACCAGTAGAGGCTCTAATAACTACCAGAATACTAAAAGTATGGTCGGGACCAAGCGCCTTCTCAAATCCCCCGGGGGGAAAAGGAAGATTTGGTTCAGCGCGCGCACCCTGATCCTCTGCCTTTCCGACCAGCCCCCACGTGATGCCGACGTTCTGCTCCGGGCACCACGCGCGGCAGAGAAAAGGCTCCGACGCTTCCCTGAGTGGAGATGGGAGTCAGAAGCCACACAGGTGGCATTTCCTGACCCTGGACGTCCCCAGGAATGGCTTGGGGGCTTCCGGCTTCATCCTACAGGGGCATACTTTCTTCTTCCATGTGTTTCAGTGTCTGGTGACAGAAAGCAACCTTGGAGATTCTGAGCTGCGGGACGCCCGCGGTTCCCAAAAGCTACGGAGTAGCAGCTACTGGTCAGCTGAGTCGGCAAGTGCCAGCGCTCAGAATGTAGTCACAGGGACGCATGCCCATGCACAGAGACCAGAAATGACTCACGAGTCACAGAAATGACTCGCCAAGACTTAAAGTTGAAGTGGGAGCCAGCGGGTGGTGTAGTGGTTAAGTGCGCGCGCGCGCCACTTCACGGCCCTGAGTTCGCAGGGTCGCATCCTGGGCGTGGACATCCACACCATTCATCAAGCCATGGTGTGGCTTTGTCCCATATAAAGTAGAGGAAGATGAGCACGGATGTTAGCCCAGGGCCAGTCTTCCTCACCAAAAAAAAAAGAAGTTGAAGTGATCATGCAAAAGGAAAAAAGTAACTAAAGACTCTGAAATTATTGACATGTGTCCGTTCACCATTTTCCTGACGGCAAAGAAAATATATATAAATAAAAATAATATGTAATAAAAGTATACATAATACATATATTGTATATAATATATATGTAAAATATATCTCTTCTCTAAACTAGGTTGTATTCTGTAAGCAAACTCAGCTGTTACAAAACTCCAGTGCTCCTGTACTTGAGATATATTTAATATATAGAAAAAATATTAACACAGCAGAAAAAAGTCCAAGTTAACAAATAGTGTCATTGTTATTAGCAGTACAATAGCCAGAAGTAAGCAAAACATCAAGGATATTAAACTAATTTTCTTTGTCCCATCCAGAGTGGTTTTCATGATTTTTTTTTTAATAAGAAAAAAGAAATCTGGAGACCTGAGGCATTGGGCACATTTCTTCTTCAGCTTCCTTGGAGCTCATGGATCCCTTTCCCACCACCTCTCTGCATCCAGCATCCTCAGCTAACCTTTATTCAAAAGCTAGGTTGTGGGGCCGCCCCCTGGCATAGTGGTTAAGTGCACGTGCTCCGCTGCTGGCGGCCTGGTCCAGATCCTGGGTGCCACCGACGCACCGCTCGTCAGGCCATGCTGTGGCAGCGTCTCACATAAAGTGGAGGAAGATGGGCATGGATATTAGCTCAGGGCCAGTCTTTTTCAGCAAAAAGAGGAGGATTGGCATGGATGTTAGCTCAGGGCTGATCTTTCTCACACACACACAAAAAAAACAAAGCTAGGTTGGAGCTCCCAGCAACCTCACACCTCGGGAATCTCGTTCTTCAGAAGGTGTAGCAGAAATTTCAAGTTTCAACCCAGCTACAAGGGCTGCTGGGCTGCTCCCAGGGTGCCCTCTGCTGGCCACACAGGGAAGCATAAGTCTTTCCACCCAGGTAAAAAGAAAAGGTCATTTAAGAAAAAACCAAGAAAGGTATTTGGATTAGCAAAAAAAAAAAAACTTAAATAAGAACCCCCATCCTCAGGCATCCTGGCTATGAAAACAAAAGACTGACCACATTAAGACTTTAGAGAAACACAAAAGCATCTTCCTTTAAAGATTTGAAGAATAAAAATTAGAAAAAAAATGGAAGAAAGCAAAAGCTTGTTTTTATATGTTTTGTTTTCTCACTGAAAAAAATGAATTGATGATTATATTCTTCAGATCTTAGCAGTTTTGGTCTCTTGGCTTCAGAAATGATGTTGATGATGCAAGAGAAGGTGGTTACACATCTTGGGAGCCCTAGGTCACTCTCTAGAAGGCTTTTAAAACTAAACTGAAACAATAAAAAACTGCAACTCAACAACAAAAAGACAAACAATCCAATTCAAAAATGGGCAAAGAATCCAAATAGACATTTCTCCAAAGAAGATATACAAACGGCCAATAAGCACATGAAAATATGCTCAACATCACTAATCAATAGTGAGATGCAAATCAAAACCACGAGTTATCAGCTGGCAGCCGTTAGGATGGCTACCGCAAAAAAAAGAAAAAACAGAACATAAGTGTTGGACACGATGTGGACAAATGGGAACCGTTGCGCACAGCTGGTGGGAATGTAAAGCGATGCAGCCACTGTGGAGAACAGTGAAGCCTAAACAATGGGGTTTGGAGAGCTTCCGGGTTGGTGAACACATTCACGTGTGGGGAGGGGGGGTGCACGTAGAGAGGGCGTGGAAGCTCCAAACCATTTCCCACGTGTCTGGTCCTAATCGTCTCTTCACTAAGTTGTACCCTTTATAATAGGCTGGTAATAGAAAGTAAAGCACTACCCTGAGTTCTGTGAGCCATTCTAGAAAATTATTTAACTTGAGGGTGAGGAAATCTGATTTACGGCCGGTTGGTCAAAAGCACCAGTGACCACCTGGGACTTGGGATTGGCATCTGAAGTGGGGGCCGTCTTGGGGGACTGTGCCCTCCATCTGTGGGTGCTAACTCCAGGCAGTCAGTATCAGAATTCACAATTGTAAGACACCCAGGTGGTGTCCAGCAAGTTGGAGAATTGCTTAATGAGAGGGAAAGACCTCACACATTTGGTGTCAGAGGTGTTCTGTGTGTACAGAAAATAAGCTTTCTTTTAATATCCAAAAGAATTGAAAGCAGGGTCCCCAAGACATGTTTGTACACCCACGTGTCCACAGCAGCACTACTCACAACAGCCGAGAAGTGAGGCAACCCCAGTGTCCATTGACAGGTGAATGGATACACAAAATGTGGTATATCCGTGTGATGGACTATTATTCAGCCTTAAAAAGAAAGGAAATTCTGACACACGCTACAAAATGGATCAACCTTGAGGACGTTATTCTAAGTGAAATAAGCCAGTCACAGAAAAACAAATACAGTGTGATTCTACTTACAGGAGGCACCTAGAGTGCTCCAATTCAGAGACAGAAAGTAGGATGATGGCTGCCAGGGGCTGGGGGAGGGGGGAATGGGTACACAGTTTCAGTTTCACAAGATGAAAAAGTTGTGGAGATTGGTTGCTCAACAGTGTGAATTTACTTAACACTACTGAACTGTACACTTAGAAATGGTTAAAATGGTAAATTTTATTAATTAAAAATAAAAAATTTTTTTAAGTAAATTGAAATAACACATCAACACAATCATTCCTTCATTTGCTGCCCTGCCCCACATCTAGCTCAGCTTCTAGAAACTTAGAAAGTCAGAGCTGGCCAGAACATGGAGATAATAGTTCAATTTTACGGATTAAAATAATGGAGGCCACAACAGCAAGGTGACCTGTGAAGGTCTCGGTGGGTTAGCAGTGGAGACAGGACCAGAAGGAAGAGCATCTGCCTCCCAGGCTAGGGCCCTACCTACTCTGCACCACAGCCCAGACGGACACAGGCCATTTCTTGATGGAGATAACAATAACAGTAATAACAACTCGCACCCATTCAGGGCTCCTTCCAGTGTTTATGGGAGGTCAGGCCTAGGAGGAAATGTGCCTTTGGTTAAACTCCACGACTCTGAATTTCAAAGCCCCCTGAAAAACCCTGGGGTAGGGTGGGGAGATGAGGAAAGAAATATGACCTACTTACATGTTTAGAGGGCTACCAAGCATCCTTTTTTCCACTGAGTTATTTTGTAATTCTTCCCAGCATGAGCCTTAAGAGGAATTGTACCCTTCAAGGCAGAGCGAATGATGGACTTAACTTCTGCCTGTCTACAATAATATCACAGCATGAAGCACGCAAATTATTTTTTATTTTACTTTGATGACTGGGAAAAGATACCAACATGTAAGATCGAATCAAAGCTAACAAAGAACTGTACTGGCAGTTAATCGGCTGATTTTATTAAAATAAAGACATGTCTGTTTAAACGGAACAAATGTTCTCACTGGCACGTTGCTTTGACTGGGAGCTTTGAAACTAAGACCGAGGTGCCGAGAAGAAAATAGTCGCCGTCACGGCATCGACCTGCCACCTCCTCCTAAGCACCGGCAGCACCAGCAGCACCGACTGGGGACAGCGGCCTCCTGGGCAGCGCTCCACCTGCGCACGACCCTCGGAAGGCTTATTCTGAGAAGATGCACTTGCGGGTGGCCAGGCTTCGCCGACACCTTTCTCAGGGGCATGATGGCTCACTTGCGGCGGCCGGTGAGGTAGACTCTCCCTACGTTTTGCAGACACCCTTGTTCATGCTTTAACCAGGGGGGGCCCAGGACCCAAACACCAGGCTTCACATGCCTGCATCTGGGATGCCCCCAGGCCCCAGTCTGCCAGTCAATCTGCAGTTCTGCCCCAGATTCTAGCCCTTCAAATCCTGAGGGATGTTTTCTTCGTCCACAGGTTGTTTCGGTTTTAACTGGCTGCTTAGAGTTAGAAAGGAATATCTCAAGCCCCCAGCCATGCTGAAAGGAAAAAAAGAGTGAAAATAAGTCAATCCTGTAGCTGGGACGGCCAGCAGCTGCTGACATCTTTATAAATACAGTCAGCTTAACCGGAAATTATGGAGCCTCTTGTTTTTCTCCTCAAGTTTGTATGTTACTTGATGAGAATTATCCCTCTTATTTACAAATCTTTTGGGGTAGAAAAAGAGTAGATCAAATCTAACATGGAAGCTTGAAGAGAAAGTCAGCACCTGGTTATTATTGAATAAACTATACACTATTGTACTGAAATAGCATCCCATGTCTGAGACCCCAACATGCCTTTCAGAAGGCTCTTAGTCACTCTTCCCACATCCTGAGTGGGTGCCACTCTGAGGGGCACAGGTTTAGTGAAGCCCACTTCATAAGAGGAGGACACAGGAATTCAATTCAGCTCTTGGCCCCTTGAATTTTCATGACACACATCCCATGACCCACAGGAGGGAGTGTGTCATGAAAATAGATGAACTGAGTGATTTAAGTAAAATTATTAAAAATTATAACATCAAAACACCTGTTCTGTCCCTTATAACATTAATCAGACTTTCTAAAATACATATTTTACTAAAATGAGTTCATTTAAAAATCCCACTTACCAAATATTTAAGCCTACAAAGTTTAACACAGAGAAAATGTAGTCTCCACCAACTAATCCCAATGTAGGCAATGGATACATTCTGCAAAAAGAGAGAGGACTCATCATCTTAAAAATAAAGGACTTAGGGGAAAATACATATATATGGTGAAATCCAAAACTAAATGTTTTAGTTACTTTGCACAGACTTGTACATAGTAGGTGTTCACGGAATGCTGAATGGATGAATAAAAAACCATTATTATGGCTTTATTAAAAAAAATTAAGTCAACTACGGCACGATGACCACAGAAAACCGCATCATTCATGCCCCCTTCCGGTTCATACACAGGAAGAAGGTGTAAGAGCTGGGTTGTAATCAGCTTTCCAGATCCCATCTCTTTACCATCATTGGGTAGTGAATTTTAATCATATAGATGCTAAACTTGAACAGATTAGAGACATCTCATAAATTCCATGCAGCTCCCTGTCCAGAGTGTTCTAGGGGCCTCTGGGAGCCAACAGAGGAGTCCACTGTGGATGCAGGGAGTGCTCCTCCCTCACTCTAGGAGTCATATGAGGAGAAAAACAGAGCAGCTGCAGGTCAGAATTCAGAACGTCCCCACCTCCTAGTCATGCATGTGTGTATCCAAATGCACGTACACACACACATTACATACCCACACAGCAGCCCATGAGTTTACTACCTTATAAGTGAGCACATATCTAGACTGAAAACAACTCTTCACAAAGATTCCCTTTCTTAGTTAGCAGGTTCTCCCAGAAAACCAAATTATAGATCAGAAGGCATCTTGGTGAGCGCAGAAACTTGGAAATTTTGTCAGCTCTTTTACTTCCTCTTCCCAGACCATCCGCTCTCCCACCCCCTATCTAAAAGTCAGAATTTGTCTCTCTTGTCTAAATTAGCGAGTCCTCCTTCTGTTTTACGGATTAGGAGATGAGAAGACATAAGAAGGGATCACCCAGGCACAGCTGAAAATGTCACAAGCCTCCGTTCTCACTCTACCACTGATAGCAACAATGAACTCACACTCAGCCTCGATCCTAAGGACGGGGCTCACGATCAATTCCGCAGTCCGGCTGTGCATTCCAAGGCTCCTCCACTCGCCTTGACGGCCCCACCGCCGCCGCCGTCGAGCGGAGTGGTAGTATCTACACAGGGCTGCGGGCGCATCAGCAGAAACCTACGCCAAGCAAGCAGACGCGCGAGCGCGCCTTTCTGTGCTGGGCCCTCACCACAGACTAGGGACCCGCGCACAAGCACCTCACACACACTCCAAAGAAGAACATACCAGAAAGATTTAACAACCTACATCTTAAAACGTCTCCTTTTTAACTCCGACTTTTTACAGGAAAATGGTCCAGTTGTGCATTAGGCAAACTTTCTACCTTACATGACCTTTGCATTTTGTCTGCATTTCCCGTTAGTGTTTCTACAAAAAGGTGATAAGGACAATGAGATTTTTTTTAATGACCTGAAATCTTTCATTTAACAGCTATGTTAGGACAGTGGATTTTAATGCTCTCTGTGCATTGGAATCACCTGGTGCACTTTTAACACACAACAATGCCCGCCAGAGGGTCTCCTTTAGTGTGAGGTGGGGCCCCGGCGGTGTGCATTATCAAAGCTCCACGGATGACTCCAATGTGAGCCAGCACTGAGAACCACTGCTGTCAGAAGGGAAAATCAGCCGTGCAATTGCTGGCTTTGGACACAGGAGATTAAAATTAATGGATTCCAGATGTCAATAATGCTCCTGTACCCTATTACCAAGTTAATTCAAGAGGCATTCAACATTGACCAGTAAGTATTGACACTTACTTGTCAATAAAATGGCTACAAAGTTGTAACCAAGCAGCAGACAAGAAAATACATATACACAGGAAAGAATGTAGAATCCAATCAGAGGTAAGGAAATGAGTTCATTTCAGGCTAGTGAAGAAAATTAGCTGCAACCTAAGTGGGGTGAAAATCCATCCACCTAGACCAAGTGAGTAAATGTTCAAAGAGTTTACAATCAAACTGAGAATGAAACTCGAAAGAGAGAGAGCATAAGGTGTGTGGGTTTGAAAGTTAAATCCCAGTCAGAAGGCACAAGCACAACCCCCGACTGACAGTGCAGAAAGAACTAGACTCCGAGAAGGGGCTCAGTCCTCACACCCAGTTGTGCGCAGACAAATCCTGCAGGAATTGAGCACCCAGTTCCAGGTCCAGGCCCCAATCCCTCATTGTTACTAACAGAATCCGGATCACAAACCTTCCACACAGTAACTGCTTTTGGCCTGAGTATGTTTATTACAGGATGGTAGAGGAAGAAAAATTAGAGATAAGGGACATCAGGCTTTTACGCTAATTGAGGAATAAACTCAATTACAAACTTGAATTTTGTAATCTTCAGAACAATGTGTGTCTTTGTTATCAAGATAGTTAAAAACTGTCTGGAAGTTAGAGAACCTAACATGTTGGCTTTTGTGGGGTTTTTTTGTGTGTGTGAGGAGGATTAGCCCTGAGCTAACATCTGTTGCCAATCCTCCTCTTTTTGCTGAGGAAGACCGGCCCTGAGCTAACATCCATGCCCATCTTCTTCTACTTTATATGGGACGCTGCCACAGCATGGCTCGCCAAGCAGTGCGTCAGTCTGCGCCCGGGATCCGAACCTACGAACCCCGGGCCACTGAAGCAGTGTGCGAGGACTTAACCACTACGCCACCGGGCCATGAATGTGAAATGTGCAATTGATATGAGACTTGCAATCTTCTTCATTTGAAAGACGTAAGAGAATCTGAATAAGCCTGTACACAGTATTTGAATGTTTAGAAGAAACTGATTTACCACATTTCCAAGTTTGGTTTATTAGATTTCAAAGAGCTGCTTAAGTGTGTAAAGCAACCTGGCGCATTAGCTCTGCTAGGGCCTCATTAGGGCTCGGAATTGCTGGAGAAAAATCCGATAAATCACATTTGTAAATGCAATGTAAAATGTTTAAAATTTTTCTAATTCAGTAAATTGTAAATGAGACCAATTTACAGTAAATTGTTTAGGAGATTTTAATCAGCTAAACTTGAGTTAATAAACTATTAATCAAATGATGAAAGTAAACGTTATTATGCTTATACAAAAATTACTGGCTTCATAAATAGAGTGACAGTATTTATAAATTGAACTGAAATCCTTGAGAAAATCTAAGTTTTTTTAATGGTTACAATTTTAATAAATTCAACATTAATTTAGAACCCTGGGAACTATAAATGATCCTATTCATCCATAAAATAAAAAGATTAAAAAACTCAACCTGATGTTACAAGTGCCTGCTCTCCTCGGCCTGGCAGTAAGAGTACACTACACAGCCCCCAGTGTCTGCCCTGGGGGAGACCCCCGTCTGATAGGATAAGAGGGATGACAGCACAGGAGAGGGGCCCTACCCAATGTGGGGAACACAGAACAGCTTCCTGCAGGCTTCCTAAACTGGAGTGCAGCCTTCAACCCAGGACAATCATGGATGTTCTTTACTTTTAATTTTCTGCTAAAATTCCTACTCCAGGGTTCCAATCATGCAACGTTTTCTCCATCCTACGTTTTAGTGAAACCAGCTTGACCTGCATTCATAATTAGCAGACAGCTTGGATCTAAGATCCCAGTATCCATCTACCATGAGTGTGGACGACCAGGATGCTCCCTCACCGGCTGGCCTGAGGAGGGGAGGAGCGGCCTCTACCATCCTGGGGAGTCTGAACCAGCAGCGGTCCTCCTTAGCAACAGACGGCGTCCAGTACAGGAACGGCCCCTTTCTGCGCAGATAGGCTGCACTTCTCAGTACAACCACTAGGTGTCCCCAGAGAGAGGGAAGGTAAAACCACTAGGATCCAGTAGGGTATTAAAATTTTTTTCTAAGAAACGTAATCTATTTCTACATGCAAATAAGTACCTTTACAGTCCTTTGGCAAAGACTAACGTTCTGAACTACAAGAGCCTCCATTAACTCAGTACAAAGGAAACCACACTACTTTTAACACCAAAAATGTCAACCTCCACGACAGAAGTTTTGATTTTAGCATCTGTGGGTTAATAAAATGTGAAGATATTTAAAAGCATTGCTGAATTCTCAGTAGCTTTTCGCCACTCTGTATTTTTTAAATCATATATCATCTGTGTACGTTTGAAAAATAACAGCACATATGTGCAGTACACATTTACTCAGACGACAGATGTCCTGCATGTTTTGGCTCCCAGGGCCCCAGGGATGGAGATGCCTGTGTGGAAACCCTGGACCAGAACCCTGCTCAGAGGTCTCTTCCTGTTTCTGAAAATGACACAAAAAATAACTGATTTGCCCAAGGTTGTGTGGCACACTTGTGGCAGTCACAAACAGAACTTAGAGGACCTTGTATACAAGTGTTGCTGGTTACCATTCCATGCACAAGCATATACAGAAAATAAACACAAATATTCAGATAATTAAAGGCCACTTTTATACTCCTTCCACCAACCACAATGGTACCCAAGCACATTACTCTCTTATAATTCCAGATTTCAAAGAATTTCAAGTAATCTCATCATGCCCATCTCTGGCAAGAACTCACTCCAACCCAAGGCCTCAGTGGTGTGACAGGATGCCAAAGTCATAGGATAAATATGGCCCATATTCCTAGAGCATCAATTTTGCACTAAGATTTCTTTAGTCTGTAAATGACAGGAATATTTGCAGACAGGCCTCTGGGCCCCAGCAATTTGCAGAATCCTGTTTTCTCTTTTATGCTACATCTCGGTAGTGTAATTCAAACAATAGAACATTTTTCATCCTGTGAGTAGGGAAAATTTGATAAAGTTTTCGGGAAAAAAACTTTCGTGTTTTTATTAAGGAATATATTACCGCTTCAGTGGGATCAAAGGGCCTGCTACTGGGGCTGAAACACATTATGGTAATTGCCCCAGGGCCAGGGGGCTGGTTCCAGCTGCTGGTGAGAATGAACTGGAACCTGTCATGTCTCAGCAAGATTAAAAACACCTGCAGAGCTTTTTAAACTCTAGTTGTCAATTTAAATTCCAGTCCATATTTTACCTTTGCCTGCATTAAGTCATCTTAGCTCCGACAATCCAGGTTAGCTTCCTGACTTACTGTCACTCCATCATATGCTTTGTTTACAAACTCCTGATTACAAATAGCATTTCTTAAAGCTGAGTCCTTCATTATAACTCAAAAGAAAATTAAAAGTCTTCCCTTTTCACCATTCCATTGGCTTAACATACCTTTTTTTAATGTTATAATTTTTAAATTATATTTTCAACTTGGGATAGAGGTTTGGTGGCTGGAAAAAGCAGGTTTGAAATGCAAACTTGAAAGAGTGAAAACAAGCTAGAAACTGAGCGTGAGCGTCCCCTGGAGTGAAGGGCTGGGACGTGAGAGCGTCAGCCCCAGACCCTCCTCAGGGACCAGAGAGAAGCGACAGCCCAAGCCCAGCGCCAGCTGTCCCGAAAACCAAGGATGTGCTCAGAAGCTGACAACAGCTTCTCTTAATGTTAAGAAGCCAATGACCCCATCCTTTGAGGGAGAAACGTGAGAAAGCAGGATTCTGAAAAATTTACCATGCCAAAATTGGAGCTTCCTTCCAGAGCAGTTTCAGAATTAAAACTTGAACTTTGAAGGTAACATATACGTAATAGAAGACAAACTGACAAAGCCATGGGCTATAGGTAGAACCAAATCTGTCTGGGGTGAGAAGACGACGGCCAAATGGAACAGGCTGACCTGGAGACAGAGAAACACTCATAGCAACACCAATAACAGTTCACACTCACTGAGCGTTTCTGTGTGCCCAGCAGTGCGCTGTGCTCTTCACTATTACCTCCCTCACCCACATAACCCCACCCCACCAATCAGGTATGTGAGCTCGTTGTTCCCATTTTAAAGATAAGGAAATGGGGCTCAGAGTGGTTAAACAACTTGTCCAAGGACCAGAGCTAATAAGTGGCAGAGCCAGGATTCAAACCCAGGCAGTCTGATTCCAGAGTTTAGGCACTTAACTGTCGGAATGACGCCACAATGTTAATGTCCTCAAAAGACCCACTTAGAAAACAGAGACCTACCTAGTCTTCATTCTTAAAGTTGAACAAAACCTAAAATGCTAATGATTTCATCATTTTTACTGATATATTTATAATTACTATTCCTTTATGTCATTTTTATTTGCGAAGTGACTACTGATAAAACAATATATTAAGAACTTTTATCAACAGAGTGTTTGTTTTCTAAGAAGCACATTATTAAACAGAAAAACAAATGTATGGGGTTGTACACAGACGGGGTCAAGCCTTGGACAGGCAAGCCCAAGAGAGTGATAGCTCACACCCAGGTGCCACTGCCACATCGCTCACTGAGGACAGTGGACGACAGAGGGTTTGCTGCTTGATTCCCCTCATGGAGTGGTTAAATGGCAAAGTGCAAGTGAAAAAAACAAAAGAAAACAAAACAAGTATCTCATCAAGTTTATAATTAAACGAGAAAAGACTCTGAAACTTGGCTCTGCTGTTCACAGGTGAATATGGGCTTAGGCAGGGAAAGGTGCTGGTCTGACTCTGTATTATACAGGTCGAAATTTTTATTAATTGGAGAGAAAAAAATAGATGGTTTGACAAAGGATGATTCACAAACACAGCTTGGTAGATTTTTTTTCAAAGTTAAATGTTCTCAGTCAACAACTGGGAAAACTACAAAGATCTGACTAAACTTATGTTTCCAACAATGGCCACCTGAGTACTTAGAGGACTTAGTACAGTAGTCTCCCCTTATCTGTGGTTTTGCTTTCCTCAGTTTCAGTTACCTGTGGTCAACCACAGTCAGAAAATATTAAATGGAAAATTCTGGAAATAAATACTTCATAAGTTTTAAACTGTTGCCATTCTGAGTAGCATGATGAAATCTCACACCATCCGCTCTGTCCTTCCCGGGACGTGAATCATCCCTTTGTCCAGCAGATCCACGCCATATACACTACCCGCCGGTCAGCCACTTAGCAGCCGACTGGGTTATCAGATCAACTGTCTTGGTATCGCAGTGTTTGTGTTCAAGTCACCCTTATTTTACTTAATAATGGCCCCAAAGCACAAGAGTAGTGATGCTGGCAACTGGGATATGCCAAAGAGGAACCAAAATTTGCTTCCTTTCAGTGAAAAGATGCAAGTTCTCCACTTGACAAGGAAAGAAAAAAATCATATGCTGAGGTTGCTAAGATCTACAGTAACTTTTATTACAGTATATTGTTCTAATTGTTCTACTTTATTATTAGTTATTCTTGTTAATCTCTTCCTGTGCCTACTTCATAGATTAAACTTCATCATAGGTCTCTATGTATAGGAAAAACATGGTATATATAAGAGTTCAGCACTATCCACAGTTTCAGGTCTTAGAATGTATCCCCCACAGCTAAGGGGGGACTGCTGTATTCTCCCGTTGCAGGACAACCAATACCTGGAAAGGACACACTATTTGAGAGGTTGTTGTCTTAAAAGAAGCACAAGAGGTCCCCCAAATCCACTCTTTGAAAAGGGAGGACCTGGTACAGAGTGCTAAGGAATTAGGGCCAGGCAGCCGTCAGAGCAGCCGACAGTCAGAGCAGAATCCGGCTGCCTCAGGGCAGAGGCTATAGCAGAACAGTGCTGTCTGGAAACTGAGCCTCGGGCCAAACTCCAGGTGTGGAGGGACACTGTAGCACACTGAGCCCAGACCCTCAAAGAAGCCTGAAGTTGTCCAGGTCAGGGGCTACACCTGGCTACCAGCAGGAGCAAAAACAATCTGTCCCTGCAGGAAGCTTTCTCAAATTCCCAGTTTCAGCCCAAAAGACTAATTAAGATGAAGCAATATGCTCACAATCACAGGTCACCAAACACACAAGAAAGCAAACTACAATGACAGTCACAAACTACATATTTAGTCAACAAACTAGACACTTAGATTCCCAAGACCTGCAGATATTGAAGTCATCAGATACAGAATATAGAATAGCCATGTGTGTAACATTTAAAGAAATAAAAGGTACAACAGTCACAAAGATCACCAATACGAGAATTTTAGGAATGAACAGATATAAGTTCCCCAAAAAACTGGAAATTTTACAAATAAAATATAAAATTGTTAAAATCAACAAGTCCATCAACAGTTAAACATTAAATCAGACACAGCTAAAGAGAATTAGTAAACTGGAAGATATACATAAATGTTTTTACTGTGACTACATCACTGCAATTAAAATCAAGTTTGAGAATTGAAGAGTGTTGATCAAAGAGACCATGAGTTGTCTTAGTTCATTTACAGATAATGAAAATTGTAGTATTAGTGGTGGGAAAAAAAAAAAAAAGTAAGGGGGAAATTCATCTTTCTTCACAGGAAAAATCTTTTGATAAGTAATTCCCTGAGACAGTCATTCAAAGACCTTTTCATCTGGGATAAGACAAGGGTGCCGTGTGCACAGGGAGCCCAGCTCAGGCGAGAGACTCCAGGCTCCCGACGGGGGTGGCCCTGGGGAGGAAGTCTGCAGTGGGCAGGGCAGGGGAGCACGGAGGGCAGCTGCGCTCCCTGTGCATTCTTTGGCAGCTTTCGGATTATTTACTAGCTGTATGTATTATCTATTCATGGAAAGGAATTTTCAAGTTTTAGGAAGGTAACAAAAGACACAAGCTACATGGCCCCTCAACAGGAAGATATACTTAAGGAAAATTTTAAGAACAAAAGCCTAAAATTGTTTTACAACACAATTTTAGTGCCCTGGACATCTCTCTTCAGAAATTTCCCTGAATACAGCAGGTACAGCACCACAGAAAAGGGCTGTCATTTCCACATATTTATGTGAGGTGGGGATCGTGGAAAACTTGGGACACTGTGACAAAGACAACAAACACAGTACTGAACTTGATATGTCAGCTGACTTCATTTCAGACTAACTTTCAGAAATCAATAGACAACCCCATATTCTAGAGGAAAATGTGGCATCAGCATGACTTTGCTTGGTGCTTGCTCCTGGTCTCTCGGGCTGCGTTCTCAGGTGTCCCGGGTCCCTGTCCACTCCTCTGCTGCAGGGGTACTTTCTAGAGAAAGTTGGAGAAGCACAGACAAGGAGATTTTGACAGAGCAGACAGAATGTATATTTTTCTTTGACTTGTTAAGAGATACCATAGGCCAAAGCTTGTATTTATCTATAGTTTCTTACCCCAAAAAACAGGAAAGAAGAAATTGTATGATAAACAGAACATTCTTCCATTGGTTGAATTTAGTAGCCTATTATCAAAAAGAAAGAAAACTAATGGTTAGATTAATAATATTGCAGTTTAAATCTCTTGGTTTTAACAAATTGTACGTTTTAATACAGGAACCACTTCCCCCAACAGAAAATACAATTTAAAAAATCCTAGGTAATACCAGTTGTGTGACGTTGGGCAAATTACTTTTCCTCCCTGAACCTCAGGTTCATTTTACAAAACAGAGATTATATTTAAAAACGTCCTGAAAAGGTCGAAGTGAGGATTCAATGAAGTTGTTTAGAACCTTGCAGGTGACAAGTACCAAATGATAGCTATTGTTGCTGTGGCTATCATTAAAAATTTTTACTAATTTGTAGTCACAAAATCAGGGTTGCGTTTACTTTTTAAAAGTAATCTTAGAAGAAAGTTTATTATAAAATTAATAGGGGCTGGCCCAGTGGCATAGTGATTAAGTTCGCACGTCCTGCTTCAGTGGCGGCCCGGGGTTCACCAGTTCGGATCCTGGGTGCAGACCTACTGACCGCTCATCAAGCCATGCTGAGGCGGCGTCCCATATAGAAGAGCTACAACTCTACAACCACGATACATAACCATTTACTGGGGCTTTGGAGAGAAAGAAGAAAAAGAGGAAGATTGGCAACAGATGTTAGCGTAGGGCCACTCTTCCTCAAAAAGTAAATAAATAAATAAATAGTAAAATAATGTTGGTAAGACTAAGAAAACTCTAAATTCATAAACTGTTTTCAAGAATTTGCAAATGCTCAGGAAGTAACATGAAGAAATAAACTATTTTTTGCTACTTACAAAGCAATCAGGTAATTGGGGTGGAGGAGCTGGGAGACAGAGAAGTTTAAGACTCAGTTTCTGCTCTCCAGGAACTTAGTCCCTAGCGAGAAAATAAAATGAACCCTCTTGAAATGACAGGTAACAATCAAAAGGAGTATTTTATTCATGATTTATGCCTTGCCTACATCCAAAGACGATTTTAAGGAGACTCAAGGCTATACATAAGTATATGCTGAATAACATGATTAAATATAAGTTCTATTCACTTTCTATTAAGCAATACTGTTAGCCACGTTTTAGTAACTATAGATTTAAAACTATTGAAATCTTTTTAAGTTTATAATTCAAAATTTTTAAACCAATTAAAAGGGAATGCACTTCTCTTGTCACACTCCACCGTCATTGTTTCATCAGTAATACTCTGTCTACCTCTCATCAAAAAGATACACACTAAACGGTGATATTGCTGAAACTCGCTGATGGGGACACAGGGTTTGTTATAGTCTTCTCTCTCCTGTATTAGGTTTGAAAGTTTCCATTATAAAGCTTTTTTTTTAATGCTTACTTATAAAAGAAAAATAAATAAATAAATATAAATCTGTCTTACCGGCAAGCCTCAAACCAAGCAACGACTACGGAAAACACTCTGTGTCTGAAATTAAAATAAAATTGGGAACAAGAGAAAACCATATGCCCCAAACTTCAAACCAAGGGTAGAAAAACATTTATTTACTCAAAGAGCTGGAAGTATTTACGTAAACAGTAAATAAAAGCTATATATATATATCCTGATAACCACATAAACCACTGAGGGCTATTTAGTAATTTTCATAGAAGTATTTGGATTCTTTGCCAACTAAATTTTGACAGATTTCAGTTTTATTTTGTTTCTTTAATAATGATGAGGCTGTGCTGGTGGCATTTTTAAAAATAATGTGGCATGACATTTAGTTTAAAACACAGAAAATAATTAAAGATGAATAACAATAAAGTACTTCTTCCTTGGGACTTCCTAGTGCTGTAAAAGTATGTTGGGGTGTGAATCTTTTTCATTTTGCATTTATGGATTTTTTTAATCAAAAAAAAGTCCCATTATCTGTCCCTATTCATCAACTGTGATACACTAAATATACGTTGAACCGACTGCAGTGATTCAAATGACAAAAGAAAGTTCACCCACTGAGTATTTCCCGGGAGCCTAATCTGTTAACAAGAGCTGCTGGCATCGCTGACTTTGTTAATCAGAATCCAGGTGCTGTTACCAGATCTACTGACTGTGTAAGTCCAAGGTTTAGGCGTGACCCCAGAGCCATGAGTCACACACAATCGTCTGACCCTCTCCAGTCAGCCAGGAAAAATGACTCATCAACGTACTCCTTCCATCAACAAGAGAATTAACATTTTACTGTAATTCATCAAACAGCTTTCGGTACAATCAAACCAAACCTGGCAAATAAAATGCAATTTTATATCGCAGACTAACACACCTAACTACATAAATTCGCTTCCTTATTGCATTTGGTTCACAATCTAAAATGGACTCAGCCATAGTTAACTAAGTGACCAAATGAAGAAGTTCGTCCTGATTCAAGGAACACAGAGCAGATCAATGTTAGCTGTGAAAAATATCACCATTTTTTCTACAGTTTCTTTTCATTACTGATTATAGTAAGTATCCCATATCTTTTGGCATTTCTTATCATACAATAGTTTTAAATTAAAATTTTTAACTTTATGACTTTTGTATTTTGTCATTTTATAGATAGCATTCCTTACAGTTATAAATATATTCTATTTTTTCTAATTATAGTTTTTCCTACAGATTTTTAAATAAATCTATATATTTAGCTCTGATCCATCTAGAATTTCAGTGACAGTAATCACAGCTGGGGCTCTAAGGTACATATAGGAACTTCTGTTTGAAATCATAGGAGTCTGGTCAAAGGGAATAAGTTAGGGTAAAAATTGAGATATTCCAGCACCACCAGCCCAATTAGGAGCATAATATTCTCCTAGAACACCAGAATTTAATAAATCAAAGTATATGCCAGGCCTTTTGTACTTTCTAAGATATACGTACTAGGTAGCCATAACCTAGTATATGGCTTTTCATATGTGAAGGAAAGAAACAAACACTTTGCATATACAAATAACATGATTGAAGATTATAGCGGAGGATGTGTTTCCAGAGTCCGACTGGCCTGCCATCCTGGGAGTCACTGAAACTCGGGGCCCCCCCGTTCCTGCAGTAACACAGGGATCACAACAGTGCCTCCTCCTCGGAGGGTGCTATGGGAATGGGATGAGACAGGTCGAGTACAATGCTTCGAATGATGTCTGATAGAACAGTCCTCAATACATATGAGCTATTCCTATTTTTACTATCACATGAGAAAGTATAATAATTCTGTGTTTTAACCATTACAGGCAGGCAGCAACTTCTGACAGCACCATGCTATAAGTTTATAAGTCAATGATTTGGATGTGGGAACACATATTCCTATGAAACAATGTTATAAATTATTAACATGATGCATCTAGTCTATTTTACTCATAAGTTACCTAAAATTCAGTTTCTGGTCATCATGCCATTCATAAAATTGTTCCTATGGAAAAATATGCTTTTAGTTCCAATCAGGTGTTCTAAGAGTTCTTAGGAGTTTCTAGATTTCTATTTCTAGAAATACATATATACCTGAAACAGCTATATAGCACCAGAATTTCAGAACTGATGAACTCCAGTGATTTCAAAAAAACCCCCACATTTCTATGACAATGAGACTAGCCACTGGGACCACCTCATTGAAGGTTCATAATTTCACTTTGTTCCTGGAATGTCACTGACACTGAAATGGTTTCAAATCAATTGATGGTAGCTGAAAAATAAATATTGTGTTTTCAGATATGCTGTTCATTAGTACTAGAGAGCTGTGGGGTGCCTGCACTACCTTCCAGTAGTGAATTAACAGTGGGGCCCAGGTTCACACACGAGAGCTCTTTATCAAAACCGGCATTTCCTGGAGGTTTTCCTTACAAACACGTGGATATGGCTGTTTACCTCCAGGGACGTTACCGCTAAGCCCTTCTGCTGCTCCACCTTTTGGAAAGGAATTGTACAAAAGAGAAAGTACAGTTTTGAAAAAGAACAATAAACCCTGACATCCACCCCAGGAGTCCACAGGATCCCACAGCCTTCTAAGGTCATCCAAACCCCGAAAGGCTACAAATGGGATGGACTCTCAACCAGCATGCACCACACCACCATGCTGACCGTGAAATGCAGAAATACTGGCATGCGGCGGGTGAGGCTCTGCACAGGCCCTCTCTCAGCCCCACCCCGGGGTCAGCTGGGGGATGGTTCTATGGCAGGAGGCCACGCTGGACCAGGATTTTGCCCAGCTCACCCAGTTTCTCACATGAACTTAAATATCTCCCTCTCCAGGCAAAAATCTTCCAAGTAGTGTGGCTGGCAACTCTTCTGAAGAAGCAGGCTTGCAGGGGCCGGCACACCTCCAGGTGGGCCACTGTGGCCGTGATCAGTGAACACCGACTCCTCCCAGGAGGATGGCCTCTGCTCCCCCGGACCTCCTATCTCTCTACTTATTTACCATTTTCTTTGTCTCTCATGAGTGTGCAGCAGGTAAGGTGAGCAGGGCAAATACCAAAATAATACTACCTTCTCAAAATTCAAATGTAGATCCTGGAATATTTAGAGGCAAAATGCCTTGATGTCTGGCGTTTGCTTTAAAATACTCCAGTGAGAAAAATAGTGAGAGTGGATGGGGAGAGAAGAACTAAGAATGGTGAAATGCCCAAAAGCGCTGAAGCTAGGTGATGGCTACACGAGCGTCATTAAATTATTCTCTCTACTTTGCGTATGTTTCAAAACATCCATAAAAAAGGTAATAAATTAAAAAAAAAAAAGGTAATAAATAAATCAATCCATTTTTAAAACTATCAAAATCCCCTTCTAAGTCAATTAGTTTTCCCAGGATCCCTACATCAGCAAAGGGGGATAGTAAGACTCAATTTTTAAATTTTTTTAATGTTTTCTGTTGTTGTTTCCAAGGAGCTCCAAGGGCAGAGCTCCTGCCTCCTTCCTGCGAGGACGACATGTCTGAGGACAAACGCACACGAGGACAGGGCCAAAGGTGCTGCCGGGATAGCAAGCATCTTGCTTCCACATACCCTCCTGTCTCTACGTTTATTTCCACGAGTACCAAAGGTTAAATATGAAAATCTTCAAAGACTGCTAGGCAGGAACGTACTGCCTGGATAAGCTCACCTACCGCAGGTCTCCCGTGGAGACGCTGAGGATAAGAGTTGGGACGATCATGAAGCAGGCATTGCAGAAAAGCACTCCGTACTTCCCCAGCTCCTGTGAAAACAAAGAAAACTCTACTCACGTTTAGACGTATGAAGCATCAGATTCCCTAGAGCCATTTATACCACTAAGTATTTATGCAGAGTTAGAATACGCATTCTGATCAACTCCGTGTTGAAATATTTTCAGCAAATGTCTGACATAAGATGCTTCATTTCAAGTATACTGTGATTTCAGAATAAATTATTTTACACAAAAACAACAGATAAAAAGGATGGAGACGGATGGCCTCCGAGGCCCATATCTAACATTCTCAATGTTGTTTTTTTTTAAAGCATGCTATTCAAAATGGGAAATCAGGAACAAAATAAAGAACATTAAAAATGTTAGTACAAACAGAACTCCTTAAAAACATCTGCTCTCTGTGAAAGAAAAGCAGGGTTAAAACACCAGCTATCTTGTTTCCCAATCTCTCATAAACGACTTTTCATTAAAGTGTGTTGATGTAAATGATCCATAATCAATCTATAAAACAAAATTGGGGTGAGTTTATTATGAGCCAACTTTTGAGGACCATGGCCCAGGGACTTCCTTCCCTAAGGAAGGAAGGGCACTGAAGAAGTGGGGTGTGCAGAGCAGTTATATACCATCAAAGAGTATGTATCACACAGCACTGCAATGTCCCTTTCACAATAGCCACAAGATCGCCCTGCCAGGTTGCCCTGCCAGAATAGCTATTGATGGACACAGCGGAGAGCAAGTCTGCTGTCTAGATGGGCTTGGCTGGTGTCAGGTCTGTTGTCTGGAGCTGGGTGGTCACAGGAGGAGTGCAGCAGTCAAATCCTAGCCTAGGGAAAAATGCTTATCCTTAAGGTAATGCCAATGTGGGGGAAGTTGCATCCTTATCTTCAGGGCATTTACTCTTCTCTTTGGGACATGGGAAAGCAGACACACAATGCAGGCGACAGGCCCTTTTGGAAAAACAAATTCAGGCCGAATTAGTTTCACCCCAAATGGCTTCCTCATGTGCTCCAATATATCCCATTGCTTGCCATTTATTTATCAAGTGGCTCCGCCACTTCCCATAAAAGGTGACATACATGATTCTCAAAAGGCAACAAACCTGTTTTTCTTAAACTGCCGCCATGCAGAGAAAAACAGTGCCGATGAAAAACAAGTCAGAGAAGTAAGCCTGCCCGTCAAGGCGAACTCCCTCACTCAACACAAAGAACTTGAGACAAAGAGACATATGTCTGGCTCATCCTCCGGAGCTTACGGAACAGCTGGGGGCTGGGGGGAGGAGGGGCTGGGCCTCTACACACGGAGGCAGCCACACAGAGGAGGGGTTCCTGTGCCCACGAGCCCCTCACAATCCCAACCTTCCAGATGATCCCTTCCAGTCACCTCATCCCACAGGTGAGAAAACTGAGGTCTGTAGAAGTTCAGGTTCAACGTCATAATGACAAGTAGCAAAACCTGTGTCTGTCACCCACGTCTCCAGATTCCCAAACCAGAGCTGTTCTTAGAATACCCCTGACTTCACCTTGGTCATTGATGATGATTGTAATAAACTTGTTTTAATTTTAATTTGCTTTTCAAAATAATCCCCTTCTTATATATTCTGATTTTGCATCTAAAATAGTGGCATCTTTTCCTTTCCTACCTAATTTTCACCCAAAATTTTCACGCAAGACGAGGAGTAACAAGAACCTATTCAGACAAGATAATCAAAAGAAATTAGTAACTTGTAAATTATATTGTATAAATTAAATTACATGCCAACTTTACAAATTCATCTTATTTTTCATCTAATTTCAGGGGCCAGAGGACAAAGCCTAAAAGCCCCGGGACTGAAGACCCGGCACCTGTGGCTCCATTTTCTGTTTGGTGTAAACTCCGCTCGCTGCTGTGAAGATGTCATTCAGGAAGACAAAAATATAGCCTTCCAAGTTAAAAGCAAGGTCAGACCTGGGAGGGAGAACACAAGAGGAAGAGGATTATTCAGAAACTCACAACTTGGCCTGTTTCTCTTTCCCTAATCAAATCCATTGTGACGCCAGTAACTACCTTTTCTCTGGCATATTTCCTGCTCTGTGGTGGAGAATGGGTAACTCCTCTGCTTTGCCTCCAGACAAAAACAAAACCAAGTAGCTTCAACTTAATCCTAAATGGCTTAAAACCAAAGGGACATTAACCATCTTCATTTACTGCAAAGCCTTTTCTTTTGCTAACTGATAAATCAGAATAATAATTGGGGAGCTGATTTCTAAGGGCAGGGATTTGTCTAACCCACACAGCGGCTTTGCTTATTGTAGTCTACAGGGCCTCCCCAGGGTACAGCCCTGTGGGGACAGCTGGGCAGTGAGGGCACTAGGGGAAAATGAAGAACTGACACCTCCACCTGGTCCCCAAGAGTCACATCATCCGCCAGCACCCCCACTACCCTGTCCATCAAAAAGGCGAGGCAGGGATCCATTCCTTCTCTGCCATTCCTCTTAGGCTCCCTTCTTTCCATTCTTTTGAAAATTCTTCCTTTCACTTTGTATTTTACATACATAACACTAGTATAAAAATGTTTAGGGGGATAAGGCATAGGGAGAAGAGAGAACAACAGCTGGGCCGTGACGGGATTCTTCCACCTGCACCTGACCTTGCAGACAGTATTAGACCCACGTCGTAACTCACAAATATATACTGTCAGGAATGTTTCCTCCACCCTCTTAGGTTCAGTCAATGGGGGCCTGCAAATTTAACTGACAATAGACAGATTACCGAGAAAAAAGAAATACAAATCATATTACATATTTTACATGCACAGGACTTCATAGAAAAGAAGTGAAACTCAAAGAAGCGGTTAGACTCTGGGGCTTATATACCATTTTAACAAAGAAGAGATTTGGGTTTTGAGGAACAAATAAATTATGGGAAAGGACTAGGAAATATATGAGAGAAACTAATGAAAGATAAGGGTTACTTTAGTAAGTTTGTTTATGCAGAATCAGCTCGGTGCTGACTCTGTCTCCAGTGACAAAAACTGCTTTCCTATTCCAGTGCAGGAGAGGGGGACACCTTCACAAAGGAAAATTTATGGTCTGCCTCTAGGTAGGAAAGCAGGGGGGCAGAAAACTCTTCCCATATCTGTTAAGTCACAATTGCCTTCAGCTCAAAATAATGCTTATGCCAACGTGGCATATTTTGACCCCTTCAATATCAAAATAAGATTATTTCTAACCAAAGAGAATGAAATAGGCAAAAACTGCATCAAAATCTGAATGCAAATTAAACCAGATTTTGCTTGAGGCTTCCACTGGCATTATCTACAAACAGATTTGTGAGAATGTAAATTAATTTTAGATCATCGTAAATCAGAAGTCCCTGGCTCAATCACAAAAATAGAATCTCTCAAAAAAAAGGTTTTCCAAATCTCTTGCCTACCCACATTTGGCTCAGTGTGAAGAAGTCTGCCATTCCCCAAAATGCCAAAGAGCCGAATGAGCAGAAAAAGCCAGGCTCCTAGGGGAATGGAGAGCAGCTACTGCTCACTTCCGCAGAGAGCCTGCAGGGCTCCCAGAGTTCTCAGGTCTCCTGCTCAGGGCCAGGAGCTCCCAAGATCATTTGTGTAGGCCAGTAGTGAAAGCACAGATGTTTGGGAGGAATTTACTTGTTTTATAAGTGAGAGCAGATTCGTGGTTAAGCCTTGTGGTTGTCATTCAGGGCTGTTCACAGACGTTCTACTTCAACTTTCTCTGGATGTGTAACTTGCTTTGGCAAATAAAACGTAAGAGGAAGTAACACATGTCACTTCTGGGCAAAAGCCTGAGGAGCCAGTGCACGACTCCCCACACGCCCTCTTCCCACGCGGATGCGATGCAAGTCCCCTCTGAGGCGGGGGTTCCATCAGCCTGGGGCCGAGTAGCTACAATGAGCAGAGCACTCCCCCAGCACTAACCAGTGTTGGTTTGTATGTGCAGTGTGAGCAGGATATAAGTGGTAGGTGAAACCTCCGAGACGTGGGGGCTATTTGTTACAGCAGCATAAACTGGCTCATCCAACTGAGTCCGTTCTACAGATACTTGCATTTGGATGAGTTAATCTGAGTGAGAGGAGAGGAGGGTGGGATCACAGCTGGGCTGCAGCTAAGAACTGTACTTATTACCCACCAGGATGGTTCCAATCTGTGGGTCCCGAGGAAGAGAAAGTCGAGAATTACCATTCCAAGCTGGCTCTTGGGTAAAAGTTAGATGCTTTGAGAAACACTATTTACCCTTTCAGCTCATTTGACTATTATGTATGTTAAATATGAGCTGAATTTCTATGGACTGGTTCTGGAAAAGTGCCTCCATAAACCCAGCATCTGAAGGGCCATTCCTCACCAAAGACTTACAGACATTTTCATATACCATTTTTTGTAAAACTCTTCAACTGGCTCTAAGTCAGTGGTTTCTAAATTGAGCGCTAAGAAACCTGGAAGAGAGAGGCTGCCCAGGGGAAATGCAGAGCGTGCGGGAGGAAGGCACCTTCAACAGAGCACTTCCCTTTTTTAGCTACTTTACTCATATAATTTCACTTGAACAAAGTCTTCATTACTAAAACAGGCTCTAAGTGCTGCCTCTTAACATGTGCAGTAGCCCCACACCAGAGGATGGAGCCGAGGGGACACCGCGGGGGCCAGCCTGCAGGGGCTGCACTCAGCCACAGCAGACTGGGGAAGAGGAGGCCACAGATGAAAACGTACACAACAAACCTCGGTCCAGGCCCGGGACTAGACACATGTATAATAATAAGAAACAGCACTATTTTTGCTAATATCTGTCACCATCTGGCATGCTATATTTTTCAATTTATTTCTTTTGCTTACTCTCTCCACCAACTAGAACGCAAGCTCTATGAAGACAAGGATTCTTGTCTGTTTTGTTCACTGCTGGATTCCCCAGCACCTGAGCCATGCCCGGCACACAGTGAACACTCAATGTGCTTCTGCTGAACTTGGCCTCGAACCAGCCTAGTTTACCATTATCTCATTTAATTCTCACAATGACCCGACTAAGTGGATGCTGTTCTGGAATCATGTCCACTTTACAGCTGAAATAACTGGGGCACAGGGAGGTTGACAGCTTGTCCCTGGTTATGAGCTAGTGAGAGAGGAGACTAGACGAAGATCCAGACAGCGGCTCTGCGGCCCACACCCTTATTTAATTTAATTAATGATCCAGAACTCTTGTTTCTAAATGAGTTAAGGAAACCAGCTTAACCGAAATTCCTCCAACCTTTTCTTCCTTCCCATCTTTCAAGTAGGTTTTTCTTTTCTATTACCATCTTTACGTTATTGATGAGGAAACGGAGGCACAGAGAGGCTGAGACACAGCTGACAAGGGCGAGGGCTAAGCTGTGGACCCGGGGGATGTAACTGCATGCATGCCCTAACCGCCTTGCATAAAAGACAGGAGTCTGAGTGCCTGCTTTCAAAAGCAAACTTGGAGTCTTCATTCCTGGTCTCGCATATGGATGGATAAGACAGCAGTCATGCGCCGGTATCGGCTCAGGTACCAAACATACAAACACATTTAAGGAGAGCGTTCCACCCTTGGAAATAATGACTGCTAGGGCATCACAGGATGATAAAACAGCATACAAGGGCTTTATAAATCTGCTATTCTTCTTGATCAAATGCCTAAGAACTTTTCAAGTAAATTTGTTATATTGAAGCAAACATTTAGTAATGAAAGTAAACAGTTCACTCCTTCTTATGAAGAAAAGCTGTATTAATATCTTGCAATGCTCTAAACATATTCTCAGAAATGTTCTGGCCAACTTGGAACCCAGTTTGACTTTCACAGGAATACATGAGGATTCAACTAACATCAACAGATTTGTCTCTTGGCCGCTCAATTCAACTGCAGCCAGATGGAAAATGAAACCCGAGGACAGGGCTGGGCCTACTGTCAAAGACACAAAGGAGTCACTGAGCAGACACAGTCCAAAGTCTTACCCAGCTGCTATGAAAGCACCGAGAATGATGGCAAAGACACTGACAATGACGTTCACGGAATATTGTTTCCTGTAATAAACAAACGGATGGATGGACAAATAAGGAAAGGAGGAAAAGAGAAAAAAATACACGGATTATATTTTTAAAACAAACTAAATATAGACGTTGTTAACAGTTTTATAGCTAAAATCTAATGGACAATGCTTTACGTACAGAAAGCACTAAAAGTCTCTGTAAGTGGATTAGTAAGTCAAACGAAATTTACTTTATTTTTTAAGCAATTGACTTCATCTAATTATAAACTTATTTCTCTGTTCTCACTACAGAGACACTGGGACGAAATGCAAAAGAGTTCCTGCTGGTAGATCTGGGTGGTATGTACCTTTATCAAGCATGTAAGGATTAAGATAAAATTCAATAGTAGGACTTAAAACATTGGGCCATCATCCAAATTTCACTGCTAAATAATCTTCACAACAAAATCAAGAATCGTCTTTTTGTATGTCAGTCTAAGTATCCTTATGAGAAATTTTTAAACCAACATTATAAAAATTAATTTATTCAGATGTTACATTATAATCATCACATTACAATGGATTTCCCTGGTTTTCTGCATTCCTATCTTATACGTCTGTGTGGACAATTCTTCCTCTGTATTCCAAATAGTGCATATTACATCTGGCTCAGGAAACAGGTTTACATCTGTTTTGGGGTTGTTGTTTTCTTATAAATTTCTATCACAGATATATATTATTTGTCTAATGTAGAATTATAATTAAAAAACCACTTATTAAGTTTTTAGGGAATCATGGAAACAGGAGACTGCTTTTAAGTGAATAAACATTAGTCCTTTAACTTATTGCTACTAGCAATTCGAATCAACTATTTGGAAAGACAACTAGACGCTGAGAACTTGCCGGGTAAAAATAACGCAGGGGAAAGGGGAGAGGACACCAGAGGAACAGAGGAAAAACAAAAATCACCCGAGTATGATGGTTTCCAGGAGTAAAGTAAGTGGAATGGTAAACTTCCTGAGCACGGTGAACATCGGCAAGCTGTCAGGAGAAGAGATTCAAGTATAATAACATCAGACACCAAGTATTTTTTTAACGTTTTA
Source organism: Diceros bicornis minor (assembly GCF_020826845.1). Classification (NCBI taxonomy): domain Eukaryota; kingdom Metazoa; phylum Chordata; class Mammalia; order Perissodactyla; family Rhinocerotidae; genus Diceros; species Diceros bicornis. Next base: position 4,054,521 of record NC_080761.1, on the reverse strand, counting down.
TATTTTTAAATAAGCCCACTGATTTTCCAAATTAAATATAAGGAATTAACCTTAACTCTCACATACACCACTAACAAATCACATTAAATAATAAAAAGAAATGGAGATTAAATAATTTCTTGCCGCTTTCACCTATTAGCAATTTAAAACATCATACTATCCAACTACTACAAAGATTGTGCTAAAACTAGTTTGCAGTGTGAACCAATACACCCTTTGGCAAACCAAGTTGGAACTATGTATCAATAGTCATTAAATGGCCCTAACCTTGGACCCGATTATTTCTTGTTGGGAAACTTATCCAAAGGTGATCATCCAAAGGAAAGACAAAACCACATGTGCAAAAGTGTTCATTGCAGTAGTGTCTTTGGGAAAAACATCAGAAACAACCAAACATCAGACAACAGGCAATGATTAAATAAATCAAGATAAATCCACTTGAGGAAACACATTATACATATAATTCTATAATATAAAACTTTATCATTATTGGAAAATGAATATTAAATAAAACAAGGAGGATACAAAACTATGTAGAGTCTACAACTATAATAAGATATAGTCTGTATATGGAAAAAGACTGAAAATGAATATTTAAAACAGTGTGTTGGAGATAGAATTACGGATGACTTTTCCCTAAAACTTTATGTAATGAGGTTACATTCAATGCCTTAAAAAATACTTAAGAACCTTTCATCCACTCTCAAAATCCAGAGATTCCAAGACAGAGCTCAGTGCACAGCCAACAGACTGTCAGGGCTAGAACAGCCCACCTCCATCTGCTGCCAGATGTGGCCGAGAAGACAGTGACCTGGCGAACGAAAGTCAGACCCTCAGCCAGGAAGGAGTGGCCAGCTCCTCCTGACCAGACCTGAGCAGGGGTTTGACATTATCAATGACACTAACCAGAGAGCAGGTGCGGAAAGAATTTCAGGAACTTTATATCCACATTTAAAGATGTCTTGTGAGACTGGTTTGAACTGCCTTTTTCAAAGCAAGCAAAAAAAATTTTTTTTTAAAGTCATTATTTTCAATTAACTTCAAAAAGCATTTTTAGATGATGACTTTTAAAAGCAGGTAAGGTGTAATTAATATACTTAATGGAAAAGCTGAACGCTGTTCCCCTAAGATCAGGAATAAGACCAGGATGTTTGCTCTCACTATTATATCCACGCAATATGGCACCTGATGTTCCAGACAGGACAATTAGGCGAAAAAAAAATCCAGTCTGGAAAGGAAGAAATCTAATTGCAGATAATATATATAGAAAATCCTAAGGAATCCACTAAAAAATTACTAGAACTAACGAGTTAAGCAAGTGCATAGAAAACAAAATGAATATAAAAGTCAATTTTACACTAGCAATGAGTAATCCAAAAAGAAAATTAAAACAATTTCATTTACAATAGCACAAAAAAGAACAAAATTCTTAGGAATAAATTTCACAAAAGAAGTGTAAGACTTGTACACTAAAACTACAAAATACTGTTCAAAGAAATTAAAGAAGACCTAAATAAATAGAAAGGCACTCCACGTTCCTGGATCAGAAGGCTTAATACTCCTCAAATAGATCTGTAGATTCAACACAATCCCTATCAAAACCTCAGCTGGCTTTTTTCCCCCAGAAATGGATTCTAAAATTAATATGGAAATGCAAAGAAACCAGAAAGCCAAAACAATCTTAAAAGAGAAGAATAAAGTTGGTAGACGCAATTTCAAAACTTACTACAAAGCTACAGTAATCAGTACTATCTAGTACTGTTTCAAGAATAGACATATAATCAGTGGAATAGGATTAAGAATCAAGAAATAAATCCTTAGAATTATGGTCAATTCATTTTCAACAAGGGTGCCGAGATAATGCAATGGAGAAGACACAGTCTTCTCAACAAATGATGCTGGGACAACTGAAAATCCACATGCAAAAGAATGAATTTGGACCCCTACATCCTACCATGAATAAAAAATTATCTGAAGATGTATCAAAGACCTAAAGGTAGGAGCTAAAACTATAAAACTCTAAGAAGAAAGCATAGGAGTAAATCTTCACGACTTGGGTTAGGCAAAGTCTTCTGAGATACAATATGAAAAGCACAAACAACAAAAGAAAAAACAGATAAACTAGACTTCATCAAAATGTAAAACTTTTATAAACAAAACATCACATATACATACAATAGAATATTATTCAGCCTTAAAAAGGAATGAAATTCTGATACACGCTACAACATGGATGAATTTTGAAAATATTATGCTAATACAATAAGCTAGACATAAAAGGTCAAATATTGTATGATTTCACTTGTATGAAATATCTAGAATAGGCAAATTCGTACAGACGGAAATAAAATAGAGGTTACCAGGGGCTGAGGGCAAGGAGGAATGGGGAGTTTTTGTTTAATGGGTACAGAGTTTCTGTTGGGACGAGGAAAAGGTTCTGGAAATAGATAGCAGTGATGGTTGCTCAATATTGTGAATATACTTAATGTCACTGAGCTATACATTTAAAAAGAGTTAAAATGTTAAGTTTTATGTTATGTACATTTTACCTTAATTAATTAAATTTTTAAAAACTTAAAAGGTTTGTGCTTCAAAGTACGCCATTAAGAGAATAAAAAGACAAACCACAGAATAGGAGACAGTTTTGCAATCTTATATACAATAAGGGACCTGTTTCTAGAATATATAAAGAAGACACAGGGGTCAGCCTGGTGGCGCAGCAGTTAAGTTCACACGTTCTGTTTCAGCAGCCCAGGGTTACTGGTTCGGATCCTGGGCACGGACCTACTCACCGCTCATCAAGCCATGCTGAGGTGATGTCCCATATAGAAGAGCTACAACTCTACAACTATGATACACAACTATGTACTGGGGCTTTAGGGAGAAAGAAAAAAAGAGGAAGATTGGCAACAGATGTTAGCTCAGGGCCAACCTTCCTCAAAAAGAAAAAGACATAACAATAATAAAAAGATAACCCTATTAAACAGTAGGCAAAAGAAGCTATATAAGTGGCCAATAAGCAGATGCTCAATATCATTAGTCATCAGGGAAATGCAAATCAAAACCACAATGAATTGACACCGCCTCACAACCACTAGAATAGCTATAATCAAAAAGACATAAAATTTGGCAAGAATGTAGAGAAATTATAACCCTTATACATTGCTGGTGGGAATATAAAATGTTGCAGCCACTTTGGAAAACAGTTTGGTGGTTCCTCAAATGTAAACACAGAATTGCCATAGGACCCAGCAATCCTACTCCTAGGTATAGACCCAATTAATGGCAACCCCATTCTTCCACTTCATCAGGCCAAAAACCACCAAGTCATCTTTGTCTCCATTCTTTCTCTCACACCCCACATGCTATTCATCAGGATATCGTATCAGCCCTTCCTTCAAAATAGATCCAGCACCCAGACTGTGGCCTCAATAAACACTGGAAATAACCAGGGGATCCTTGCAGAAACAGCAGGAAAGGTCCAAGATAAGTCTGGGACATCATGCTGCAGAAAGCAAGGAAGTAATCAAAGACTACTGGGGTCCCAGAATATAGGAGCCCACTCAAAGGGGCTCCCACTGGCCTGAGATGGTACAATTTGAGCATCAAAAGAATTATTTCCACAATGAATTGAAACAAAGTAAATGAAACAAAGAGATCAATGGAACAGACTAGAGAGCCCAGAAATAAACCCACACAAATATAGTCAACTGATCTTTGACAAAGGAGCAAACGCAATTCAATGAAGAAAGGATAGTCTTTTCAACAAATAGTGCTCAAACAACTGGACATCCACATGCAAACAGCTGAATCCAGACACAGGCCTTACACCTTTCACGAAAATTAACTCAAAATGGATCATGTAAAACATCAAATATAAAACTTCTGGAAAATAACATAGGAGGAAATGTAGGTGACCTTGGACTTGGCAGTGAGTTTTTAGATACAACACCAAAAGCATGATCCATGAAAGAAAAAATTGATAGTGGAACTTCATTAAAATGTAAAACTTCTGCTCTGAAAGAAAGTGTGAAGTGAATAAAAAGACAAGCAACAGACTGAGAGAAAATACTTGCAAAACACATACCTGATAAAGGATCTGTATCAATCAATGAAAATTCATGAGTTCGTAATGATAGTAAAAAACAAACAAAAAACAACTCTCATTGGTCACCACTGAAGGTGACAGGCCACTAATTTATTACTATGAACACTTATAAATAAAGGTTTTATACTGCCTTTCCAGTGTGAAATGGTGCAAGTTTGTATTTATTGAGGTTTAGACAATACACACAGACGGGTGATATAGTTAGAAAATCACCATTTTGCAATTTGTAATGAAATAATGGATCTAGACAATGATCATCAATGGATGCTAAAACCATTAGGTGAAAGACTGATGGGAAACTTTTTAATGAAGGGACCAAACTGACTCCTTAAAATTACAAAGTGGAATTGATCAATTTAATATCATTAAAAATGTGATAAAACATTATGTACCATAGTTAAAATGTCCATACTTCCTAAAGCAATCTATAGATTCAATGCAATCCCTACCAAAGTTCCAGCAACATTTTTCACAGAAATAGAACAAAGAATCCTAAAATTTATATGGAACAACAAAAGACCCCGAATAGCCAAAGAAATCCTAAGAAAAAAGAACAAAGCTAGAGGTATCACACATCCTGATTTCAAAATATGCTATAAAGCTATAGTAACCAAAACAGCATGGTAGTAGAACAAAAACAGACACACAGATCAATGGAACAGAATCAAGAGCCCAGAAATAAACCCACACATGTACGGACAGCTAATTTTTGACAAGGGAGCCAAGAACATACAATGGAGAAAGGCAAGTCTCTTCAATAAATGGTGTTGGGAAAACTGGACAGCCACATGCAAAAGAATGAAAGTTCTGTGGCCATACACAAAAATTAACTCAAAATGATTAAAGACTTGAATGTAAGACCTGAAACCATGAAACTTCTAGAAGAAAACACTGGTAGTACACTCTTCGACATCGGTCTTAGCAGCATATTTTCAAGTACCATGTCTGACCAGGCAAGGGAAACAATAGAAAAAATAAACAAATGGGACTACATCAAACTAAAAAGCACAGCAAAGGAAACCATTAACAAAACAAAAGACAACCTAACAACTGGGAGAAGATATTTGCAAACCATTTGTCTGATAAGGGATTAATATCCAAAATATATCAAGAACTCATACATCTCAACAACAAAATAACTAACAACCCAATTAAAAAATGGGCAAAAGATATGAATAGACATTTCTCCAAAGAAGATATACAGATGGCCAAGAGGCACATGAAAAGATGTTCCACATCACTAAATATCAGGGAAATGCAAATCAAAACTACAAGGAGATATCACCTCACTCCCGTCAGAATGGCTATAATTAACAAGACAGGAAATAACAAGTGTTGGAGAGGATGTTGAGAAAACGGAGCTCTCTCATACACTGCTGGTGGGAGTGCAAACTGGTGCAGCCACTACGGAAAACAGTATGAAGATTCCTCAAAAAATTAAGAATGGAACTACCACACAATCCAGCTATCCCATTGCTGGGTATTTATCCAAAGAACATGAAAACACGAATGTGTAAAGATACATGTTCACTGTAGCATTATTCACAATAGCCAAGACTTGGAAGCAAACTAGGTGCCCATCAAGGGACAAATGGATAAAGAAGATGTGGTATACACTGCTTCCCTGGCCATGCTGGGGCCTCGTCCCACATACAGCAACTAGAAGGATGTGCAGCTATGACATACAACTATCCACTGGGGCTTTAGGGGGAAAATAAATAAATAAATAAAATCTTTAAAAAAAAAAAAAAGAAGATGTGGTATATACACACAATGGAATACTACTCAGCCGTAAAAAACCATGAAATTTGGCCATTTGTGACACCATGATGGACCTTGAGGGTATTATGCAAAGTGAAATAAGTCAGAGGGAGAAGGTCTACCACCATAGGATCTCACTCATAAGTAGAAGATAAAAACAACAACAAACAAACACATAGAGACCGAGACTGGACTGGTGGTTACCAGAGGGGAGGAGAGGAGGGAGGAGAGTGAAAGGGATGATTAGGCACATGTGTGTGGTGACGGATTGTAATTAGTCTTTGGGTGGTGAATATGATGTAACCTATACAAAAATAGAAGTATAATGATGTACACCTGAAATTTATACAATGTTATAAACTAATGTTATCACAATAAAATGAAAAAAAAAAAAACCATTATGGGAGGTGATGCAGTAGAAAGAACCCAACATGACCAATAAACTGATAATTGCCTGAAAAACTGACCCTGAATCTGATCAAGCCTCTAGAACCAACCATCAGTTTATCGAAACTACAGGAATAGAGGAACACATTACATGACATCACGTATAAGCAATCTTTCTTCCTTCTTCCTCCTAGTTGTCATTTGCTGGTTCCCCCTCTTCTCCCAGGAAGCCCCCATGGCACCTGAGAAGCCCTCATCTCACCCATTCTGCTCTGCATGCAGAGAAGTGTTTTAGAACATGTGTAATAAAGATGTTTCTGAGATCACTAAAACAAACAAAAAAACAAAAGAAGCCCCCATCTGCAAGACACAGACCCCAGTGCACGAGGGGAGCAGCTGTCAGTGTTAACTGAAGCCACCGCCCCCAGAGCTGCAGGTGAACTCAGCCAGGCCAACAGCACACGTGGTGACAGCACTAGCATTTACCACAGGGAGCTTTAACACAAATCTGAGGAACACTGATTGTCCTAATCCCAGAAGGAAACAACAAGCCAACTAAAACTTATAACTAAAAACAGTATTTCACGTTTTGTTTTTCACAACCACAACCTGTCCTTCCAAACAAGAGTGAAAGACAACAGGCCTAATTTCACATTTCTCCGTTTTACACGCTCTCTCCTTCTGGTCTACCTCCCACCTGCCTCTTTCCCACCCTCACTATACAAACAGGTTTTCCTCTATTTCTGTCATCCTGTGCACAAACTTCGTTTTCTCATTATTTATGTCTTTGGCACATGGTTGGTGATCCTAATGTGTGTTCATTAGGCTACATATTTCACACCACGTTTTCCAATTTATAGGATGGCTTGGTCTTTTTACACGTCTATGTTCGTTTTTTACAGTGACTTTTAACAAAAGTAGTCAATCAAAGGACCCTAAAATAAATGCAGATGCAAATTTCAGAAGTATATGGCACACACTTGAAAATAAAGCCTGTCATTTATTTTTCCCCGTACCAAACCTGAGCTACACCAAACCTGACAGAACGTTCCACTTTTATAAAACGGTGATGATACCAAAAGTTACTCAGAAACATATTCATCTAAGTGCATCTTCCTGGATAAATCATACCTTCCCTATCCTAACTTCCACAGATCTCACATTCTATGTTCAGACTTGAACACAAGGAAAAAAATATTGGCTTTTAACATTCCTAAAAGCATTATCAAATTCAAGTCAAAACTCTATCTTATTTTCTTAAATTACTAAATATTATTGTCTTCTATATGTAGCCCAAGCAATATCTTGAAAAATCAAACCTGGTCTTTTGTACCATTAGAAGCAAACAAGTGCAGAACCTCCCATCAACCATTATCCCACTCTCTACCTTAATTTACTTGTGCTTGATAATCCGCTTATGTGGTTTCCAATGTAGAGAAGAGGCAGAGGAAACAGCTTCAATAAAAAAAGAAAGAATATTTGGTTAGAACTCCAATAACCTCTTTTCTTTCACATACAAAAATGGTGACATTCACTCCCCATCAGTAAGCAAATCATTCTGATTTCCTTTCCCTGCAATGACTGTGAATTTTCCAGAATCCAAACCACATTCATGAGTTTCTCCATATGATCAAAATAATTAGGTGGGCAGTGATATCCATAATCATGCGGGGTGGGGGGATGGGAAGCTGGATAGAGATGAAAATTTTGACCTTGGCCACATTAGTAGACTATTTCCCCAAAGGAAGGCTCTGAGCAAGCACCTCTCTTGTCGGTGGGTTGGTGAGTTGAAGATGGGTATTTATAGTTTATTCAAGAGATTCCGAAGGCCTGTGCAAAGGTGTGTAAATTTCTGTTATCTACGCATATATGCATTTTTGTGGACAAAGGAAAAGGGTCATAGCTCTCATTGGAATGTCACACGGTTGGCGACCCTTTCAAAAAGTTGCGAATAGGGCCGGCCCCGTGGCTTAGCGGTTAAGTGCTCGCGCTCCACTACTCCACTCCCGGGTTCGGATCCCAGGCGCACACCGACGCACTGCTTCTCCTGCCATGCTGAGGCTGCGTTCCACGTACAGCAACTAGAAGGATGTGCAACTATGACATACAACTATCTACTGGGGCTTTGGGGAAAAAAAGGAGGAGGATTGGCAATAGATGTTAGCTCAGAGCCAGTCTTCCTCAGCAAAAAAGAGGAGGATTAGCATGGATGTTAGCTCAGGGATGATCTTCCTCAAAAAAAAAAAAAAGTTGCGAATACCAGCCACATAACTTTGGAGTTACTTCATTTGCTTTAAAGGCCTAGAATGATTAAATAGCTACCAAAGTCAAACATGTACCCTGAGCTTGAATTAAGTTTACTGAACTCTGAGCTCCTGAATTATTTTCTGATTGTCAAGAGAAATACTGTTCGGAACACACAAACATAAGAACTAGTAAGACCTAGTCTTCTGGAAGTGGAAAAAATATATATCTTTCATTAGTTTGTACAATAACTTTTAAGAACTTTTTAACTGATATAATAGTCCACAGCATCAAGAGGAGTTCAACATTTCTTATTCCACTAAACAGACATTAAGCATGCAACTCAGACAAGACATCCTTTGAAAGGTTTTGAAATACTTTGTGCCATCTACAAAAAGAAAAGTTATAGAATTCTATTATCCAGGATATTTGCTCAAGAAAGAAGATATGAAGAGTGGCTAAAAGATCTAGGACCTTCCCCTTTATTTGTCAACATTCTGGCTAACAGCCTACAACTGACTCAACAATAACACAGCTGGTGATATTACAACTTCACAGATTCTCAGGCATTGAAAAGAATCAGTTGCCCCTATTTCCATATATAATTCAAAATAAAAACAATATTGACTTCTAGTTTTTGGTAACAGTAGGCTAGATTATTTGTGCTAATCCCCCTGCTGAAAACAATGAAAAATACTAGATAAAACAACTTAAAACCTTCACAAAAGCATGAAAGAACTGGGAAGATAGTGAGGAATCCCTAGGCCAAAACTAACAGGAAAAGAGAAACCCAGAGAGAAACAAGGGCGCCAGAGCACAGCAGAGTTGCATCTTCAAAGTTCTGATAAATTAGAACTCCACGCCTACCAAGAATATTTTTCAAAAACAAAGGAAAAATTTAGACTTTTTCAGACAAACAAAAACTAAGTGAATTTAAGCAGACCATCAGTAAATTCTAAAGGAGTTACTTCCATCAGGAGAAAAGTGCAAAGTGTGAAATGCAAAAAGGAAAGAAAGACAAAGGAAGCAGTAAATCTGTGGATAAATATAAACAAGCACTGAGGGTTGTTTTTAAAAAAGAAAATAAAAACGTATTGTGAGATTTAAATAGAGTATTAAAGTACTTGCCAACAAGAGCATATAAGCTGGGAGGAGAGGTACATGGAGGGAAAGCCCTTGCATTGTTGAGAGACAGTACATTCATTAGTCAACTTGAGAATCTGGTAAGTTAGCTGTGCCTGTTGTAATTCCCAGGGTAACACTAAAAGAAGAGAAATAGAAGAGGTCCTCCTCACATAATTAAACACTTTAATTCACCTGGAAGATTCAACTAGTTCTTTAGGCACCTAATGATACAGTCTCAAAATATATAAAATAAAAACAAGACAAAACAAAAACCTTACAGAAATATCAAGAGAAACACAAATCCACAATCAGAGATGATGGCTGTAACAATGTCTCCCATCCCACACACTCGCAAAATGTGAGTGACATTCTCTTCCATCCAGAGGCAGGGTCTATGTCCCTTCCTCTTAAAACTGGATGGGGCTGTTTTGAGGAATAGAGTACAGTGGAAATGATGCTACGTGACCGCTGAGGCTAGGTCATAAAGAGCAATGCAGTTTTGGCTTTGCTGGCTGGGACACTCACCCTTGAAGACTTCAGCCACTATGTAACCATTCTGACTCCCTTGAGCCTGCCATTTTGTAAGGAAGCCCAAACTACCCTACATGGGTGACCACATGGAGAGGCCTGAGATTACAGTTAGAGAGATCAGTGACCAGCCTCCAGCTGCACTAAGCACTCCACCATTGTTTCAGCTCTGCCATTGTCCGTCTGCAACTGCATGGAAGCCCTAAGCCAGAACTGCCCGCTTGAGACCTTCCTGAATTCCTTCACCACAGTCACTGTGAGAAATAATACAATGATTATTGTTTTGAAACACTAAGTTATACAGCAAAAGATAACTGGAACACAGATAAAACCTAGCTACAAAAAACTTACAGCAAACAACATACTTAATGGTGAAAGGTTAAAAGCTTTCCTTTAAGATCAAAGATGCCCAGTAATACCATTTCTGTCAACATTGCACTAGAGGTCCTATGCTATACAGTAAGGCAAGTGAAAAAAATAAAAGTTAGAATGTTGGAAAGAATAAAACAAAACTTTCATTTTTTTACAGATGATCTGATTGCAAATGTAGAAAAAATCCAAAAGAAACTACAAATAAATTACAAATATTCCATTATTTTGCAGATACAAAAATAATATACAAAAGAAATACAAAAATATGCACCTCTAATTTTCCAAATAATATATTTTTAAAAGATACATACAGTAGCAAAAAAAAAAAAAAAAAAAAAAAGGACCTCAGAATACATCTAACAAAAATAAACTCTATAGAGAAAATTATAAAACTTTACTGGGGGCAATTAAAGAAGGGGTATGTATACCATGTTATACATAGGGATCGAAAGATTCAATACTTGAAAGATGTCAGTTCATCCCAAATTGCTTTATAACTTCAATGCAATCCCAATCAAAATCCCAAAAGGTTATTTTTTTCTGAACCTTGACAAGCTGCTTCTAATATTCACAAAGAAATGTGAAGAACCAAGAACGAGGAGGAAAGACTTGCTCCACCAGATAATGAAACTGTTCATAAAGTATAAGACTGTGGTAATGGTGCAGAACACACAGACAGACAGTGAGAAAGCACGGAGAGCCCAGAGGCAGATGCACGCACCTGTGGACGGCAACACCACGGTGTGAAGGGCACAGCACTCAGGACAGCCACTTCAGCTGACTCCGCAACAAGTGAGTGCCCATTGGGGAAAACCATGAAATCGGACCACACACAGAAATCAACTCCAAGCAGATTAAAAACCTAACTCTGAAAACCTATATACCTTTTATCTAGAAAAATATCTTCATGACCCTAGAGTAAGGAAGAATTTCCTAAATAAGAAAAATAGTGCGCTGGCCCCGTGGCTTGGCAGTTGAGTGCACACGCTCCGCTACTGGCGGCCCAGGTTCGGATCCCGGGCGCGCACCGACGCACCGCTTCTCCGGCCACACTGAGGCTGCGTCCCAAATACAGCAACTAGAAGGATGTGCAACTATGACATACAACTATCTACTGGGACTTTGGGGGAAAAGAAGGAAGAGGATTGGCAATAGATGTTAGCTCAGAACCGGTCTTCCTCAGCAAAAAAAAAAAGAGGAAGATTAGCATGGATGTTAGCTTAGGGCTGATCTTCCTCACAAAAAAAAAAAAGAAAAATAGTGACTAATCATAAAGGAAAAGACTGATAAAATTTAACTAAAATTAAGATTCTTTTTCATGACAAGGAATACATGATAAAGAAAATAAAAAGATATGCCACAGAGAGAGAAAATGTATTTGTAATACTGTACATAAATAACAAGAGGACTATTACTAACATATTTTTTTAAATTCCCACACAAATTAGTAAGAAAAAGACATCAACCCAATAGAAAAATGGGCATAAGTGCTAAACAGGTACTTCACAAAAGAGGATATCCAAATGGGCACTAAAAAATGAAAAGGTGCTCAACCTCATTAGTGACCAGGGAAATGCAACTTCAAGCCAAGAAAATGTCACTACACCTCCCAGGTTACCGCAATATGAAATGACTGGCACACCAAGGATCGGCCAGAATGTGGAGCAACGTGGACTTGCACGCACTTCTATCAGGAGTGTGAACTGGTACAGCCACCGTGGAGAACACTTGGACACCATCTATGAAAGCTGAAGATATGCACACCCAGGAGCCCACAGTCCCACTTCTTGATATACTTCCCAGAGAAACTCATGCACACCTGTTTTGGACTGAATTGTGTCCCCTCAAAATTCATATTCATTCTTTTCCAACCCTCCAGTGCAATGTATTTGGAGACAGGACCTTTACATAGGTAATTAAGGTTAAATGAGGTCATAAGGACAGGGCCCTGACCCAATAGGACTGCTGTCCTTATAGAAGAGGAAGAGACACCACCTTGCTCCCTTCTCCAGAGGAAAGGCCATGTGAGGACACAGAGAGAAGGTGGCCGTCTACAAGCCAAGGAGAGAAGTCTCACCAGAAACCAACCCTGCTGGCACCTTCATCTTGGACTTCCTGCTCCCAGAGCTGTGAGAAAATAAATCTCCGTTGTTTAAGCCCCCAGTCAGTGGTCTTTTGTTATGGCAGCCCTACCTGACTAACACATGTGCACTGAGATCCAACTAGAAGTATGTTCAGAGCAGTACTTTTTATTTTTCTAGCGCCCAAACTAAAAACTACCCAAATTACCATAAACAGTAAAACAGGTAAGTAAATTGTAGTATATTCATACAATGAAAATAAAAGAATATAGCAACACACAATATGGATGAATCTTACCATTATAATAATGAGTGAAAGCAGAAAGATACAAAAGAATTTATAGAATTTGATTCTCTTTATATAAAGTCCAAAAATAGGCAAAACTAAACTATATAATTCATAGATGCATACAACTTTAGAAAAATTACAAAGCAAGAAAATTATTATTACAAAAGTCAGAATAGTCAGTAAGGAGGATTTTGTGATCCAATCTCATGACCTGGGTAGTGGTTACAAGGGTAATTATTCATTCAATAATATATATATGTATAATGCCTTTTTCCCCTATGTATAGATCATAGTCCACAAATTTAAGATATTTAAAATATTTTAAAGTTTTTAAAAATTATACTATGTCTAAATTAAGCATAAGCAAGCCCAATAATATTTGCATTTTCCCATGATGACTGGGTTAATATCTTTCATATACTTCAACATTTTGTTTTTCTCATTTTGCAGATGGCCCTGATTGTTGATGCCATAAGCATGTGCTTAGTCAACCTGATGAATAATCCAGCGCCAGATGCCAGCATTTTTCCAGGCCTTAGAGACATCTCAGTGAACAAGCCATGTGAGGTGCTCACCCTCAAGGAACTGACAGTCTGATTTAACGTTCCTAAATCCCAACGTCATTATAACACATTTCACACTGCTGTCGAGTTGTACGGGACTGCTCTAAGAATTACATGCCTGGCCTAGAGCCTGGCACCCAGCAACTGTTCAATAAAAGTTAGTTCCATCCACATTCCCAGGAAGGAACGGGAGGTCTCACGTTTCTAGTTTCACCATGGGAAAAACATGTATTTCCACGTACAGTCACGCGTCGCTTAATGATGGGGACACATTCTGAAAAATGTGTTGTTAGGCAATTTCATCTTTGTGTAAACATCATCGAGTGTGCTTATACAAACCTAGATGGTATAGTCTACTACACACTCAGGATATATGGTACTAATCTTATGGCACCACCATAATATCTGCGGTCCATTGACCAAAACCTAGTTATGCAGCACATGACTGTATATCAAATTGTATTCTTCATTCCACTTATGGCTTTTATCAATCCAAGCTATAAATGAAAACTTAAAACAGAGATCAGCAAACTAGGGCCATGTCCAAATCCAGCCCACCTCTTGTTTATGTAAATAAAGTTTTATGAGAACACAATTACACTGATTCATTTATATAACATCTATGGCTGCTTTCATGGTACAGTGGCAGAGCTGAATAGTTGTAACAGAGATGGTCTGGCCCACAAAGCCTAAATACTTACTATCTTTTCCTTTACCAAAAAAGCTTGCCAATCCCTGACACAGGGCTTTGTCATTTCAGAAGACACACAGCATTTATTTAATGTCAATTTCTAAGCACACACTTTTACTATGTTACATTAACGGATAACTGAATGCTATAAAATCTTTATTAAGAAGTTTCCACCCAGTGCAACCAGGAAGCACCGCATGTATAGAAATGGACCTGTACTCTAAGATAAATTTGTATATTTTCACATCTTCCATCATATCTACATGTACTTTTCATCACATACCTTGACAGGAATTTTCTTGTCAAAATCAGGGAAGTGAATTATTTTATTTAGCTTGGACACATACAGTATCATTATGGTAGCTGCCATCTAAAGAAAAGGGGAGACAGAAACTTCAGCAAAATATCTGGAAAACAGATTCATCAAAAAGAAATACATTCCAAAAAATCCATTTTCTAGGTTCCAAAAAAAACACAACTATTTCTTGGGATATTAAAATTACTTTTCTTGCCACCATATGGATTCCATCAGAACCACAGGCAAAAAGTGTAACATCAAATATACTCACACACATCTCAAGGGGCTCAAGAAACACTGACAGGAGGAGAAAAGGAATGGTGTCCCCACAAGTGACCAGAGTGACCACAGTCAGCGAGGCCACTCGATCCTGGACCATGCTGCACATGGACTAAGCACATGGTCACCTTCCCCCTTAAAGTGAGTGTGAGGGTGGGGAGAGGGGGCAAACTCCACACATAAACACACTTTTTGTAAAGTCCAATATTTCTGTAACATAGAAGACAAATTAAGAGAAAAACAAATTTTAAAAGGGATTTATTTTTCTCTTCATCTAGCTGGTACTGCAAAAATGTCTCATTCAAATCCTGTTAATCTGGAGCACACCAGGTATATTAGAAATACTCCAGATTATTAAGATGAAATCAAAGATTTTAATATCCTCTTCCTATGCAAATTTTAGAACTTATTCAATTTTCTCCATATTAGGATACAAAACTTTAAGGACTCCTTCAACATGATTATAATTTTAAACCTTGATCCTAATGAGTTTACAAACTTAATACTTACAACAGATTTATATAACTCAACTCCATCCTCAATTATAACTGTCCTTTGTATTTATTGCTTACTTTATAATTCTTACAGAAATATACTAACACTTACGTAAAATATTCTGTAATTCAGACTTTTAAAATTAGGTCTACTGGCTTCTTCCCCCAACAAACTGCAAATGGGAAAGGCTTTACCTTTACTGAGTACAAACCAGTGGACTGAGCTGTCTTGGGTTACAGAGGGCACGTTATCACACAGTCCCTCATCTTTCAATGTGCTTTTCCCTACATATTTTCACACTGAAACATACAGATAATATAATTTTTGACCTTAAGGAAACATATTGTTTCCTTGTTATTATTACTTTCTCCCTAAAATGATTTGCAAAACCCAATGTTGCTAATAATGATATTAGCAAAACATTTAACCAGAATAATGTTTAATCATATAAATGGCAGCCTTTTCCAGATACACAATTAAAAATTTAGTTAACAGATACAATTTTCATAATTTTAAGCTGTTCTCCCTATAAATTAAAGCAAAACAAAAAATCTTTGGTGCCTGTTACAGCTTGCCTACTGGAAATCACCAGCATACGACCAAAACAGTAAACAAACCACAAATTAATATTAATGGAAAACTTCAGGAACAGCCAAATGGGGTTAGTCTGAAAGCTTATCCAAGCTCATACTTAAGAACAAAAATCACAAATTGCAGGAAGCAAACTGCAAATATGTTTTGCTTGGCCCATAGAGAGTTTTATAAAAATCTGAATTTGTTGCCAGCATTTACAAATGAGAGATACGAGGTAAAAATTCACTCCCTCCTTCTCTTGAAAAAACTCCCGATTTCTGACAATAAGAGCAGAACGGGCCTTCTGTCATCTCCCTCACCCTTTTCCTCAGGGACAGCAGCGTAAAACTGAATATCAAGTGCAAGTTGGGGCAACTGTGCTCACCCCCCACCCTGGCCCCCAGGCCATTCATCTGTTACCTACGAGGCCTTGGAGCTTTCACTCTTCTGGCTCCTCGCTTTAGGGTAATTAAATTCAATTAAGGAAGTTAAAATAAGTAGTTGCTTTTCCTACAAATACAACTGTTCCTAAATTGTAGAATGAAATAAAATGTGTGTCAATATTTCATGGTGTTTCACCAAGGGTACCATGATCTCTGGTCCTCTGCCAGCGGAATAAATTTGTAGGCCACAGACTTAAACACAAGCACTCCATCATGTAGGGGCCGGCCCAGTTGGCGTAGAGGTTAGGTTCGCGAGTCCTGCTTGGGCAGCCCGGGATTCGCCAGTTCAGATCCTGGGCGTGGACATGCCCACCGCTCATCAAGCCATGCTGAGGCGGCGTCCCACACAACTAGAAGGATGTACCCCCTATGACATACAACTGTCTACTGGGGCTTTGGGGAGAAAACAGGAAAAAAGGAAGAAGATTGGCGACAGATGTTAGCTCAGGGCCAATCTTCCTAAAAAATAAAAATTTCACCATGTATACTTATGACTAATTATGAGGTTAATTTATTTTTTTTACTTACCTGTCCAATTCCAAGAACAACTGGTGATGGGAACTGCAAAGAACATAGAATAACAAATAATTGAGCAACTCATAAAAATTTGAAGTCTATAATACATAATGACAGGAGTTACTAAAAAGTCTTAGACTTCACTTTTCAGTTTTAGACAATGAAAACTTAACATCAAATTTGTTCACTTTTCATTTTATTTCTTTTTCATTTTTTAAACTGATTGTTGCTAAACTTGGCAATCTTCTATTGCCCCTTGAGGCATATTGTCATTATATTAAGAGACAACATGGTTGTGTATGCAGAAAGGCAAAATAATCTGCAGAGAAGTTATTAGAATTAATAAATAACTTTAGCAAGGCTACTGGATACAAGATGAATATATGAAAAAAATCATTTATATATCTATATACCAGAAGAAACAAAGAAAATGAACATTTTAAAGACATCATTTGCAATAGCACCAAAAAAAACATCAAATAACACTAACTGGAGATTATATGGTATTAAGGAATTACTTTTACTTTGTTAAATATAAAATGATACTGGGGTGGTGTTTTTTTAAAACCAACGAGTCCTTCTTATCCTTTAGAAATACATATTGACATGCATATGATGATATATTTTTATTTGTTTCAAAATAATCTGGGGGAAATGGTGGGATTGAGTGGAGGAGGGATATAAACAGAACAAGATTATTAAGACTGGTGACAGCTACATGGTGATTCATTATACTATGTTTTTTAAATAATATACCCAGGAAAAAATCTAATAAAAGATTTCTAAGAAAGACCTCTACATAGAAAACTATAAATCAACATTTAAAAAATTAAAGAAACTCTGGGGCCAGCCTGGTCGCATAGCAGTTAAGTGTGTGCCCTCCACTTTGGCGGCCCAGGGTTCGCAGGTTCGGATCCCAGGCGCAGACCGACGCACCACTTGTCAAGCCATGCTGTGGCAGCATCCCATATAAAGTAGAGGAAGATGGGCACAGATGTTAGCCCAGGGCCAATCTTCCTCGGCAAAAAGAGGAGGATTGGCATCAGATGTTAGCTCAGGGCTGATCTTCCTCACCAAAAAAAAAAAGAAAAAAAAAATTAAAGAAACCCTAAATAAAGATCATAGATTGGAAACTCCATATTTTAATGAGGCGCATTATCCTCCAGCTGATGTGTAAAATCAATGCAATCTCTGAAAAAAATAGCAGCAGGTATTTTGTGGAAACTGACAAACTGATCCCAAAACTGAATGGAAAGGCAGAGAGCAAAAATTACTAAGATAATCTTGAAGAAGAACAAGGTTAGAGGAATGATTCTACTGGATGCCAGGATTCATTTTAAAGTTACAATAAATGATACAGTGTGATATGTGCACAACAGTCCAACAGGACAAGGGAAGAGAACAGAGATGGGGAAAGATACACACACATACAAACTGCTGATTCATGATAAAGATGACGGTACAGAACAGCTGGGAAAAGAAGGTCTTTCAACAAATGGCACTGAGTAATTTGGATACAGAATCCTGACCTCTACCTCACACCATACTTAACATTCTCTCAGGCTACTAAAAAAGGGGGAATATCACCAAAAAAAAAATTCCTCAGTTCTCAACCTGTCTGTCAGAGGAAAATATACCTATTTCAGCTAGGGTGAAAGGAGAATAAAGAACCAACCTACCTTATCAGAGAAAACAGAATGAATGTCTGAACAGCATTACCATGAGAATAAAATTAACTCTGGTTAATTTTATTAACCAGATGGTGGATGCCGGGCTGTGCCACCCAGACACCCCCTTCTGGACTGAAGCACTCATTCCCCAGTTGCCCAAGAGTGTCCTCAGCTGAAGCTCATCCTCTCCCTAAGAGTAGCCTGCATTTCAATTGCTGGTCTAATGCAGGGGAATCAAGGCCAGGGTCCCTCCCCCTAATTCTGGACAACTCCGTAGAGCCGTCTCAGCTCCAGAGCCCCTGGGTCAGGCTTTGTTGTGACTGCAGTACAGCCCACCCTCTCCCTCTGCCTAACCCTGTATCCCTCACTCCCCCATAGGAGTGGATCCCAAGAGCATTCCTCAATATACTTCCTTCCTGGAGAAAACTACCTACTGCGTCATACACAACAATAAGACAACAACATAAACAAACAGTAAAACAACAACAAAAGGCTTACAACGGTAGACAAAGAGCCCAGCCTAGAAGAAAATATAATATGTGAAGAGAAGGAACTCTTCATAATTGCTTCCAGCTACAGAACACCTTAATAAGAACAAGACATCAATAAAACAAGAGCTCAAAATTGAGACAATAAAACAGTCAAACAAGATGAAAAGGGAGCATACAGATCTAAGGAAACCAACTGAGGACCAAAATAACACAACTGCCACACGAACAATTTGGAAACAACATGGTACTAAACGGCCACTGCTGAAAACTGAATTACCAACACTGGAGGTAATCACAGTGAATGCAGAGGAAAAAAAAAACTCTCAAAGATAAATAGATATGGAAGCCAAACACCACCATATAGGGCTAAGTGCTGTGTCTGTGTGAAGAACTCAATAAAGAGAGAAGAAAATGATTCAAAAATAAAAGACAAATTCGTTTCCTCGACATGAGGAAAAAAAATAAACTGAATTTTCAGATCTAAAAGCACACCGTCTTAGAGAAAAATCTGTTAAAGAATGTTCAACATGATTAAAGCAGCAGCCATGAACTCTCCATAAAAAAACTACCTGACAATGGAATCAGACAATTAGAAGCCAAATCAAAATAATGAACTTGGGAATGGAGACACTGTGGCAAAACGGCTGTTGCTGACTGCTGCATCATTTAAATATAGCAGAGATTCAAACAACTGTGGGACTACAATTACCCAGCAGGACGCTACATTATCAAAGGAGATTCGGAGAGAGGGAGACGGGAAGGAGTGTGCAAGTGTTCTCATCTTGCACAGCAGAGAGGTCATCCATAACGTCAAAAATGGAAACGTGTGTTTACAAAATAAACATAATGACTTCAACTTCTTAATGTTTTTCATGACTTCTCAATCTTGGAGGGATCTTTTAAGAAATATTAACTCTTGTAGTAAAGAAACACATATTTGAAAGTCAACAATCCTTTTAGTTGAACTTTAATCTCTTTTCTCCGTTCAATTCAGTTAAAACCAAATTTCATACGTACATGCAACTTGCAATCCCCACCTTAAATAAGCCTTCAAACGCAGCCAGCATGACTAATGGTGGGACAACCCTGATATGATGCAATATGAAGTTCACAGGGTCAGCTATGAAGCAGTCTTGCCAAAAATGTTTAATCTGAATGTAATCAAGCCTTTAGATCTAACTTTCGGTTAAGAAATAAAGTAAAATAAGTTAAATGAGACTTCAAAAAATAAATCAGACAATCCACAATATGCGACATCTTACAAGACACCCAGCCCAGGCTTTTCAAAAAGTCAGTATCACAGGGAAAGGGGGGGGATGGGGGCCTTTTCTAGATTAAAATAAACTAAAAAGACATAACTCCATACATTGCATGAAGCTTGACTGGATCTTGATTCAAATGTTTAAAACAACCATAAAAACATCTTGGGGACAATTGAGATGATTATAGATTTTGTATTATATTATTTTAGGAAATTATTGTTAAGTTTGTTAAGAGCAAAAATGACACTCTGTAGGAGAATACCCATACTTCACGAGAGGCATATTGAAGTATTTCAGAGTGAAGTATCATGATGTTTGCAACTTACTGTCAACAGTTTAAGGAGAAAAATGCAAATAAAGCAAAATGTTAACTATTGCATCTCAGTGGTATGTACATGGGTGTTCACTGTACTCTGCTTTCCATTTTTCTGTATGCTTGAAATTTTCATAATAAAAAGTGGTGGGGAACCTAGGTGAGCCTCAAAAAAATTAATTAAATGAAAGCCCCCTTTCTCCAACTTCTTTTTGGATTAAAGAAAATGATTTACGGGACCGGCCCAGTGGCATAGTGGTTAAATTCAGCACGCTCAACTTTGGCAGCCCTGGTTTGCCAGTCGGATCCCAGGTGTGGACCTACACCACTCATCAAGCCATGCTGTGGCGGCAACCCACATACAAAATAGGGGAAGACTGGCACAGAAATTAGCTCAGGGCCAATCTTCCTCAAGCAAAAAAAAAAAAAAAAAAGGAGGAAGACTGGCAACAGATGTTAGCTCGGGGCCAATCCTCCTCACCAAAAAAAAGAAGAAAAGTTATAAATAAATGAGTAAATAAGTAGCATCTATAATATGGGCCCATTTATACAAAAATAATTCAATCTGTGCATCTATGTTCCCAATTGATCTGTCTAAAATTATTGCCTAATGTGAATTACAGTAATTTTTAAAATTTTACTTTTGTTTGAATTCTTTATAATGATCACAATAGAATGACTTTTCTTTTAAAAAAATTAAATATTTCAAGATATTGATTCTAGGTAATGGGAATATGGATAATTATTATTGTCTTCTTTGTACATCTCTGTATTTAAATAGTCCCAATTTCTTAACTGAATTCTTGTAAGAGTGAATGCAAGGAAGTGACGACAGTATGTGTACACAACTCTTTGAAGAGCCTGACTCTGAAAGGAACCGAGAAATCCATGTAGGATCAAGGGAAGCTTTACATTTGCTTGAGAAGCTAGTACGTTTTTTGTTTTGTTTTGTTTTGTTTTTGCTGAGGAAGATTTGCCCTGAGCTAACATCTGCTGCCAGTCTTCCTCTTTTCGTATGTGAGCTGCCGTCACAGCACGGCTACTGACAGACGAGAGGTGTAGGTCTACACCCAGTAACCTGGGCCACAGAAGCAGAGCACACTGAACTTAACCACTAGGCCATGGGGGGCTGGCCCAAGAACATGTTTTCAAGCTGACAGAAGTTGCTGATGCCAATGGAAGGAGGCGGGTGGAGCGGACCCCAGAAGTGCGCAGCTGGGCCTTTCACAGGAACAAAGTGCTCCTCCATCGTAGCAGGAAGGACATGGAGGGGCTTCATTGGACAGTTTCTATTTTCTCACTGAAGCATCAGAGAAGGAGTGTGGAGGATGGGGCTATAGAAGGTTTCAGGATGAAGGAGAAAGCCTGAAAGAGCTATTTCTGAGACAAAGAGAGCTGGTTGAGGTTTGTGATCAACAATTCAAAGTCAACTGAGCCAGCCCAGAAGTAGCTTCTGATTAGCTGGACCACCGGCCAAGGTGGGAGCGGGAAAGGAGCACATGGTTCCAGAGTGGCTCTCCTCTCCGCTGCACTAGGATCCGCTGGACCAGGAGGGAAGGGACGCCTGGAGGGTGGTGTGGCAGAAAGAGCTAGGCGGAGACTTGGAGCGGAGCAGTCACACTGAGCACAGTCACACTGAGCACGCGGCCCTGGGAGTGACCATGGGAAGTTTAAGGAGACCGGCTGCGATGGTTCCACACGTGGATCCTGATGTCCGATGGCTGACACGAATCCGGGGAAGAGGAAGACCAGGACTCTTCACTGAAGGAGTCACAGGAGCTCAGGAGTCATTACAGAGGACGGAAAGGGAGTGGTCAAGTCAGAGTCTCCAGGGAGCTATGTCTCCAGGGAGCTATGAGGACCCAGCCCACCTCCTGGCCATGCCTGGAGAGAGACCAAGATCCAGCTCTGACCGAGGGGCCACAAGGAGCAGCGTCTTCAGGGCAGAGCAGGTTTTCACCAAAGTAAGAGAAAATTAGGAGTTGTTTTTGTTTTTTAAGAAGGACTTCCAGTTCCCACCAGTGGAGACTCTGATTCAATAGCTTTTATAAAAACCTCTCCAAGTAGTTCACATTACCAGGCAAGTTTGGAAACCACTGTGTTAAATGAGCCCAAAGCCCTGGGATGCATCAAGAAGTAGACGCATGGCAAATACGGGGCACATACTTGTTGAACTGAGTACAACCAAGCTCTACATTTTTATTAAGTACCATTAGTAAATTTTTGCGTGTCATAGAGAATAGCATTAAAATGGCAACCAAAAAAACAACTCCAGGCCACCTGCACAACCCTCATGAATCTAATTTCGAAGAACCACTAGTATAACCAACTGGCCACAGATTCTTAGATGACCTTGCTTTTCTCCCCCAAGAGGGTCACATCATTCAAAGACCTCTGTTGAACCATGTAACTCTAAGATTACAATAAACTAAAACTAACAAATAACTAAGACCACCCATCAATCTTATACCCCAGCCAGAAACAATCTGCTTAAAATGGAAGAGAAAAAACATCCTCTGAGCTACAGTCCCCTGACCCTGTGAATTAGGTAATTACCAAAAGGCCTGCCTTCCATCCTACAACACAACAGCCTATCCTCAAACAGCTAATGTTTGGATCACATTTCTAAGGTTTACTGTTGTAACCAAATCACCCCAACCCTTCTCCCCTCAAAAAGGTGCTCCTAAAGCATTTTGAGATGAGAGAATAAACAATGGTATTTGAACACGGTTCTGCAACTGTGTAATATATTATATTACGGAAATGTGAAACGGCTACTTATAGGGGTTATAAGGGTTTTGCCTTGCTGAGACAAAAACTCGATTTCCTCCTTCAATCAGAGAACTCAAAATTTTAAAGATGGAAAGGCTAGAGCATGAGATATCTCATAGAACAATTCTTCCTGGTTGGACACTGCCCTTCATCGTCCAAGCCCTTCACCAGTGTTTACTGGTCCTGCTTCCAGCAAGAAGACGCATGTTCCTGGAGGCCCTGACTGTGCCCAGAGAGCACACTGCTCACTCAAGTGCAGAAAGTAGAGACTCTTCTTCAGACTTCATCTGACAAAACTGCCGACCACTCCCAAAAAAGCCTATTGATAGCATTCTCTTGTTTTTTATCGTAGGTGTTTAAGTTTTCTTTCATTAGCTTGCCTTGTATGTGTTAAACGGTCCAGGTTTAAGTATGTGTTCATTCTAATTTCTTTGACGCAGGGTTTGCTTTCCACGGACACAGTAAGCACACGGCAACACTGGTAGAGACCTTATAAAGAACACCAATAGCCACAGGATCCCCCCAAAATCTCCAATCCATCCCTTCTCTCCATATCCGCTGCGACCCCCACCCCAGTCCAAGCCATCTCTTAGAATTCTAATTATTCATTAGAATGCTGCAATCCTTCCTAGCTCCTCTCTCTGCTTCCAATACCATAGTTCTCCAACCAGCCCAAGAAATCTTTTTAATTACACAAATTGTCATGTCACTTCCCATGCTAAAACCTTCCAAGGGACTTCCAATTGCATTTAGACTGAAATTAAAACTATTTATCATGGTCACCCTGCTTCCACCCTGGTCCCCTAACACCTGCTCTCAACCCAGCAGCCAGAGTGATTTAGATCATGTTATTCCTCTGCTCAGCACCTTCCAGTGACTCTCAATCTCCCTCAGAGCTTCAACCGTGGCCGCAAAGGCCCTACACAATCTAGGAATCCATCACCCTGGGACCCCATCTACTACCTTTCCCACCCAAACTCCTTACTCTTCCATGCCTGGAATGTTCTTCCTCCACCTCCTTCACCTCACTCATGTCTTGGCTCAAATGTCACCTCAGCAAAGCTTCACTGATCATGGTGAGATGCAAATTCTTTCCCACGCCCACACTCCCCAATTCCCTTTCCTGCTTTATTTTTTTTCTCCTGACCACACAGCCACATCTGACATGACATAAATCCTACTAGTTGATTTATTGATCCACTAGAAAGCTCCCTGTAAGCTCCAGGAGGATGTACGTACACTCCATGACATTTGGGATTTTAATCCGCTTTATTCAAGTCTGTATCCCAACTGCCTAGAACAGTGCCTGGCACATCACAGGTGCTTCATAAAAATCACCAAATGAATGAGAATCAGACCCTGCCTTCCCTGTCCACCTTCCCATCATGTCTCCCACCTTCTCCCACTTGCTCATTCAGTTCCAGCCCAGTGGCCTCCTCTCTGTTCCTCCAGCAGGACAAGCGCATGCCCACTTCGGCACATTCCCTTCTGGGAGGAATGCTGGAACGCCGACACTCCACCCCAGGCACTCTCGTATCATACCTGAAATCACCTTGCTTATTCAAGACGCCACTCGTTTATTTTCTGTCTCTACCACTAACGTGGAGTCTCCAGGGCAGGGGCTCTGTATTGTTCACAGCTGCCTCCCTGGTGCTTGCCACGGGCTTGGCTCATAGCAGTTGCTGAGTAAAGGCCCTCTGCAGGTGCAAAGGCCCTCTGCAGGTGCACCGTGCCGGGCTCACGAGGCTCAGCTTTCTCAAGTGCAAAATAAGAAGGCCGAAGATACTCTGAGGTTTTTTTCAGGCTCTTTATAAAATTCTGATTTTACAGTCTTGTAGCACAGCATAGTTTACAAAAAGCCCTCGCTCTTTGCATGACAGCTCACGCAAAGCTCTGGGAGGTAATTAACATGGTTGTAATTTTCCAGCTTCTACATCTGAGAAAACTGCTGACTTTGAGACTGGCCCAAGAGGCCGAGCTATTAAATGGCGGAGCTGGGTCTAAATCCACAGTGCTTTCAACGCTGCTACAACCAAAGCAGAATTCAACAGGATTCTCTAATCCTTAAAATAGGTTCAAGGAATCACAAGTTTGCTGGTTTACTGTACACTAATCCAAAACAGTACTTCTAATAGTTTTCAAGTGAACTTGTGTTTTCCATGAACGTGCTGGTACTTGAGAATGACCAAACAACACGAATAAGCCTCTCCGCTTCAGGCCTCATCCGACTGTTGAACAGCTAGGTGTGCACGAAGCCCCGCCCACCTTTCCGGTCACACTCGATCGCTGCGCCAGCGAGTCCGCGGCGCCGCTCTCCCGGCGGGGCGCGGCGCCCTGCAGGAGCGGGCGGTGGGGGCGCCGCCTCTCCGAGGGCAGAGCGACTCTGTAGGTCGCGAAGACGGTCCGGGCCTGTGGCAACGCGCTCACTGTGCGGAGCACACAGCCCCCCGCGTTGGCTCGGAGTCCGCAGACTCCCGGCTCTGTCCCCGCCCGCCCGCTGACCCGGCGCAGCCGAAGTGCACGGAGGGCAGGGCAGCCCCGCGCTCCGCGCCACCTCCCCGCCAGGGACCTCGGGGTCCGGCCAGCCTGGCCCGGCGCGGCACCGGAAAGTCCCGGACAGTCGCTTCCGCGCAGCCGGGCGCCCCCGTGGGCCCTGCCCGGACCCTGCGCCCGCCTCACCGGTAGGTGGTCAGCAGCGCCTCGTTGACCAGCAGGATGAGGAAGGAGCAGGTCCCGTAGAAGAGCGCCGACAGCAGCTGCACCACCCGCAGGGGCAGCTCTGCGGACGCGCCGTCCCCGCCCGCGCCCTCGGCCTGGCAGCCGGCGCTCACGTTCCGCGGCCGCCCCCCGGGCCCCGCTCCGGGCCGCCCCGCCCCGGTTCCGTCCCCGCCCCGGTTCCGTCCCCGCCCCGGTTCCGTCCCCGCCCCGCCGGCCGAGAGCGCGCGGCCGAGACTGGAAGGGCCGCGGCGCGCACCCCGCCTGCCTGCGCCCGGGAGCGCCCAGGGCCGCGCGGAGGAGCGGGGTGGCCGGAGCGGGTCCTAAATGCCCGCGTCTAAGCACCTCCTCCTGACTCGTCACAGGGGACAAGAGAAACCGGCCTGAGAGTGAGAGAGCCCTGCCCCTTCCAGACTGCTCTCTGGGGAGAAACGCTTCAGTTTAAGTCTTAGCGTTTGTTTTGCTTTTTTTCCCTACTTTTTTTTAACATATAATTTAGATACAATGAAATGCAGATTTTACGAGTCCACAATTCGATGTTTTGACAAATGCATACACACATGTAACCACCCAAATCAAAACAGAACATTTCCATCATCCCCAAAATTGCCCTTTGTGCCCCACTGAAGTTAATACCCCCATTCTGATTTCTATTACCGTAGGTTAGATTTGCTTTTTCTAGAATTTCATGTTTCATATAAATTGGGTATGTACTCTTTTAAGCCTTTTGTCGCTAGTTTATTATTTTTGTGTCTCACCCATGTTGTTTCTTTCTTTTCATGGTTGAATAACTACTACCATTTGTTTATCCGTTCACCAGCTGATGGGCACGTTGGTAGTTTCCAGTTTAGGGCTACTGTAAAAATAGCTTCCATGGGGCTGGCCTGGTGGCGCAGTGGTTAAGTGTGCGCGCTCTGCTTCAGCCGCCCCGGGTTGGCAGGTTCGGATCCCAGGGGAACATCGACGCACCAATTGTTGAGCCATGCTGTGGCAGCGTCCCATATAGAGGAAGATGGGCACCGATGTTAGCCCAGGGCCAATCTTCCTCAGCAAAAAGAGGAGGATTGGCATCGGATGTTAGCTCAGGGCTGGTCTTCCTCACCAAAAAAAAAAAGCTTCCATGAACATTCGTGTACAGTCCTTGTATGAACGTATGTTTTCATTTCTCTTCAGCAAACACCCAGGAGTAGAATGGCTAGGAGTGAGGTGGGTGCAAGTCAAGGCTCTTCTCGCCTCTGGGTGCTGCAGGGCAGCTTCTCTCCCAGAGAGCCCATTTCTTTTCTACAGGGATAGCAACCAAGCATCAGTGTCACTGACTAGGGTGCCTGGAAGAAACTCAAAGGTGGGTTTGGAAGCAATTAACTGTTTTTCCAAGCTGTTTCTTTTCCTTTTGTATGTTAGGGAGAGTAACCACCAACCATCCTGAAACTGACCAAGCCTCACCACAAGAGCTATGCCTGTGACCTTTGCCTTATTTTTAATGCAAAGATCTCTCCAGGAGGAGCTTAGGCCTCGTTATGCAGAAGGATTTCTCCAACTGAGCCTGTGCAAGCGAATACATGTCTCTCCCTTTTGAATATTCATTCCCCAACCGAAATAAAAGTTCCTGCTTCCCTTTGGGGACGCCATGACTTTGGAAATGATTCCTCATGGACTCCTCTTTGCCACAAGTACACTTTACTTTGTGAGACAACTTCCACTGGCGTAGAGTCTTATTTAACTCACCAGGAGGCGAGCCCACTTGGTTCGGTAAAACCAAGTGTTTGTTGTCCACATTCATTGAAGGAGAGCCGCCCAGAACTGCCTCTCACCAGTCTACCTACTTTAGTACTTTTTCA
Source organism: Diceros bicornis minor (assembly GCF_020826845.1). Taxonomy (NCBI): domain Eukaryota; kingdom Metazoa; phylum Chordata; class Mammalia; order Perissodactyla; family Rhinocerotidae; genus Diceros; species Diceros bicornis. The sequence goes on along the minus strand of NC_080761.1, from coordinate 4,026,707 downwards.
AGTTGTGTCCCATATTTCCATTCTAAATCATTAACTTTAAAAATCTGAAATTTTAGCTTTTTAGAAAAGCTAAAGATTTCAAGTTAAATAGAATTTTGAGCCTAACTGTATTGATGCCCATAAAATTGTTTTTCTATTTTAGGCACTGAACAACAAAGAAAACAAACACATCAGACCGTTTTTAAAGTAGAAAATAAATTCATACTCAAGTTGAATCAAAAGATCTGAACTTTAAGTCATTTTGATTAATTTCCTCAGATCAGTTAAGCTTCCAGTGAGTTTCCAAATAAGTTTTGACTGCAAAACAGTAAAGTCACTTTTAACGACAATCATATTTGCACTTAATTGGCTTCTATGACATACTTCAGGGGCCTTAAGTATGTCAAAATCTCATCCTTACTGTTTAAATCACAACTCAACAGAAGAGCTGCTTGTGAAATTCTTTTGTACAAAGCCTGTATGGGCTGAACCTTGCCATTGCAAGTACACGACTCAGGATCTGCCAAAAATAACTAATGAAAAAATTAAATTGATTTGCTTGACTCAGAAAAGTAAACATGCCCTGAGTGGCTTCTTTGGGAGCATACCTTGAATTCAACACATCCTGAATATAAGTGAAATGAAATCCCAGTTCCTGACAACCCTAACGTAAAGCCTTTGATAAGGCCGGCAACAGTTTAATACTTATCTACACCACAGTATTTTTAATATTGTAATAATGAACCAGATGAGGCAGTTAAATGAATATCTATAATCTAAAAGGCCATAATTTCAAAGAAAGAAAAAGCAATTCACACTATGGTTCCAACTAAAGCTAAAAAGATGCCTGGGATGAGACTGGAATGAAATATAAAATGCACCAAAATAATAATGATAGAAGAATATAGTGCTTTAGGGGACATTTCTATCTTTTTAATTTTTTATATCATGGTTATTATATTTTTGATAGGAAAACAAATTATAAAGGGCTCAAGAATAAACATGTACTTTAAACTGTAAATTAAAATAAATTTTTATTCAAAGCATCTTTTAAAATTACAGCATGTTTATTCTTATGCTGTTAACTCTGCCAAACTACAACTTAGCCATATGAAGCATAAAATACTTCAAAAATTTGAATGTAAACCATTTTTAAAACAAAAAGCAGTCTGAAACACCTCAAATTTTAGATGTATTTTGTCCAAGTATTTGTATTTTGCCAATGTATTTTGTCCAAGTATATAGCTTACATCAAAAAAGAACATTTTAAATATTTCTATAGTAAATAGTTGTAATAATTTCTTAAACTTCCAATTATACAAAAAAAAGTTAGTGAATATAACTATTATAGTTGACAAAAGCTGACCAGAGAAACAAACCAACAAAAACCCTTATTTTTGAAGCCTTAAACTTTATTATTTGTGAAATGGCAAGTATGTGTATTTTTTAAATTCTTACTGCCCTTCCTTCTTTAGTTAAGTTCATCAAATTTTAAATTTCCCAAGGCTGATGAGTGTTGCTTTTTATAGTTCATTTAAGTCATATTCGAGAGGAAAAATTCTAGATAAAATGTTGAAACCTAAACCAAGAAAATTCAGATGCTATAGTCTCTCTGTGTATATAAGTGCTCCAAATTAAAATTCTATATACCATATTACAAACAAAACTCTTAGACCATTACAAATATAAATTCTCTTATTACAAAAAAAAATCCCTCAAGATTGGTAATTTACTGTACAGAGGAATTAGACTTTTAAAGTATGTCCTCATCATACACATTATTTGTTACTGTCATTTTTCACACTTTCACTCCTTGTCAAGACATTTACATACCTCCTCTTCCCCATGGCTATGTATTTTAAACTATCTGGGTACTGCAACACACTGGGATTTTTGGATAAAGAAGCCTAATTTTAGATAATGTTTAAACTACATCTGTAGGCTACTACTTCAATTCAAAAAAGAAAAAAAAAATAAGGCACTGAAGAGCCCATATTTCCCCTCTATTATTCTGAGATTTACTCCAATTAAGCAATCTATAAAATTACCATGCTATGCATGTTATTTAATTTCTGCTTAAAACAAAAGCTAAAATGATGGAGGTTTATGCCTACATAAAGGAGGTGAACTGCTCAGCTTTTGATTTTTCTGTTCATGCTTCAGTACATAAGGTGGTGTTTAAAAACTCCATCTATTTAGAAAAATAGTCTAAAACCACCACATGAGTTAACACACTTGCAGTTAAAACTATTCCAGAAGCCTACTTATTTGAGTAGCTAATATTTTCTGCAGTGTTTGACAGCTAAATTTAGTGAACACAAAATAGCTTGGCATGTTATTCTGAAGTAAAGCAAGAAGGTGGCTTTATGCACTGGAAATATAAATAGGAGGCTTCCACTTGCTAATAATTCTAAACAAGCAGTACAATTAAAATTTAGTGTTTGCTAACAAAAGATCTAAAACAGCTCACTACAAAACAACCCTGTAGATGTCCCTTTTATTAATAAAAATCCAATTGCCAAATCTCATTACAGGGCCCATAATATAAAAAAAAAAATACCAATTACCAAGTTACCTAGACTTTGCAAGATTAATCACTCAGTTTCAGCAAATGGGAAATATGAAATGTGCAAAAGTTCCCAAGTTAACAAGCTAGGGATGACAAGTGCTTTTCAAACCTAAACATCATAGTGAGTTGTAAAGCCTCAGAAAGATAGAATACAATTGCTTTTACTCCAATTTTTAAAATTCTGAAGTCCGTAACTTAGAACATCTTCCGAAATAGTCAGTTTTCCATTTCTCTAGTCTTATTAGGCACACTATTATGCAATTTAAAAACGTATATCTTACACGCATTTCTTATACTTTCTTGCTTGCTTCAGTGTTTACAGTATTGTTAAACATACTAACGTACATTGTTAAAAATGATCTCATAAATAATCTATTTCGAGCTTCTTTGGCTACATTTACCATTCTGCTTTTTCATGCAAGTGTCTTATTCAGAAAGTGCTTCCTGTGAGAACTGCTTCCAATGAATGCATTAAACTTGCAAAATCTAGCTTCCCACAATAGGTAGTTTTCTACCCTGTATTATATGTCCCATATTTACAAAATATTTTAAACTTTACAACAAAACCAATACCATATAAAAAAAGTGCAATTCTCTCTCACCCCATATTCTGGGGCAATAACATTCTTCATAAATTTCTACAGAATAGCAGCCTATGATAAGCAAATAAGGTGCTTAGCTTATGCCCAAGGATCTACTTTTTAAGTACGCTGGGCAGTACTTTTGTACAGTGGAAGTCAGTGTTCAGGCTACTGGCGGAGTGGCGCCCCCGTCAGGTTGGCGAGCTCTATGAGAGCGAGGGCTCCGTGCAGGCGCTCCCGCTGCTCCTGCAGACGGCGCTGGGCACCGCTCTTCTCATCGTCCTCCTCATCAGACTGCAGGTATTCCAGAGGGTCCTGCTGCTCCTGATCCGCCTTCTGAACGAGCTTTCCTTTCAAGGTGGGGGTACGCTGCTCTCTTGTTTCCCAATACCTATATGAAATGCATATGCGTTAGTTATATGCTATACATGGCATGCTCAAATGTTTACTTTTTTTTTAAAAAAGGTTCATTACCACACTATTATTTTATGTTTCAGTTTATAAAGTTATAAAGTGATTTCACATACATTACATATATTTCCCATCACAAAGGAAAAAATTCAAATTCAAGATGTTGAGGAACGTGCTCAGATTTCCAAAATCAAAACTGGCAGTTCTGGGTCTCACACTCAACTCTCTAATCACATGTTTTTGCCATTAAACTACAGCTGACTTAAAGATCATATGCTAAATGGATTAAAGTAAAATATAGACAGAGTAGAACAAATAATCATTAGAAACCTATTTATCCTATCCACAGAGGGATGGTGACTTGACAGAGTTAACTATGAAAAACTTTAAACCCATAAAATATGACAAACAATATCTGTAACACATAGAGCTTACTGAAAAATTTAAGAGCACCACCATTATTCTATTACATAGCCAACTGATAATTCACAAAAGAAAATGCAAATGTTCTAACTTTTGGTAACTAAAGAAATGCATATTTAAATGGCAGTACCATTACATATGAAAATGTCCATAAAAGACTTGTATATTAATATTCATAGTGGCTTTATCTGTAATTGCCAAAAACAACCCAAATGCCCATCAACAGAAAAATAAACAAACAAGTTGGGGTATATCCATACAATGGATTACTATTCAGCAATAAAAAGGAATTAATTGTTAATATACTCAACAATGTGGATGAATCTCAAAATAATTACGTTGCGTGAAAGAAGCCAGATAAACAGGAGTACATACTGTATGATTTCATTTGTATAAAACTCTAGAAAATGCAAACTAGTTTATACTAACAGAAAGCAGATCAGTGTTGTTTGGGGAGGAGGAGGGCAGGGAGGGGTGGGAGTGCTGGATGACCAAGGGGCACGAGGAAGCTCTTGGAAGTGATGGACATTTCACATCTTGACTGTGGCAGTGGTTTCACAGTAGTATGCATATGTCAAAACGTATCAAATTGTATATTTTAAATATGTATAATTTATTGTATGTCAATTATACCTCAATAAAGCTGTTCTTAAAACTACATACAAAAAATAATACAACTACTAGATTTCAGGAAATCCAGACTACACAAACTGGAGAAGTTTTGGCAATACTCAGGAGATATAAAGAAGAAATGCACATAGTTCAGTATGGCTTGAAGGACAACTAGAAGAGGCAAATGGCAAAAGAACTTTAGCAAGGTCAGCAGGGACGAGGTACTGAAGGGCTATGAATGCCAAAATAAAGGATTTAGACTTTATACTGATGATCATGTTAGCATTGTAGAAAGATCCCTCTGGCAGCAGCATGAAGAATGGAGAGGGCTGAAGTGGCTGAATTTGAGAGTTGTTAAGGAAGTAGAATCCATATGTTGGTCACTGAGTAAATGGGAGAAAGAGAGGATCAAGACAAAGATGACCAACAAGTTTCTGGCTTGGGCAAAATTAGAGATAATGGGGCAGTGGGGGCCTGCCAGGAGGAAGAGGGAGGGAGGAAGTGATGCAGTAACAAGATAAACATAATCCCTGCCCTTGTGGATTTGCTGTTCAGCAGGGAAGACAGATACTGAAGGAATAAAGAAGTGTGTGATGGAGGTTTTGAAAGGGAAAATACATTTTGTTATAAATGTATCTCTTAAGTGGGTCTAACCTTGTTTGTTTCTAGGGTTGGTAAGTAGGTTAGGGAAGAACTTCCTGAAGTGATAGTTAACCTGACTAAGAAATGAAGAATGAGCAGAGTGGTCAAAAGAAGGCGGGAGCAAGCTCTCCCGGCAGAGGGAGCAGTGAGCACAAAAGCCCGGACACAACAGCGATGGTGGTGCTGGGAATCGAGCAGCCCAGGAGGCTGGAGACAGCTGTGTTGCCAGAGGGAGGCAGAGCCACAGCAGCACAGTGAGGGGTTCCAGACTGGATCCCAAGTGCAGAGGAAGCAGACGAAGCTGAGGACGGACACAATCAGCTGACGCAGGTTTGTATACAAGAGATGACTCCTGATATCAAAACATCCTTTGAGAAAGTTTTTTACTGCCCCCCTTGTTGCTATTAAAAAAATCAAACTGGGTGCTTTTTGGAGCTTTACTCTAGAAGAATCTCTCGACTCTATCCCTGTGATAATCAACACCTATCTAGCTCTAATATACTCAACAACTCAATCTAATATAAAGAAGAAGAAGAGGGGCTGCACGAACGACAAATGAAATAGCATACACATAAAACAATCTTCTCACATGGGGAAAACTTGCTTTAGTTTTCTATCACACACAGATCTTAATAACACTCCTGTGGTTTAAAGAAATAAAGCACCATTTCAAGTTATTTTATAAAATGTGTATAAAAGCAACTTATTTAAAATGAGAGAAGTGTTGAAGCCCCCAGCATCCACCCACACTGGGCAGAATTCTGCAGTGGACACCAGGGAGAGCCTTACTTTGCCAACCACTCAGCAGCAGCCTGGTTGTCCACAGCCTGGTGCTTACTGAGAGCGTCTGTGGGCTCCTCCCGCTTCAGCCTGGCATAAGGGTGCTTCGGACAGTGGCGGTTTGCATGGGTGAATCTGCTTAGGCAGCCTTCAAAACACAGAAGGAAACACTTATCAGAATCTGGACATCCAGTAGACATGGAAAACGTTCAGTTTCACTGGTATCCGAGAAAAGTAAATTAAGACAATGAGATGTAGCACTCTATAACTTGGAGGAAAAAAAAAAAAATCTTAAGCATAGTATTATCACTGCTAGCAAGGGATGGGAAGACGCTTCTTTCACCTTTTGGTCATTGCAATGTAAATGCATTCACCCCCAATGGAAAGTGATTTATTTGCACGAGTCATAAAAATGTTCAAAACCTCTGACCCAGGAATTCCATTCTTAGAATCAATCATAAGGAAATGCCCCAGAAGCTGAACAAAGATTTAAGTAGGAAAACATGCCCCTCAGCTTTGTGGGTAACAAATTTTAAAAACAAATTAAATGTTCAATATTCCAACATTGAGGCAATCATTGTGTATATGCTTAAGCAGATTCATTGGATGCAAAAGTGTGTAGACATTTGTAACAACTGACAATAATCAAGAAAACCACAGAGCTGCAGAACAAAACTACTGAATTTCAAATTTAACTGTGTAAAACTTTGCATGAGAAAAACATCTTAAGACATTGTGATAAGAGATTAAGAAAATCACTTAAGAAGAGTGATAAGAAATTACAAACAGCAGCAATGTTAAGATGGTAAACCTCCCCTTTTACTGAAAATTCAGACGATGCTGTGCTTCCTTCACTTTGATAGTAAAAAGTTTAAAACCAAAATAAAAGCCTACTCTAAAGGCTGTATTAACTTTTATAGATTTTTCTAATGCCTAAAATTGGCTATACTATTTTTAATTGCCCTTTAAGATTTTTATCTAAAAGAATACTTTATTTAAAAATCAATCATTTCCCAGAAATTGAGCATGGATCACAATTAGCAAGGAAGAAAGCTTATGGTGTTTTGTGAAATTTTTATCAAAAATCTCTCCTCCCCAAAAATTCAAGCAAAAGACATTTTAACTTTTAACTCACAACTAGTTGTTCCATAACCTTAACTCCTAACATCATACCATTTTCTGAACAAACGAAAGGTTTCTCCCCGGTGTGAAGACGCTGATGCGTTTTGAGCTGTCCACTTTGAACAAAGGCTTTTCCACAGTCAGGATAGTCACACAGGTAGGGTCTCTCACCTAAGTAGACAGATGCTATATATTATTTCTGAGACAATAAGGTGAAAAAAGGAAGGGACAGGATAGAGAATCAACTTTTATAGTTCATGACTCCAAAGCACAATAAAACATGTCACAGCCTCTGCAGAGCTGCAGTGGAACTCTCATGACAGCACTTCGATGCTATCAAGCAGCTATCCACTTGGAAGCACAGTGAGATTTTCTTTAGGCCTTGAGCTTTTAGGTACCCAGGTTCAAACCCTTGAAGTTATCATCTTTGGCTTATCCCATATTTTTTATCCCCACAATCCAAATCACTAGCTCTTGCTGATACTTTAAGATGTCTCCCATTCCTGCTTTTCCACTGGCAGCGCCTCTCACCTAGAACGAATGCTGGCTGGCTTCTAGTCTCTCCCCCTGCACAGAACACTTGCTTTTGTCATACCAACTACCCCCTAAATCACCCCAAACCCTACTACACTTCTTGAACAAATGAAAATTATCTGCTGACTTTTAAATGGTCCCCTAATATCTGCACTATAGCTACCGGGCTAGGGAGCAAGGTTTATATTTACTTCCCTCCTGGAGACTCATTCCAGCCACGAGACAGTTCCTCATCTTGTTCTACTCCTTGAAAATCCTATCTTCTCTGCCCATTCAAATCTTCCCAATCCTGTAGGCTCTCAATGAAACCCTTCTACCTCCCCCTACCTGCCAATAATTGAACTATGTATCTATCCCCCTTCACTAACTTAGTATCCTTCGTTGTTTATGTATCATGGGACTCTCCTTACACAAAGATGCCCAATACCTTATACTCCACTTTAATTCCTACACACAACATAGTGCTAGGCTCGAGAAAGTGCTCAAAAATGTTGTTCAATCATAATTAAACTTATTATTTCTTGAGAAAAACATTCTTTGATCAACAATTATACACTGGTTCTTCCAATATGACTCAAAGAACAGTAACGAGTCCTGCCTAAATTTCTCATTATTTAGAAATGTACTAAATGGTTATGATAGTTGGACACAAGTAAATAAAACACAGGATATGGGGGGAGAGGGGAACATTTAAAATAGTAAGAAAAAAGCTTTTTACAAAGCACGTGTTATCAGAGCCTAACTATACCTTGCAGACCTCGGGCTCAGTTCCCTGGCAGCCAGCGCAGGAGGCCAAGGTCTGGAAGCATTGGGTGACACACAGTGGGTTAGTGGTAGGTCAGGACTGGGGCTCAGGGATCTCTTCATTATGCCACATAGTCTTGAATCTTATCCACACTAGCCACACATACACTACAGCCTGCGAACCAGCTATTTGGGGGAATTTCAGACTAATTAGATTGAAAAAAATACAAAAATTCTCAAAATCAGATACTTCACTAAGTACTAGTTTTACCGAATGGTACCTAAAGTCAAAGCCTCTTGGCCATCTTAGTTTATAATAATTCAAAATTAAAACTTGACCCTTTTTCATGGAGTTATCTAAGAAAACTATATTCTAGCATATCATTAAAATGGACCTTTTCCAAAACTAAAATGAAAAAAATAAGCAACGGGTAATAACCATAACCATAGTGAAAAAAATAGGGGACTAAGGGTTTAAGGTCCAAGTTCTAGACCAGTCCTGCCCAACAGAAATATAACGTGAACCACTTCCAGGAGCCACATTAAAAACGTAAAAAGAAACAGGTGAAATTGATAATATATTTTATTTAACCCAATATACATAAAATATTATCACTTCGATATGTACTCAATATCAAAAATTATTAAGGATATTGTTTATTATTTTTTTTCATACTAAGTGTATCTTATACACACTTCTCATCTCAATGTAGATAAGCCACATTTCCAGTGCTCAAGAGCTACACGTGCTTCTTACCACACCTGCCAGCCTAGCTCCAGAACTAAGGGTATGAGGGGCTGTAAGGCAGAGGTAATTAGTTTTTGGCACCTCAGTTTCCTCAACTGTAAATTATTAGATACCATTATTAAAACCACAAGGCTCCATCTTCTGGAGCCAACTTTCTCTACGCCAAGAACAAGGGCCTCTCCATGTTGTTTTTTTGCTCTCTCTATGGTATTTAAAATGCAAGTATAATTTCTACACAAATAAAGATGTATGATGGTCTTGGAATAGCTACCTACAATACATTTAATTCTGAAAAATTTTACTTCACCTTAGATTTAATGGCTAGGTCAAATACTCTGATGGTACACTGAGGACTCTAGAAATTCTATTAAAAACTTGATAAGTACTGTTTTAGTATTTGGACTACAAATCAGTTTTAACAATTATACAGACAACTTAAGGGAATATCAAGTAAAATTCCAGTAGGTAGAAGGACAGAACTATATTTAGCAATATCATTCCTGTGACAACTAGAACAATTACCATGATAACTTTAGAAGTCACATAGAACCAATGTTCCGAAAACCATCCGTCCCTACCAAAAGAGAAGATGACTACACAGTGCCTGTTTTAAAAAACCTTACCATTAGGAAATATAAGGCAACTAAATAATTAATTTATTGGCCCAAACATCAAATCAGCTTTCAGTTAAGTATTATTTTTGGCATTCCCTAAAATTTGCTCAGCTTACCCGTGTGAGTCCTTTTGTGAGCCTGGAGCGATTTCTCCCGTGGAAACACCCTATTACAGATGTGACAACGGATTCTGCTGGACGAATGCTCGCCTTCATTTATTAAATCCCGGACAGTATCCGCTCTGGGTCTACCACGTCGGATTCCATCCTGTTAACAATTTGTATGAACATTAATATAATTTCTTGGACTCCTCATTAAAGCAAAATATTGTAATAAATAATTTTAAAAAATCTTTCTTGAGTGACATTGAAAATGGCAGAGTAGGTAGTTCCAAGGGCCCATCCCTCTGCAGATCACTGAAAAATCAAGCAAAAACTATCAGAATCAGCTTTGCCACAATTCCAGAAAACAGTCAGAGACTTACAACTCAGCAAACACTGAATCAAGCAAAAGGCAACTTAAAACAGTAGGAAATCTCAGCAGAGTTTTTACCTGCCATTGCCCCTCCTCCTCCCCCACAGTGGTCTTAAAGACAGCAGCCTTCATTCTCAGCGTGGGAACCTAGTCCCTGGTTCCGGAGAGAGCAGAGCAGACCTTATTCTGAAAGCATTGTGTTTGTCTGTTTTGGCCTGTCTGGGGGCTACCTGAAGGTGCTTGTCTTCGTTTTGCCTGACTTAGAACTCTCTCAGGGTGGAAAAGCACTGCTCAAAAACCTTGTAAGGCAAATAAGAACTTGCTGCTACCTGGGGCAAAAGATTTCAACTGAGGCAAACAAACGGGCCAAAAGCCTGGGAGGAAAAGCTGGGGAGACAGTTTCTTTGGGAATTTAGGGCATTAGAAAGTGCCCATATATCCTAAAGATAGGAATTTAGAAAGCTACACACTTGCCCAGGGTAGGAAGCATACTCAGAAAAGATATGAAAAAACCCTAAGCTTTCACCTGCAGCTGATCTTTAGGCTCAGCATAACAAGGAAATGAAGGCTAAGGCAGAGCTGTAAACAGTCTGGCTAAGCACTCAAGGAGAGCTACAGCAGAGCCATTCTGCAAAGATTAGAAAGTTTTTTCCCTTTCTTTTTTTTGGCTCCAGGCATTCAAGGAAATCTCTCTCAAAATATGAGCTGACCGCAAGCAAGTTAGAGAACAAACACAACAAAAAATAAGAGATTACAAAAATAGTTTAGAAAAGTCACCAAACAACTACACCCCACAGCACACAACAAAAACAAATTCTGAGAAAAACCTGATTTCCAGAGATACCACATTATAATATTCAAAACATACAGTTTTCAACAAAATATTACAAAGCATGCAAAGAAACAAAAGTATGGTCCACACACAGGAGAAATTAATAGAAACAAACCATGAGAAAGCAGACATTGGACTTACTAGACAGAGACTTCAAATAAACTGTCTTCAATATGCTAAATGAAGTAATGGAAACCATGGACAAAGAACAAAGAACACCAGGGGAACACTGTTTCAACAAACAGAGAATATCAATAAAGAAACAGAAATTATAAAAAAAAAAAAAATAGAAATTCTGGAGCTAAAAAGTACAATAACTGAAATGAAAAAAGTCACTAGAGAGTTTTAATGGCAGATATGAACTGGCAGGAAGAAAGAATGAGCAAATTTGAAGATAGGCCAACTGAAATTATCCAGTCTAAGAAACAGAAAGAGAAAAGAATGAACAGAACCTCAGACACTTGTAGGACATCAAGTGTCTTAGTCTGTTTGGGCTGCCATAACAAAATACCATGGACTGGGTTACTGATAAACAAGAGAAATTTATTTCTCATGGTTCTGGAGGCTGGAAAGTCTAAGATCAAGATGCCAACATGGTCAGGTGAGGGCCCTCTTCCTGGTTCATAGCCGGTACCTTCTCGCTGTGTCCTCGTGTGGTAGAAGGGGCAAGGGATCTCTCCAGAGCCTGTTCATAAAGGCACTCATCCCATTCTGAGGGCTCCATCCCCATGACCTAAGCACCTCCTAAAGGCTTTACCTCCTAACACCATCATCTTTGGGGGTCAGGATCTCAACACACAAATTTTGGAGAGATACAAACATTCAGACCATAGCATCAAGCATACCAACATATACATAATTGGAGACCCAGAGGAAAGAGAGAAAAGAGCAGAAGGAATATTTGAAGAAATAAAGGCTGTAAACTTTCCAAATTTGATAAGACACAAGTCTAAACATCCAAAAACCTCAATGAACTTCAAGAAGAATAAATTTCTCAAGAAGAGAGATACATACTGAGACACATTAAATCAAACTATCAAAAGACAAAGACAGAGAGAATCTTGAAAGCAGCAAGAAGAGAAGCAATTCATCACGTACAAGGAGCCCTCAAGATTAACAGTTGATTTCTCAGAAGAAACTATAGAAAGTAGTGGGATGGCATCTTTAAAGTGCCAAAAGGAAAAAAAAAAAAAGGTCAACCAATAATCTTATATTCAACAAAACTATCCTTCAAAAATGAAGAAATTAAGCATTCCCAGATAAACAAAAGCTAAGAGAGCTCGTTGCTAGATTTGCCCTACAATAAATCAAAATGGAGTTTTCAGGCAGAAATGAAAGGACACTAGATAATAACTCAAAGCCATACAAGAAATAAAGAACACCAGTAAAGGCTAACTACATAAACCAGAATTATTTTATTTTTGGCTTGTAACTCTTTGCTTTCCTACATAATTTAAAAGATAAATGCCAAATGTATTAAAAAAAACTATAAATCTATCTTAACAGGAACACAGTATAAGAAGATGTGATTTGTGACAACGATAACAAGAAGGGGGAGGGACGAGCTGTATAGGAGCAGAGATTCTGTATACAAAAACTAGGTGAAGCTAGGTGTTGTTAAGTCAAAATAGATTGTTTTATGTTTAAGAGGTTAATCGAAATTCCCAGGGAAACCACTAAAAAAATAACTAAAAAATAAAAAAGGAAACAAGAAAGGAATGAAAATGGCACATTACAAAAAAAACCAATTGAACACAAAAGAAGGCAGTAATGGACAAATTGAGAAACAAAACAGGTATGACATACAGAAAATAAATAACAAAATTGCAGAAGTAAGCTCTTCCTCATAAGTAATCACTTTAAATGTAAATAGGTTAAATTCTCCTGTTAAAAGTCAGAGATTGGCAGAATGGATTAAAAAAAAATAATCCAACTATATGCTGTCTACAAGCCTCACTTTTGATCCACAAACACAAATAGGTTAAAAGTGAAAGGATGAAAAGAGATAACAATTATAAACATAGACACACCTAAAACAGAGTCCCCAAAATGTATGAAGCAAAAATTGGCAGAATTGAAGGGAGAAAGAGACAGTTCCAAAATAGCTGGAGACTTTCACTTTCAATTAATGGATAGGACATCTAGACAGAAGGTCAACAAAGATATGGAAGACTTGAACAACACTATAAACCAATTAGACCTAACAGATATATACAGAACATTCCACACAAAAACAGTAAAATACACATTTTTCTAAAGTGCACACATAACATTCCCCGGGACAGACCATAAGGTAGGCCACAATGCCAAGTATCAACAAATTTTAAAAGACTGAAATCTTCCAAAGTCTCTTCCCTGACACACATGGAATGAAACTATAAATCAGTTAACAGGAAGGAAAACTAGAAAATTCAAAATATGTGGAAATTAAACAACACACTCTTAAACAGCCAATAGTCAAACAAGAAATCACAAAGGAAACTAAAAAATACTTTGACACAAACGAAAATGAAAATATAACATTTAAAAACTTATGGGATACAGATCTTAGATTGGAAAGCTTAATATAAGATAGCAATGCTACCCAAAGTGATCTGCAGATTCAAAACAATCCCTATGAATATTCCAAAGACCTTTTTTTCAGAAATGGAAAAAGCAGTCCTCCACTCAGATGGAACTGCAAAAGGCTCCAAAGAGCCAAAACATTTAAAAAGGAGAACCAGGAGGACTCATACTTCCCGATTACAAAACTCACTACAAAGCAATGCAGTCAAGACAGTGTGGCACTGGCATACGGAAAGACGTATAGACAAATGAAATAGAATTGAGAGTCAAGAAATAAACCCATATCTATGGCCAATTTATTTTAAGGGTGCCAAGAACACTCAATCGGGAAAGAAGAGTCTCTTCAAAAAATGGTTCTGAGATAACTGGATTTCTACATGCAAAAGAATGAAGTCGGACCCCTACCTTACATAATATACAAAAATTAACCCAAAATGCATCATACACCAAACGTCAGAGCTAAAACTATAAAACTCTTAAAAGAAAACAGGAATAACTCTTCATGACCTTGGATTTGGCAATGGATTCTTAGATATGGCACCAAAAGCATAAGCAACTAAAGAATAAATAAACTGGACTTAATCAAAATTAAAAATATTTGTATATCAAAGGACATTATCAAGAAAGTGAAAAGCCAATCTACAGAATGAGAGATATTTGCAAATCATATATCTGATAAGGGTCTAGTATCCTGAATAAGGAACTTTTACAACTAAACAACAAAAAGGTAACCCAGTTAGAAAAATGGGCAAAGGACTTGAATACACATTTCTCCAAAGTAGTTATACAAACGGCCAGCAAGCCCATGAAAAGATCCTCAACATCTTTAGTCATAAGGGAAATGCAAATCAAAACCACAATGAGGTCAATTATAGCTCAATAAAGCTCAAAGAAAAAAAAATAATTTAATTAAAAAAAAAACACAGGGGGCCACCCAGTGGCACAGCGGTTAAGTGCAAGCCTCCACTTCAGCAGCCCAGGGTTTGCAGGTTCAGGTCCTGGGCGTGCACTGATGCACGGCTTACAGCATCCCATATAAAGTAGAGGAAGATGGGCACAGACGTTAGCCCAGAGCCGGTGTTCCTCAGCAAAAAGAGGAGGATTGGCATGGATGTTAGCTCAGGGCTGATCTTCCTCACAAAAAAAAAAAAAAAAAAAAGTTTCCTGGAAAAATTTAAGGGGCCGGCCCTGTGGCGTAGCAGTTAAGTGCGTGCGCTCCACCGCTGGCGGCCCCGGTTCGGATCCCAGGAGTGCACTGATGCACCGCTTGTGAGGCCATGCTGTGGCAGCGTCCCATATAAAGTGGAGGAAGATGGGCATGGATGTTAGCCCAGGGCCAGTCTTCCTCAGCAAAAAATAAAAAATAAAAAGAGGAGGATTGGCATGGATGTTAGCTCAGCGCTGATCTTCCTCACAAAAAAATAAAAACCCACAATGAAATACCACATCACACCAACTAACTAATACTAAAAAAAAAAAGGGAGGGGAGAAATAGAAGTGTTTTTTGGCAAGGATGTGGAGAAATTGGAACCTTCATACACTCTGGTAGGAATGTAAAGTGGTTTAGCCATTGTGGAAAAGTTTCACAATGTGGTACAATGGTATATACATAGGTACATATACATACACAATGGAATACATATACAATGGAATGTTATTTAGCCACAGAAATGATACATGCTGCAAGGTGAATGAACCTCAGAAACAGAATGCTAAGTGAAAGAAGCCAGATACAAAAGGCCACATATTGCATGATTCTATGTAATGAAATATCTAAAATAGGTTAAGTCCACAGAGACAGAAAACAGATTGGTGTTTTCCAGAGAATGCCTATAGGGGAGAATAGGGAGTCACTGCTTAAAGGACACAGGGCTTTCTTTTGGGGTGATAAAATGTTTTGGAACTTGATATAGGTGGTGGTTGCACAACATTGTGAATTACTAATGTCACTGAATTATACTTTAAAATGGTTAATTTTATGTTATGTGAATTTCAGCTCAGTGGAAAAAAAAACCTAAAGAAATCTGAATATATTATGGACTTTAGTTAATAATAATGTATCAATTTGGTTCATTAACTGTAACAAATGTACCATACAAATGTAAGATATTAGCAACAGGGGGAAACTGGCTGTGTGGTTTATGGGAACTCCCTGCACTGTCTTAACAACATTTCTCTACATCTAAAACTAATCTAAAATATACATTTACTTCTTATTTCCCAGGTAAATTAAATTTTTATACATATAAGTTACACGAAAAAATCATAAAAGGATCATGTACTACACCCAAAATGAAGATGCTTTTACCGATTTCAATATAAAAACCTAAAGCGTTCCAAAAGTTTAAAAACATCAGCCTGAAACCTCAATAACAAGCTACAGCAAAATTCCCTTCAATCAATTTTCACTTTGAAAAAAAAAAAGCTCAATCTCAACATGGATGGGTTATCTTATAGGATAAATCATGTTTAAAAAATTCTTAGGGGGCCAGCCCCGTGGCTTAGTGGTTAAGTGCATGCGCTCCGCTACTGGCGGCCTGGGTTCAGATCCCAGGTGCACATCGATGCACTGCTTGTCTGGCCATGCTGAGGCCGCGTCCCACATACAGCAACTAGAAGGATGTGCAACTATGACATATAACTATCTACTGGGGCTTTGGGGAGAAAAAGGGGAAAAAAAAAAAAAGGAGGAGGATTGGCAATAGATGTTAGCTTAGGGCCGGTCTTTCTCAGCAAAAAGAGGAGGACTGGCATGGATGTTAGCTCAGGGCTGATCTTCCTCACCAAAAAATAAATAAAATAAAATAAAAAATTCTTAGATATTAAAATCTATTTCCACAACAGCCAAGAGGTGGGAGCAATCTAAATGTCAACCGATACATGAATGGGTAAAGGAAATATAATACAATGAAAAATTATTCAGCCTTAAAAGGGGGAAATCCCGCCATATGCTACAACATGGATGACTTTAAGGACATTATGCTAAGTGAACTAAGCCATTCACAAAAGGACAAATACTACATGATTCCACTTATATGAGATATCTAAAGTGGTCAAACTCGTAGAAACAGAAGTAGAATGGTGGTTGCCAGGGTCGTTAAGAAGGAAGAAAAGGGGAGTTCGATGGGTACAGAGCTTCAGTTTTGCAAGCTGAAAAAGTTCTAGAGATCCATTGCACAACAATGTGCCTATGGTTAACACTTAAAAATGGTTAAGATGACAAATGTTATGTGTTTTTTGCCAGATTAAAAAAAAAAAGAATGTGGGAAAGCACTGTGGCAAGTTATATTATTGTAAAAATATTTACTGCCCCTCTCTCACTGTGGGTCCCAGTGAGGCCAACTTGGCCATATGACTTGCTTTGGCCAATAAAATGTGAGTAGAAATTACATGTGTGCCTTCTGAGCAAAAGCTTTAAAAGCCATCACGTGGTTCTACAATCTCTTCTCTCTGCCTTGAGACCTACCTGTCCCAGGTAGGGGATGTTCCTTCTGGGTCCCAGGAAGAACAGGACGAGGAGCACACCTGCAGTCAACCCTCACAGGACATATAACATGAGCCATGTTTAGGGTGAGATTGAGATTTTGAGGCTGAATTCTGCAGCATGCTTTAGCCTAAGCTAACTGACTCAAGCACATTGTTAATGAATATTTGTTGATGGGATAAAGATCTCATTGATTCTTTGTTGGTACTGAGACTGCCAAAAGAGGTACATAATTGATGTCTTTTCCCAAACTTATATAACTCTTTAAGAAGCTTCCATTTATAATGAAGTTAGGAAGTGGCAAGGTCCTAACTGGACCTTGACTTATGTTTACGTTCAAATTAGCAAATCAACATGTGGCAATTATTGGTGGTTAGCAAATACTTTCACCTTTACTTTCTTTACTCCTTGGCTGTGATCCTCACTAGCTACATTTAGCTCTAGTCTTTGTTTCTAAAATTGTTAACCCAGAGTCGGCAAAGAGCGATCTAACCAGGAATAAAATTAGAGAATCCATTGCCATCATTTATTGAGCCACAACAATTGTGTGGATTGTTGCTGGTTATGGCCAATCATGAATAGTTTTAAATTTTGTTTTTAAAATGCAAAATAAATAAACACAGCATCTAGGATCCATAAAAATAGCAGGTGATTCTGTAAAGAAAGAAATGGAACATGAAATGAGGTTAATTAAAAACCTTAGTGATACAACTCCTCTGCCATGAAAGGATCCTTTTCCTAACATTTTTTTTTTTTTTTGCTTGAGGAAGATTCGCCCTGATCTAACATCTGTGCCAATCTTCCTCTATTTTGTATGTAGGTTGCCACCACAGCAATGGCTGACGAGTGGTGTAGGTCCTCGCCCAGGATCGGAACCCGTGAAACCCGGGCCACACAAGCGGAGCACACTGAACTTAACCAGTAGGCCACAGGGCCGGCCCCCTAATATTTCTTAAATACATAAAAACATACTCTTGACTCTATTACAATTTGAAATAACTGATTAGCTCATTAGTATCAAAATTTTAAAATTATCCATTACTATTTTCTCTGTTTCTGGTAAAAAATTTTTAAAAAATTAACAAGCATGTTTAATAGGGAGGGAGATATTAAAAATAAATGTTAACCATTTGGCTCCTTTCCAGTAACTCTAAGATTTTGTTTCAACTACAAACTACACACTTACATTTTCTAAATGAGATATGGAGAGCTGCAAAATACAATATAATACAACATCCTCCACATACAAATAAGGCTTCACTAAGTACATTCTTTCAACTAAGAAAATTAGGCAAGGCAAGTAATCATCTAATGCCCTATATAAATGAATAAAGAGCAAATTTTAACCATACATATAAAAATAAGCAGTGTTACTTAAAGACAACTCTTTTATTTTTGGCCTTAGCAACAAGAAAACCATGTTTCTAGGTACATTTTGACAATAATAGAGTGTTAACTTATCAGCAACTAGATATACCCGTAGCCTAAGAGACAAATATTGTCAAGACTGCTTGATGATTCACAAGAAAAAGTAAGCCTAACAAGAAATTCTAAGACATCTAATTGCTATTAGGTGGCAACTGCTGCAAAATAAGTTTCTTTCTAGTAAGAAAGAAGCAAAATGATTAAATTGCCAAAAATGTTTGCATACTTTAGTAAATTTAATTTTTAAAATAGAATCTCAGTACCTCCAGAAGTTAGATTAGTGATTTTGAAAATGTTTTCTAAAATATTTCATGATAAACGTTTTGAGTTTTCAATGTCAATAACTAATTTTAAAAAGTTACTTAATAAAATTTGGGTTATTTCTCAAGCCATTTAGAATAATGTACACATTTACCTAGGCTTTAGAAAAAGTTATATTCGAACTTGGTATTCATGTGATTACTAAAAAAAAAAAAAAGTCCTTAACACATTTCATACAAAGTAAAATTCAAATAAAGTGCACAAACACAACAAAGAAAGGAAATATAGGTCTCAGAGGGAGACATGTGTACCTTGACAAGAAAATGAGAAAATGTGATCGATCATATTTCCCTTTTTGAATTCAGATTTAGATCCAAATTTCCTATGGCTCACATATCTGCTTCCTAACTCTATCCCCCACCTTGACCTGTCTGCACAACTTTCCAAGTCTTAATTTGCATCTATCTATTGTATTGTGTGTACCCTCATAAAGCATCTCAATTGAGATAAAAGTAGGTATAAATAGCGTGTATTTTATAAGTCTACTTGCATCAGCTTACTATTAAAAAAATAGTAAACCCCTAAAGTCAATTCACACATGATATACACAGGAGCAATATCATGTAGAGATTAAGAGCAAGGGCTCTGGAAGGTCCCAGTCAGTTCTGCCACATACCATATGATGTTAACTAAACTTAACCTTGGAAACTCTTTTCTCTAATTCCTCCTTTTTCATGAGGTAAACAAATTAATTAAAGAATTCAAAACACTCAACACAGGGCCGGCCCCGTGGCTTAGCGGTTAGGTGCCCGAGCTCCACTGCTGGTGGCCCGGGGTTCGGATTCCGGGCGCGCACCGATGCACCGTTTCTCCGGCCATGCTGAGGCCGTGTCCCACATACAGGAACTAGAAGGATGTGCAGCTATGACATACAACTATCTACTGGGGCTTTGGGGGGAAAAATAAATAAATAAATAAAATTATAAAATTACAAAACACTCAACACAAAGCCTGGTGGTTTGCTCTGCCAGGCAATAAATGGTGGCTACTATGTTAAGATGATATGTTTAACACGGTGGTAATAAAAAATTACTATATACTAATCAGCTATTTGTAAGGCTATATGCAGTCTAGATGTTTGAAGTGCTCAGGTGACTGAAAGGGGAAGCAAGATAGGCAGCTGGCAGGTCCTGAAGGATGAATGGTATCTGAGGCTCTGCAGAGAAGTCAAACCACACAAGTCCCACCATGGAGAAGGAACCTCATGAATGCAGTCTGAGTAGAGGGCGCAAGGGTACAAGGTGGGGAGGCTTGGCATATCCTATGGCAGAGGGAAATTAGACCTGCTCCCTTCCCTCCCTGAATTCTACAACCTAGGAGAAGACAGTGCTAAGCAATCTTGTGATAAGGGGCCAAAATAAATTGGTAGATAATAGAAGTTCTCCCCACAGGCAGGAGAGGCAGTGTTGGGCAGGAACAAACAAGAGAGCAAGCAAAAGCTGGCACCGGGGGTGCAGGACACAGATGTTAACAACTCCCTTGGGGGCAGTGGCAACAGACAGTAAGCGAACACAAATAGCTGGCACCAGCTATAGTACAAACTTGTCTCCCATCTTCCCAAAAAGTGAGCAGACTCAGTCAGCATGATGCACATGGAGATAAAGAACTACAAGTACTTTAGAGAAGCACAACAAAGTAAAGGGCGCTGGGACTCATCTCTAGTCCAGAGTATGCTGATCACGATCAAACTAGGGAACGGCCTTAAATAAAGGTGTAGTCCAGACTTTTCCTCCTCAGGATGGGGAAGCTAAATGAATAGATTTTTGGAGCTGTATTTTGATTGCTTCATTGATAAAAGGACAAATTAAAATCAAATCATCTAATAATTTATGAAACACAATATGAAAGACTGTGAGAATAGGGGAAAAAAGTGAGATATAAAAGAGCCTTTTCGCTTTTATATGTTCTTCTTAACTTCTGATATATTTTACCTCTGAAAAGGGGTAGACAAACTGAAAATAAAATTCAAACCCATGCATTGTGTGAGCAGTTTTTAGAAAGGGTTTGCCTGAAGATAAGTCTGTTTTAGGGGAAAAAGAACATATCTATAGATTTTATTTATGTATGATAACATTAATTTTCTTGGATAATCCAAAGTTAGATTGCTAGAATTAAGAATAAAATAAATGCAAAATCTTCCACAAGTATTTGTGCATGTATGCCTTTATGTTGCTCAACTATAATATAACCTAATATATTTTTTAAAAAAAACTACTAAACATGTACATGTTAGCACAGAAAAATATCTAGGCTACGCAGCCACCTTACTAAGGTCTACCTACAGACAGCCAAGTGATTGCTCCCTTCACAGACTCACTCAGCACTTTTATGAATATTTCTACTTCTTGTTCTTTCAAACTTTTACTTAAGTACAGCTTCAAGAGCTGAAGTGTGTCAAAGCACATAGTTTTTATACCTTTATAGTTCTTTAATAACAATGTCAGTAACATAGTGTATCAATTTCCTCAGGGCTCAAACAACACGGAGATTTAACATCTTTGCTACTGCACGTAAAATGATGACCAAACTTGTTTGAATTTATACACAGTATTTGCCAATATAGATGCACTTATCCACTAAGTGATTTACTTGTTTTATTTTTAGCTAACTGCTTATCTTATATGCCACTTAACAAATAGAACCTGAGTATCAACCTTATGTTAGTACCATTCATTCAGTACACAAATAGTCACAGAACACCTTTACTCAGCATTTACAAAGTGTAAGGTATTCAAGTCCAAGAGTCTACCAAGAGAAATGGCCCCGGCCTTCCTGGAGCTTATAGTCTATAGTGGGAAGTAAATAAATGTCAGCAGAGAGGCACCCCGAACACAGGCTCCAGGACCAGGACCCACAAAAACTCCACCAAGGTGCCAGCTCTCCCACTACCTAGTTGTGTGACCTTGGGGAGGTCCCTTCACCAATCTCTCTGGGTCTCAGTTGCCTGATCCGTGAAATGTAGGTTTGAACCAGGTAGTCACACCCTTCCCAGCTCTGAACAGTCTGAAACTGCAGGTAATTCGAGGTCAGCCACCCCAGCGTCCCATTCCACTATGCGCGCTCAGCACCTAGCGAAGTAGTCCTCTGGGTGAAAGAAAGGCAGCGAGGGCCCACTTCCGCGGGGGAAGATGCCCCGCAGTCCCCTCTCGCTCCTGGGCTGTCGCTGCAGGAGATCTCGGCAGGGCCGGGAGTCCGCAGTGAGCGGGCAGAGCTGCGCAGCCCCGCTCTTCCGCACCCGGAGGGACGGCTCCCGGCCCGCGGCCCTGCCCTCGCTCTCCCGCCAGAGAGCACCCGGGCGGCCGCGCTCCCGCCCGCTGCACCTGCTGGCCCCAGGCCTCCGGGCTGCCCCGCCTCCCCCGGCTGGCGTCCCGTCACGTGGCCGTCGCCCCGCCCGCGCCCCCCCGCGAGGGCCCGTTTTTGGCGCGCGACAGTGACGTCGGCATCCTGT